>NW_020172456.1:3354903-3461752 GCF_003031525.2 Neophocaena asiaeorientalis asiaeorientalis | reverse complement strand
TCCATCTTCAAGGCTCCTCGACATCGGGGAGCCAGGGGCTGGGGTCCTGGGTCTTCTGGGGGAGGGGGATGGAGAAGGGGAGAATGGAAGACCAGCCTCCCCCTCCTCTGCATCTCACCTGCACATCAGAACGCTGCTTCCCTCTTCTGTCCAGAAGCTCTGGATGCCTTATTCGGTCTTTCCTTTCTTAAGTAAAATAACCTGAGAGAGCGCCACGTGATTTGGGGGCCCAGCAGCTGCCAGGGAAAAGGTCAGAAGTGGGACTTTCTTTGGCTCAGCCTTTGCCTCGAGGCTGCTGTCAGTTCTGGAAGCGTCGGCTGTGGAGCACAGGTGATGTCCAAGGGTCTGTCTTGCTTCAAGCAAATCCCGTGTATGAAAATCTGTATTTTCAGAGAAAAGAGTGATGATTCTCTTTATAGGAAACTGAATATAAAATATGCTCTGGGCTGGGTGTCAGTGCCTGTGTCCCCTCCTGGCTCTTAGGTATCCTTGCTTTGTCTATGATTTCTCACTTACGAGCCTGGGCCTGCATTTCTTCACCTGTCTATCACTAGGTCAAGGTGAGGACCAGATGGGACGACTCCTTGGTAAGATCTGCTGTGGGACCGCTTTAAAATGTCAGCTTCCTGGGCGTGTTAAAGTAATACTGGATTCAAAGATATTCTGCTTTGCGCCCATTGTGTTAGGTGGGGCATACTAGTGTCCAGCTGCCTTGAGTTTCCTCCTGGATTGGCTGGTGGGAGACTTAGAGGTGGCATCGCCTTAGGCTGACCCCGTCTGGGGTCTAAAATGAGAATGAGAGGGTCCCTTGGGAGGACCATGGAGACGCCCTCCCCAGATAGGTGAGGGTGTGGCCTGATGGCCTCTAAGCCAGGAGAACCTGGAAAACCATTTGCTGCATGTCACAGGGGGCACCCGTACATCCGGGAATTCTGCAAATCTTCCCGCACAGACTCTCCCCGCAAACTTCTTCTGCTCACCTCACTTTACCTCCCTCAGGCCACCAGCCTCCCGGGCCCGCTTCATTTCCTCCTCCCCTCAGCCCCTGGTCTGCCTTTCCCCAAGTGTTTTCTAAAAGATATTTGATTCCAGTGAAAGCTGGGCTGACATCCATGCAATACGCTCTCAATCTCTTTGTGCTTGTTGGGAAGGCAGAGGGCTCCTCCGGGGATTCTGGGTAATTGGGTTAGTGGCCAGCTCATGTCAGGAAATTAAAAGGAGGCCCTGATCAGGTTCCCGCTGCATGGGATTTAATGGCTTTGTATTTATAGAGTATCCCGCCTCTAGCCCATGCCAGAAATACCACTTTTCTGGCCCTGTGAATGAAGAAAGAGGATGAGAGATGACTTGCCTTTAAAAATTCTTTTTCTTTTCCAAAATACATTAGTGTTCTGAAACAAAACAACTCTCGAGCACTTCAAAGAATAGTTTTGAACTAGAGCCCAAGAACTCTGATGGCTGTTTGTATCCCCTGAACCACCTTCCACCCTACACACACACATGCTCACACACACACATCTGACGCCTCACAAGATCTTCCCATATGGCCTCACGCCTTGGGCCACTCAGGCACGATGACCTGATGACCTCTGGTTGGGGAAGTGTTAATTGAATGAAGTCACAGGAGATGGTCTTGTCTGTGCTGAGCCCTTATTACTGTTCATTCAGGGCTTCTGGCTCGTCAGACATTGGATAACAGGTTCAGTGGTCATACAGACCCAGTAAAAGCCCAGCGGCACCATTTATCAGCTCCTTGGGTGATTTACTAATTTCTTGAAGCCTCCCCTTTCCTCCTCTGTAAAATGGGAATGATAGTAGTTAGTTGCTGTTTCATCTTGCTCCTGATTCACCAGGGAAAACCCCTAGAGTTGTACCGCAGAGTAAAATGTTAAGTCACTGATTTAAGATACTCTGCATCATGTTACATCACTGGTTTCTTCCGTGTTTCAGAAGGCAGTTGTGAATCTCCCGTAGCTTCTTTCCCTGCTCCTTGGCCGATGACCTTGCTTGATATTTGCTTGAGAAAATAGAAACAGTCAAGTGGGGAATTTCTAAACTTCCTGCTGTTGAATCCGCAAACCTACCTACTTGTTTTCTGTCTTCACTCTTGGTAGAGGGATTTCTGTTCCTATCAAAAGCCAGTCTCCCCATCTCTGCGCTGAATCGCATTCCTCTTTCTTTATTAGGGACTTCACTCCTATAGTATCATGTCTGCTTCCAACCCCATCAAACCCTTCCTCACTGCTGGATCATTTTCATCAGCACCCAAACAGAATTTAATTTAAAACACCCACAAGTGTATTTTGATCCAAACTTGATCTCTGTTCAGCTGCTGCTACCTTACCCTGCTCCCTTTCTCAACAAAACTTTCCTGAAGGGTTGACAGCCCTTACTATATATCTATCCACTCTAAAAATAAAAATGAAAACAAGCAAAACACTTCCTTAAAAAGTAAGCATTGAGGGACTTCCCTGGTGGCCCAGTCGGTAGGATTTCGTGCTCCCAATGCGGGGGGCCCAGGTTCAATCCCTGGTCAGAGAACTAGATCCCACATGCGTGCCGCAACTAAGAGCCCGCATGCCGCAACTAAGAGATCCTGCGTGCCACAACTAAGACCCAGCGCAGCCAAAATAAATAAATAAATAATTTTTTTAAAAAAGTAAGCATCAAGTAGATCCAGAAAAATATTTATAGTATGTTATATTAGTTAGGGTAAGGCTAAACTTCTGTACAAAGAGACTCCCTCCCTCAAAGCAAAAAACTCAAACCTAAGCAAGATAGAACTTTAATTCTCTCTCATCTCTCATATAACAGTCCAATATGTCTAAGGTGATCCAGGACTGGTTGGCGGCTTTGCCATCCTTAACAAGTGGTTTCCACTTGTGGACCCATCTCCGAGACAGCCAAAAGGAAGAAAAGCCTGTATCCGATCCCTCGAAGGGCAAGACCCAGAGTAGTACAAGTTCCTTCCATTCACAGCCCATTGGTGGAATCTAGTCACTCGGCCACACGTCTTTGCAAGGATGTCTGGGAATTGTAGTCTTTAGCTGGGATGCCATGTGTCCAGCTAAAACTATGTTGGGATGGGAAAAGAATAACATATTTTAAAGGGCAGGCATTGTCATTTGCCAAAAACGTATGTGAAGTAGGAAGAATATTGATAACGTTCCACCCAGTCTAAGAAAAAGAAATTTTACCCTTACTTTTGAGCTTCCCTCTGTGCCTGAGCCGCATTCATTACTTTCAGGGGCAGCTATCATCCTGATTCCACATTATTTTCCCTTGCCTTTCTTTATGGTTTTATCATATATTTGTATCTCAAATCATATCATGTTTTTCAGTTTTAAATGAAATTATACTATACATATTCTTCTGCATCTTAATTATTTTAATCAGTATTTCTGAGGTGAATGCTTCTTGTTGCATGGCGCTATCATTCATTTATTTTCATTTCTGTATTACAGGAGTCAGCCGGATACATATTTTAGGCTTTGTGGGCCAAAAGGTCTCTGTCTTAACTATTTAAATCTGCTGTTGTAATGTGAAAGTAGCCACAGACAGTATGTAGAGGAGTAAACAGAGTTGTATTCTGTGAGGTACTTGTCTGAGGCTTTCCTCAAATTTTCTGCTTTATTTAGAAATCTTTATATATTCTGGTCATTTTTATGAGTCATTTTTTCAGTAGCTGGTGGTGTAAAAATCTCATTTGTAGCTTTCTTCTCTTTATGGCATCCTTTGATGAACAGAAGTTAATAATTCTAATAAATTGAATGTATCAGTCTTCTCCTTTATGGTTTGCACTTCTGTGTCATTAAAATATATATTATTTATTTACTTAACCTGCTACTGTAAAGATGCTTTCCTAATCTGCCTTACCCATGTTGGTCTTGGATCCTGCTGGACTTGACTTTTGAGTACAATGAGCTGGCTCCAGGATGGCAAATTGCTTTTAGCTGGACTGTCAACTGTAGGGTGGGGAGCAGCTGCCTAGAATGCACGATTGGAAGGCTTCTTAGGCAATGCCTGGGATCAGTAGGCAAGAGTGCTGTGACTGATTAGCAATGTCTGCCACAGACTAGGAAATGGAGGGTGGTGGCACAGCTGACAGCTTTTTGCCATGACTGATCTAGTGCAACTGAGTTTAAGTGATTTGCCCAAGGCCACGCAGCTAGTAAATAACAGAGCTGGGTGGAATCTAGTCTCCTTGGTTATACAAGAATTCCTTCTAAGAAGCCCAGTCCAACTCATTGAGATGCCTTGGCCAGTAGCAAAGCCTGTAGCCCTTCCTCAAAGTGGGAAAAAGAGGAAGGGAGTGGAAAGGGAGGCTGGGCTGAAATAGTCTTTCCTGGTTAGGTGTTCAGTTTTAGAGACTTTTTGGCAGCTGGGAGTGCAAGGATAGGACAGCCCTACTGAAACGTCCTTGGGGACACGGTGCCCTGGGTGAGAAGGGTCCAGAGGAGAGAGCAGCAGGAGAGCGGACACTTCCTTAATAAGCCGAAGGCCAGGGTCTCATCACCCAGTACCATCTTACCCATCCTGGAGCAGCTGGCACAAGCCCTGGAATATTAGGTGGCATGTGTGTTTATCCACCCGCAAGGCTCTCTGGGCTTATAGTGAGTCAGGAGTGAGGCACTCTTCACCATTATGATATGGCACCAGGTAAGGGGCAGCCCGAGATAGCTGTCCTGTCGGAGGCAGCAAGGTGAGCTCACCTGTCACCCAGGACCTCCTGCCAGACAGGGTGGCTGAAGGGAGCTCAGATCGTGCGGGGGGTGTAGATGAGTGTTTAGGCAGGGCATTCTGCTGGGCTGGGGTATCCATCAGTGTGTCCACGTGACCCACAGCCCCTGGGACTTCAGGAGCCCAGAGTACTCCTATCACCTTTTGTGTGATTTGTTCCTCTTTCTGGAGATGAGTCAGCTATAGTTTGGTAGAACTTATAGGTAGAGAGTCAACACCTAAGTCTCCTGGAAGGAACACTGGTTAGACAAAAGTACTGCATAAAATAGGTTTAGTGCATGCTCCCCAGACCTGGTAGGTAGTCAGAATCATTAGAGGAGCATTGCAAAATTATCCATTCCTGTACATCTCCCCTATTGACTTAGAACCTCGAAGTGGGTAAGTCCTTAAGGTCTGCGTAGTTCAAAGGCTTTTGGGGCATTCTGACAATCATACAGGGTAGGTGGTCTCAAGTTCAGGGCAAAGGAGATAAGACTTAGAGATTAAGGTTCAGATCCTCCCTCAGACCTTTCCTGGCTGTGTGGCCCTGAGAAAGTCACCTGACCTTTCTGAGCCTCAGTTTTCACATGGGAATAATAATAACCATCATGTGTTCTCCCTCCCTCAATTTTGGTACACAGATCAAATGACATATGGAAATAGCTTTGTAAACTGTAAAGCATTGCACACATCCTTAATAAACCAAGGACATTAAATTGTGTGTGTGTGGGGGGGGAGGGTTTCTAGGTAAGGGGAAGAGAAGAGTCTTGACCATGACAGCTTTGCAGTGTCAGGACGGCAGCTCTGCAGAGGAGGCAGAAGAAGGACACAGGTTCAGAGCCTCTCCCTCTCTGCCTTGTCTGAGCCTTTCCTGTGGGAAGAGAAATGTGATGGGGCAGCGCCTGGGACAGGCTGGGGGCCAGGTGCAGGGCCAGGCTTTTCTGAGCTTTAACCGGTTATTTTTAGTGCCTGGGATAAAAGAAAGAAACTTAAAACTGCCCCCACGCTGCTGCCGCCCTGGCACACTCTGCTATTTTTACTTCGGAAAGGCTGGGATCTCATCCAGCGTCGGGGTGGGGGGCGACCGAGGGGAAGGGGGGGAGTCGGAGGGAAGCAGGAATTATTTTACTTCCATTAAGAAAAAAGTCAGAAGCCTCATCTTATCAAGTCAGCAAGTGGACATGTGATCCAGGACACGGCAGCCGCGGGCTCCGGCTGCTCTGACGTGCCTGCAGTGTGGATAGGTCAGTAGATGGGGCAGGGGCTTGGGGGAGCCCCACTCCCCTCCCCACAGGCAGTTTCTTCCTCAGAGCAGCCCAGCAGCTTCTTTGCTCTTTCCTGTGCCCTGAGCTGGGAAGTGGGATTGGACGCTGTAGCTATAGGGCCACCAGCCTAGTGATGGTACCGCTGGGGGTTGGGGACTATATGGCTGCAGCCGAGCATATCCAAGAGAGTACCTGTGTTGGCGCTGTGTGCCCCTGGGCGCAATATTCAACCTCTCTGAACCTTAGTTTCTTGAGAGTTTTAAAACATCTGACCCACGGTAGTTATAACTAAAGGGGTATGTTTCTCTCTCTTCCCATGAAGAAAGCTAGCAGTTTAAGGCAGACACTACCACTTTCACAGGCAGATGAGAGGAAAGAGATGACTATTGAGGGCCTACTGTGTACTGAGCACATTACTATGTTTCACACATTTTATGTTATTTAATTCCACTAATCAGAGAAAAGTGAAGTATTTTTAAAAATCTTTTAATAGCTTTACTGAGATATAATTCACCCATTTAAACTGTACAATTCAGTGGTTTTAGGTATATTACATTGTTTTTTTAATTGTGGCAAAACATATTCAACAAAATTTGCCTTTTAAAAACTTTTTATTTTTCCCGGCCAAGCTGTGTGACTGTGGGATCCTAGTTCCCCAATCAGGGATTGAACCTGGGCCATGGCAGTGAAAGTGCTGAGTCCTAATCACTGGACCACCAAGGAATTCCCTAAAAATCATTTTTAAGTGTACATAAAATTCAGTGGCATTAAGCACGTTCAGTGTTTTGCAACCATCACCACTACCTGTTTCCAACACTTCTTCATCATCCCGAATAGAAACTATACTATAACTCCCATTTCTCCCCCACCCCCACCCCTGGGATCCTCCAATCTACTTTCTGTCTATTCGAGTTATTTCTTATAAATGAAATCCTACAACATCTCTCCTTTTGTGTCTGGCTTATTTCACTTAGCATAATGTTTTCAAGGTTCATCCATGCCATAGCATGTATCAGAACTTCATTCTTTTTTCATGACTCAATAATATTCCATTGTGTGTATAATTCCACATTGTGTGTCAGTGGATACTTAGGTTGAGGAATTCCCTGGCAGTCCAGTGGTTAGGACTTGGCACTTTCACTGCCAGCGCCTGGGTTCAATCCCTGGTCGGGAAACTAAGATCCCACAAGCCACACAGCTCAGCCAAAAAGAAACTTAAAATTAAAAAAAATTTTAAAAGGACCTTTGAAAAAAAAAGAAAGGATACTTGGGTTGCTTCTACCTTTTGGCTATTGTGAATAATACTGCCATGAACATTTGCAGATGAGTATCTGTTCGAGGTCCTGATTTCAGTTCTTTTGAGTATAGACCTAGGAGTGGAATCGCTGGGTTACATTTCCACAAGTAGTTAAACAAAATTTTAATTAACCTTTTAAATTTTGATATAATTGTAGATTCATATGCAGTTGTAAGAAGTAATACAGAGAGATCTCATGTACCCTTTACCCAGTTACTCCCAATGGTAACATCTTGCTAAGCTATAGTACAATATCACAGCCAGAATATTTGCTTTGATACAGTCAAGATACGGAACAGTTTCAAGGGTGAAGTATTGATATTTTTAATAATAATTACATTGGCTAACATTTGTTGAGCACTCACTACGTATTCATGACACACTTATGAATACTTAAATTTTGGCCTGCACATGTTAAAAGATGACACAGTGTTGAACTGTAGTTAAAACAAAGGATAAGTATTTATTATAGTATTTGGAGCTCTGGTATACTTTACATGAGAATATTATTGATGCTTTTTTTAAATTCAGAAAGTATCAATAAGATGATATAATCTAATAATTCTGGACAGCAATTTTAAGTTAATTAGTATTTTAATATGCTCCCTGAGCCTACTTTTTTAGATATTTCACTAACATAAGAACACAAACAATAAGGCAACTCTTATTTCAGGTTCAAGTCCCCGCCTTTATTTTTTTCCATTTGCTGTTTGTAAGACTTAAGCATCCTAATTTAAAAAGTAATTGCCCATTTTATCAGTGAAAATTGCTTTCTGCTACAAGTTACGGAGAACTTGACTGCTAGTGGCTTAAGCATCGATAAATGAGATTGATCGCCCCACCTAAGAAGACCAGAAATGGCCAATTGCACAGGCTTCTCAGCCACAGCATCAAGGGCTCAGGCTCTGCCTTTCTTCTCCGGTATCCTCACATGGCTGCCTCATTGTTACAAGGTGGTTGCCACAGCTCTAGGCTTCATCTTCCAGGTCAGGGCAGTAGAAGGGCAAAAAGAGCTGCACCAACTATGTCTGTCTCTTTTTTTTTTTTTTTTTTTTTATGTCTGTCTCCTTTATCAGAAAAACAAAACCATTCCCAGAAGCCCCCACCATGGACTTCACCTTACATCCCATTGGCCAGAACCAGGTCATATGACCAGCCTTGGTTACCAGAGAAACTGGGAAAGTGGGCAACAGGAATGCTGGGACTGGCTAGGGCTCTCTATGAAGAAAGCCCTATGTGCCTATGAAGAAAATCCAGTCTCTGTTAGCATGGAAGAGGGGGAAGGGAATGAAATTGGGTGGGAAACTAATAATGTCTGCCAGATCCAACTGTTAGTATTTGGTGATCCACTTCTAAAGGATTCATGATACAACATCTTGCTGTATTACCTCTTGGGGAGGGGCTGTTTCTTTCTTTCTTTCTTTCTTTCTTTTTTTGATAAATTTATTTATTTATTTTTGGCTGCTTTAGGTCTTCGTTGCTGCGCACAGGATTTCTCTAGTTGCAACAAGCGGGGGCTACTCTTTGCTGCGGTGTGCGGGCTTCTCATTGCGGTGGTTTCTCTTGTTGTGGAGCACGGGCTCTAGGCACACGGGCTTCAGTAGCTGTGGCACGCAGGCTCAGTAGTCGTGGCTCGTGGGCTCTAGAGCAGAGGCTCAGTTGTTGTGGCACACGAGATTGGTTGTTCCGTGGCATGTGGGATCTTCCCGGACCAGGGCTCGAACCCGTGTCCCCTGCATGGGCAGGCGGATTCTTAACCACTGTGCCACCAGGGAAGTCCCCCAATAAACACACATTGGCAGATAATAAGTATAAACATAGACCAATGTCTGTTTAGGCAGAGCGCAAAGGAATTCAGACCTCTGTCCACTGTCTCTGCCCTTGAGGGGCTGACCTTTCTCGCATCAGGTCGCATCAGTACAGACAAATGTGTGGAAGGCGAGGAGGTGGCTGGCCTAAAACACTGTATAAATGTAGAACATAAAGGGTACTTGAGCATAGAAGGTGGATGCCCAAGGATGTTCAAGTCCATAAAGCGTTGTCTTATGGAAGGGAGGTGGCCTTGTTGGATGGGATGCAGGGTAAGGCGTGATCTGGAGAAAGAATTTAGCTCAATACAAGGAGAAAGTTTCATGAGGAATAGGCTGCCTTGAGAGCATGAATTTCTGGAGGCTGGAGAGACAAATGGAAGCTGGGGCAAGGATCAGACCCTGAGATTCTTTTGTTTCTTAACTCTGAAGAGCTTCATTTTAACTGGGCACGTCATTTTACTCAGACACTTGGTTACTGACCGCAGGCTGTGTGCTGAGCTTGGGCTGCAACGATAAATGAAAGTCCTTGTCCAGAAGTTGCCCACAGTCCGCCAGGGAGATGGGCACACAGTGCGTGATGGTGAAGAGTTGTTTTGACCTTAGTTGCTGTACAGAGAAAGAACAAAGGGAGCCCAAGAATGGCGTGGCCAGCTCTGCCAGGGGAGTCTGGAAAGGTTTCCCAGTAGAGATAATAGTTGAATGGGGCCTTCAAGCGTACCTTTGTTGGTATGGGCAGGTCACTTAGGTGGGGGCCCATCTGCCCAACCCCAGCCTGGGTCTATGCCCCAGGACCCCTCTACCCTAAATGGTCTTTGATAAACCCTGACTGTGGGGCAGTGTAGGTGGGGGGGAGGGAGAACTCAGAAAATGGGGCAGACCTGGGCCCTGTCCTCCAAGAGCCCACTGAATTGGAGGTGGCATGTGAAGTGCCAGGTGGGTGTCAGAGCACAGAGCCATGGGAGTGATGGCCTCACCTGGCTACTGAAACCAATTCCCAATTTACCAATAATTTTCCCACTATGATGTCATTTGTCACAACAGCCACATGCGGTGAGCAGAGTTGTTACTACCATTGCCCCCTCCCCTGTATCCCAGACCAAGGCCACGAGCGCCAGCTTGGCTAAGGCCACACAACTCATAAGGGACCTTGATCGCTGGATCCCGTGGGCTTGAGTGACTTGGGTTTGTGTTCAGAGTAGGACTTGGAAAGCAGACAGGAAGCAAGGAGAACACACACACCTCATACCAGGGATCAATCCATGCATAATCAAACACAACAGGCTACTTTTTTTTTAAACAGAATAACATGTTAATTGATACACTTATTGATTGGAGCTATTGACCATTGTGCTATAAAGATCTGTGGAGAAAATTTAGAGAGTTTATACCTGCTGTGCCCTGGGAAGTCATACCCTGGAATGGCAAAGAGCTTGGATATTGGCTCATTTATTGGGCACATTGCTAAATCTCTGGGAGTCTCAGTTTTTCTCGTTTGTAAAATGGGGATAATAGCACCTGCTTTATATGCTGTGGCTTAAATAGGGCAACACATACAGGAAGTCCTCCATAAGTTAGGCTGTTCTCATTATCATTATCAATGTGACTTACCAGAGGGTTGTACGCAGTACAGGGGAAGAGTAATAATAATGATGACAGCGGTGATCATAGTAACAGCTCACATTTTCTAAGCATACACGTGGCACATTGGGTGCCACGACAGTCCCTGGAGTAGCAGGGTGAGCAGCCTCGGGCTGTAAGGGGCGCCTAGTCGTTCGGGGAAGCCCGGTGTGTTATTGGAGCCCAGGAAGAAGCACCCAACCTGGGTGGAGGCATATCCATTCCTGTATGTGTCAAGACTTTCTTGAACACCCACGAAGAGCCAGGCCCTGTATCAGGACAGAGAGTATTTCACATGGATGCCGCGACAGAGGTGGCATCTGCCCATCTTCTCGCCATGCTGAGGGATGGGCGCCTCTTTTTACTTTTGTGGAACAGTTCACTCTCCTGCTGACATCTGTCTGGGATCAGGCAGCCTGGGTGGGAGGGGGAAGCTCATGAGACTGGCATCTAGCAGACAAAGTCAGTGAAGCGAGGAAGGGGTTCATCTTGGACTCCAAGTCAGACCCTGGCACACAGTAGGTGCTCAGGAAACTGGGGTCCTCACAGTCCTTTATGCCTGACGCTTGGCATTTTCACTCTTGGTCTTGCCAGCTTTCCAGGGGGAGAAGCTTGGTGGAGGGTTTGACTCGCCTCGGGTGTATTAGGCAGGGCTGAGCTGCTTTGTGACTGTGTCACAGGATGGGGTCAAGAAGACTCTTCCAAACAGGGAACTTCTCCCCAAAAACCTTTTCCCCAAAGGGAGGAACCGTCCTCCTTCCTGCCCTTATGTACCTGCTCCTTCTACCCTCACAGAAGGGGCCGGGAGGGGTGAGCCAGAGTCCCATCAGCACATGAGTTTGGTCTTGCGCTGGATGGGATTCGGCTGCCCCTTCAAGGTCCGAGGTACTGATGGATGTGGATTATACAGCCACATCCGCTAGGAAGCTGCGGTCGTTATTGACTTTCTTCCTGAGAACGCCTCCAAAATAAACTTGCCTACATTCATGTCCTTATCTCAGTGTCTTGTCCCAGAGAACCCACTGTAGAGGTGGTCAGTTGCAACCCATTCTGACTCTCGAAGCAGAAGGGGAGTTCATTGCACACCCGTCAGGAGGCTCAAGGACCACACTTAGCCAGACAAGGACCAAGGGAAGCCCCTGAGAGCCCAGGCACGGGAGATGCAGTAATCAGGAGATTCTGGCCCAGGGCTGCCCACACCCCTGCGGCTGACAGCACTACTGCTACCCTCCCCAGTAAGATGACTCACAACAGGGGAATTGCCTTGAAATAGGAAGCAGGGGTGGGATGCTGGGTAGACCCTTACCTGGGGAAAAGAGTTCACTACAGCCATGTTCAGCATCAAACACAAAAGTGCCAGGTTGTGGGGTAAAAAGGATGCTGCTGATGAAAGGGCGAGCACTGATTGGCCCCCAAAAGACAGTCCCCTCAGGCAGTCTGGCTGGGTGTGCTTACAGCATCCTCCTGGTCCTCCGAGCACCCCCGTGCACTAGGAAGATGGAAGAATGTAGGACCGGCAGGAGGAAGTGCCGGGGAAAGACAGGGCCCCGAAGATCACCTGACTGGGGCCCTGTGCCCATGACACTCTTGACCTTTGGGGAAAGGAGGAGGAGTTGAAGCCACTGAGCTTGCTCCCTCTGGGGACGCTGGCTCTGTCTCTGACTTCTTATGTGTGTTAGTCAAGGTCCATTTCATGGTAAGGAAAGGAGAGCCGCTCTGCTTTCTGTGTTCGTTCTCACTTGGAGCTCAGTTGATGTGTCCCATCCATCTTTTCATGTCAGGTCACATAGGTTGGTGGCCACACACAGGCTTGTGTACCCTTGGGTGAGGAGCCCCCTGGAGGTCCTGTCCGCCCCGCCTGCTGGTGGGGCTGTCAAATGGTACCAACAGCTCTGTCCAGACAGCAGGAGCTGTGGGTGGGCAGCACTCTTGAAGGTGGTATGGACCCAGTGACAATAAGGGGTCTGTCTCCCGAGGATAGGGCCTCACTCCTGGAAAGGGACGTCAGGGTGGAATGGCCACAGCTGCTTCTGTACATGCTGTTGAGAGCCTTCCGGGCACCGGTGTTCCCGGTGTGGCCAGGACAGACAGCATGCTCATCCCGTGGGGCGTTTGTATAGACAGACAGAACTGAATCCTAGAATCTCTGAGGGAGGGATCCAGAAACTGACATCTGTAACGAGTGCCCATCTAGATGCTTTTTATGTGAGCAGTTTGCAAATCTTTGTTATAGCTCTTTGGAGGGGCCGCGCATGGCAGGGATTCCTTTCCTCTCTTGGTAAAGCTAACTCAGTCCTGCCTGGCTTCACGGCAGATCTAAAATGATGTGTCTTCTTTCCCCAGCTGTTGGAGGAGTGTGTTTGTTGTGCTTTGTCTTTTGGAGACAGAAAGACTCAAGAGCTGAAGGTTGCTTGGGATGGATTTCAGGAGGATGTTGACTCCAGAGAGGCAGGACCAGGCCTAGGGCAACCCGGATGGGCCATTATTACTGTGAAGACAATTATCTTAGGATTGTCCAATCACCTGGCCTGAGGCTGGCCATGTGGCAGCTGTTAACAAAAGCCATCGGCGCGTAGCCCTGAAGATTTAGCCATTGCTGAAATTCCAAAGTCAGCGCTAATACCCCTGGTGATGTTGAACAACTCTGAGACCTTCTCCCTTTCCTCCCCAAAAGGTGTGCGCCTTGATCGAGTGCGTGGAGGCCGCCAGAAATACAAGCGACGGCTGGACTCAGAGAGCAGCCCATACCTGAGCTTACAGATTTCTCCTCCTGCTAAAAAGCCATGTGAGTGCAGGGCAGTCCCTGTCCCTCTCGCCAGCATCTGTTCCTGGAACATCTGGCGTCCCTTTGGGGAAATGCCATCTTCACACTGCTGGGTTATGGGGCACAGAGGGTCACGGGGAGGGGCATCAGTGTCTGGCATTGGTATCGGGTACTTCAGGCTTCATTCAGAAGACCTTTCTTTCCTGTGGCATTTACAGAATGTAGCTCCAAATGCAGCATGATCCTAAGAGGGCACAGGCCCAGCATCCCTCACCTCCCACTCGAACCACGTTCATCTCAAGAGAATTCACCAGGCAACTTCCCTTGTTGGGATATTTCCCAAGAGCCCAAATCATCACTGCCGGCAGCTCTGTGGAGTCAGAAAGGGATGGACTGGGAGTTTTGGGTTAGCAGATGCAAACTATTACATATAGAATGGACGGACACCAAGGTCCTACTGTATAGCACAGGGAACTATAGTCAATGTTCTGGGATAAACCATAATGGAAAAGAATATAAAAAAGAATGTATATATGTATAACTGAGTCACTTTGCTGTATAGCAGAAATTAACACATCGTAAATCAACTATCACCAATAAAATAGAAGGAAAGAAAGAAAGAGAGAGAAAGAAAGAGGGAGGGAGGGAGGAATGGAGGGGTGTTTTTAGCCATGTTTGAGCTTCCCGGGGCTCCTCGGAACCCGACTTTTCTTCCTGAGCCATCTCAGATTCCACCTTGGCCCCTTTCCTCTTTTCCCAGGCATTTACATTCTCCCTTTTGTTGTTGCAGTGACTAAAATCGTCTCCTACCTGCTGGTGGCTGAGCCGGACAAACTCTACGCCATGCCACCCCCTGGCATGCCAGAGGGCGACATCAAGGCTCTGACCACTCTCTGTGATCTGGCAGACAGGGAGCTCGTGGTCATTATTGGCTGGGCCAAGCACATCCCAGGTGAGTCCCATAGGACTGGGGGAGAGTGTAGTCAGAGGCTCACAGCCGCTCTCTCCGTGGCTCTGGTTCTGATGCATGGGAACCCGTGACCCAGGAGCCCTGTGGAATCTTGGCAAAACTATTTTTCTCTGGCCTCCTTTCTCTCTTTGTGGGATTGGAGGTGAGCAGTTGTTTGGAAGGTCCAGTGATGTTCCTGAACTGCTGGGGGCTCTTCAGAACGGATTATCATTCTAGCAGGGGTATGATTGCTTCTACAATAGGTAATAATCAGAGCAGGTTCTTTGAATCCTTAAAGGCCAAAGAACAGGGTCTTATCCTAAATCTTATTGGCAATATACTGGAAAACAACACAGAAGAGGGATTGACTCTTGTTTCCTACTAGAGGCAGGTGAAGTGGAGTGGTTAAGTTAAGAACATGCACTTTGGAATCAGACTGAGATTCAGGTTCTGGGTCTGCAACTTGCTAGCTGTGTAACCCAAGGCAGGTCGCCCGACCTCTCTGCAAACGGGAAATACCAGCAGTACCCCCTTCATGGGCTTTGATGTGGGGATGAAAGGCGAGCGCGTGTATGATGCTTTGGCACATCCTGACGTCAGCTGCCTGCTCGCTCTTGCCATTTGCCTGATCTTAAGGGAGGCCTGTCTCTCAGTTTGGATTCTATGATTTTTAAGATCATTTCTGGCATGAAAAGTACATGTTACGAATGTGTTTTGGGTGATCCGGACTTGTCTTTGTTGCATGTGGCCCCAAACCCCTCTTTCAGTCTTTTTCATCCTGGATAAAGGGAGGGAGCTGATTTTTAATTTGTTTTTGTAGACTCCGATAGCCACATATTCTGCATCACACCCTTCTTGGGGGGCTTTCTAAAGTCTGTGCAGCTTATTCCTTTGCGGTCCTAACAGCTTGGCTCGTACCGTCGGGGAAACGTCCTGTTCTTCTCTGGCAGTGGCCTGCCACGGACTCAGATTCTTCCTAGCTTTGTGATGTGGGACAGTTTATCTTCCTGTCTCTAGATCCTTTTTGTGTTTGCCACCGGCTCTGAAAGATGAATACAGCATGCATGGTTATGTAGCAAAGGTGTCCGAAACTTTAGATGCCAAGGCCCACAGTTGATTGGGGCAAGTCAGAAAGTCCTCATATAAGATGTTATGGGCACAGCTTACAGGAAGGAGCCTTCCTGCGGACAACGGCTCAGAGGGGGTGCTGGTGTCACTTAGCTGGCAGGAAGCCTAGAATTCCTTCCACAGGGACTCCCTGACTCACGGGTGGGCTCCCTGGGGATCTGGGCTGGAGCGCCCTCACTAAGGAGCTCAGCCTCTTGGGATTACACACTCAGTAGTTTTTGAATCTGCCCTGCGCTGATTCAGCACCACTGTGGGGTCAGGCCACTGCTTAAGACACCTCAGCCTGGATTGCTCCACTAACCCAGGGCCAGGTTAGGCACCGCTCCCCCTGCACACACCCCCTTCCCATCACACACTCCTCTTCCAGGCTGAGCAGGTACTGCATCGCAGCCACGGCTCAGGAGTGGCTCCTGGCGGGCCCGTGGGTCACTGCCTGCTTCTTCTACCACCTCGTGCCCATAGTTAACCCCCAGGGGGTAGAGTAGAACCAGGAGGCAGTGCCTCCCTTGCACCCATTTTCCTTCTCATCTCCCAGCCCCACCTCCCGTCTCTGCCCAACCGAGAGGGCAGTGGGCAGAGCAGAATGGCTGCTGAGGGCACAGACTTTGGATTCAGGCAGACCTGGCCTCTCATCCCAGCTCTGTCCTTACTGGCTCTGTGCGAGCTGCTTCATTTTTCTGTGCGTCAGGGTCCCCACCTGTGAGTAGTAGAGCCTCCCTCACTGGGTTGCTGGGAGGACCTGGCTCACTTAGCCCAGGCCCCGCACAGAGTGGGCACCTGATAAATGGCAGAGACTGTGACCATTGTCGTTGCTAATAGTATGAAAAGCCTCCTTTCACATCATCATTTCTCCTTGTCCAAAGCTGGATTCTTTTTGCTTAAAAAATAAAATAAGCATAGGGGCTTATTTGTCTGTCTCAAATGCTAATTTGCCTATTTTGCATACATTTGCATGCTGAATTATTTGGGCCTGACCTTCTAGTGTTTAAGGTAAAATTAATTAATAGGGTCTCCTGCTACTGCATGTAAACCTCATATTAAGGGTGATGACGTAATCCAGTGCCTGATATAGTTAAACTAATTGACTTAATCCCATCTCAGGTTAGATGGCAAACTTATCTGAAGACCTGGTCAGAGAATGAGAAAGAGAACGAGAAACAGGGCAGGTTGAGTAGGGAGGATACAAGCCAGGGCCCCACCCTGGGACTTCTGTCAGCAACTGTCCATCTTGGTCCCTGGACAGACAGAAGGACTGGCTTGTGTTCTTTAGACGGCTCAGGTTAGAGCTCTGGAGAGGAGCCCAAGCCGCTGCCCTGAATTAAGCATAGGATACCACATTTCATGCGTCAGTATCGTCTAATCCAGAGCCTGGCACACAGAGGGTGCTTCCTACTTGCTTTTGCATGCATTTATTGAGCACTAACTGTATGTAAACTCTCTTGCTAGGAGTTGTGGCCCATCTAAAGAATTAGGTTAATTGCTGCCCTAAGGGTCTCATTTGGGAATAAGTTAGATAATTAAAAACAAACAAAACAAAAAACTTTTTTCATGGAAAATTTCAAACAGAGGTAGACCAAGGAGTATGATGAGCCTCCCCGTTACCCTGCTTCAACAGTTATCCCCTCAACGGCCAATCTTGTTTCCTCTCTACCCACCCATTTCCCACCTCCTGTATCTCAGACGTGAGAAGGCAGATGCTTAGTTAGAATGCAGCAGGAAGAACCACAGGATGGAGTGCAGAGGCAGGAGGGATGCCACGGGCTTGTGGGGAGAGAGTTGAACAAGAGTGAGGCCTTCAGGATTGATGGGCAAGTGGCCATGGAGGAAAAGTCCAGAGGGACATTAAGTGCTGTGCACAGAAGCGGACATATTCATGCGGGCACTGAGTGGCCAGCTTAGCCGGAAGGAAGCCTCATTTGAGCACGGACTCATTCCCAGCACTCCCCTCCCTTTTCCCCATATTACTGAACACACAGGATACTTTTGCAAGGGTGAGTTCCGTGGGAAAGCTGGGGCTGCTTGTGATTCCCCCAGAGCAGCAGCCACTCTTTCGTTTGAGTCAGTCTGAAGTTGCCCACCCCAGCACAGGCTTTTCCCTTGAGTTGAATTTTCCAAGTATTGGGCTGCCCAGAGAACAAGCCCTAGTCTTTAGAGTGTCCGCCTCTTATTCCCCATGAGCGAGAGATTAGAACAAGAGGCACCAAACATTCACAGGCAGTGGGTATCACTTGATGAATTGCAGCCTGCAGATGTTATTAGGTGTTATCCTCCCAGCCCAGGCAGCCCCGAGGGTGCCCCCGCCAGGACAGCCTCCTCCAGCTGGCCCTGCCTAGCCCAGGCTGACACGTGCACGGCCTCTGCAGGGGACGCCCCCCAGGGGCCTCCTAGCGGAGCATCCCTCAGAGACCCTGCTACCAGGAAGCCACTGTCTGGCTCACACTGGGGAGAGAAGAACACCAGCGGCCGATGAAATATGGGCTGACGAGTGACAGCAGCTGTGTCTGGAGTGGCCTCAGATCCTATAATTACATCTCCCTTTATTACCTCTGCTAATGGCCCTCCAGGTCGACAGAAACGATAATAAATTAACAGATTATGAACTCCACTTGCCACAAATTATGTGCTCTTTTTTTTTTTTTTTTTTAAATTCTAGAAGCTCATGCTGTCAAATCACTGGGGGATGGGGGCTTGGGAAGAGCCTGAATGTTATTAGATCAGTTGGTGCAGATAAAGCAACTTTCCGGGGGGCAGCAGAGCTCAAGGTGGGAGAGGTGGGAGTAGGCAGCCAGCTGGGAGAGCCCCAGGGGCACGGGCCACACGTAGCCTCTCCCAGCAGCCCCTCTGCCCCAGAATTGCTGATCAGTTGATGGAGGAGACTCAGCCCAGCACAGGAACGCAGAAGTGAAGGGTGCATTGCTGAAGGGCAGGGAGGAGTGCTTCAGCTCCTTTGTTTGGGTTTAATAAAAGAAAGAATATGTGCTTCCAGTAAAGATGTGGCAGAGGGGTGGAAGTGATGTGTTCCAAATACCCATCTTTCTTAAGCCTCATTCTGGGAATTTGTGTATGTATATAGCCACTGTGTGTGTGTCCCCTCCCTGCCATCGTTCATACTATGACACTGCTTTACACTCTGCTTTTCTCATTTAGTTATATGAAATAGTAGCGTTTACTATATGCTAAGCCGTGTTCTAAGCGGTCCACACGTTAGCTCATTTAATCCAAACAACCCAATGAGGTAAGTACTATTATTATTCCCATTTTACAGATGAGGAAACTGGGGCACGGAAAACGTGCCCAGGGTCACAGCCAGTGGTCAGCAGAGCTAGGATTCCAACAGACAGGCTGGCTCTGGCATCTGTGCCCTTAATAGTTAACGTCTTTCTTGGGCAGTGAGTATCTTTCTACATCCACATTCATGGTTCTTCCTTATTCTCTCTAGTGGCTTCTACTGTTCCATTCACCTAGCTAATAATTACATTTTATTACATTTATATAATAAGTACATATAGTACATTGGTTACATTCAGGTTGTCGCCTGCTTTGGGTCGTTACAAACAGATCTGACAAACAGCCTTTTCACATTTATCTTTTTATGTTTATGCATACTTTTCTTTCTAGGAGAAGTTCCTAGCAGAGAGATTGCTAGGTTGAAGGGAGAATGCCTTTTGTGTTATGCTTGATTTAATGTCGCTTCTTCAACACGGACAGGTTCAAAAGCCAAAACTAGACAAAAACGCGTAGGCAGAACTCTCACCTCCATCCCCATCCCCTCCCCCTCCTTTCTCCTAGAGATAATTTTTATTTCTCATTTTTCCTTCTTGTGTTTCTTTTGTCAAACATTAGAAAATATTTGAGCTATTTCAAATATTAGAAAATATCCAATATTTCCCCCCTGACCTTGCACAAAACCAAGCAGCCTCTATCCACTGTGCAGCACTTTGGGGTGTGCACCTGGATTTTCAAAGCTATTTCTAGATCCTTCTGAAGAAGCTCAAGGAAGAAGAGAAGAGTCAGGGGCTGAGTCACTCCTCAAACCAGCCTAGCAAGGGGTGTGCACACGGGCCTCAGGACACCCTCAGGTGGTGGTCCCACATCCCCAAGTTGCTCCATCCCCCCTCCACCGCACCCTCTGCCACTGACCTGCCCTGTAGGCCTGCCTCTGACTCAGGCATGATAAGCAAAGGCAGCTAAATCCGGACTCATGTCTAGAGGACTAAGAGGGTCCATCTATGTTCTTCTGGCCCATCTTCTCATCACCCAGGAGTCGAGGCCCGGTGGCATCTGTCCATTCTTGCCTCTGTGCCAGGAATGTTTGTGGGGCCCCTTTGCACCAGGCTGGGCACTTGGCAGTGGGGCTCGGAAGGTGAGCGGCTAGGTGCCCGTGCTCCCGGGAGCCCGGGGCACAGGAGTGACAGCGGTCCGTGCAGACACACCCCTTCAGGGCTCCACCTCGCCCCTCAGAGCTCAGCCCCAAAGTCTCCTCTTCTGCAGAGTCCCCCGGACTCTCTCGTTTGGGCCACATTCCCCCGTTGCATGTTCTCAGCCCTTCATCTCACTGGAGCTCTTCTTACAGCTGTAACCTCATGGGGACACGCTGTAACTTGGGGTGTGGCTTTCCCTCTTGACTGAGCTCTGGAAGGCAGGGATCGGCTCTGGTTCCAGCTGGCCATTCTGTCCCTGGTGCCTGGCACTTAGTAGGTGCTCAGAAAGTATGTGGGGCGTGAACGAGGGGGCAGAGCGTGTCGCTCATGTTCTCCTAGCCCTGAACCTCTCGTGAATCTTTTGTCTTTCGTTTCCAGAAGCCTAGCTCCTACCTCACCCTCCCTCTCTGCCACCTTCCAGTTCAATTGTCTATTAATTTTGCCCCGTCCACCTCCTACATCTTCCCTCCCAGTCTGTCTGCCTTCAGACCCGCACCCCCAGTGCAGTCCCACACGTCCCTACGTACACACACACCCCCGTGCTGGCTGATTGGTATCTGTTAATTAATGTCGCCCCAGGCCTCTCCTGCTCAGAGGCCCGATAAGGGAAATTGGATGTCCATTTCTATCTATCTTTCATTACCACCCGGCTCTCCCCGCCACCACGGGCAGCCCACACCCGCTCCCACTCTGGGATCTGGACGACAACACACGAGCACCTGACCCCTCTGTGCCACAGCCTCTCCCCCGAGAAGGCGCATCAATCCACGCTCACCCCGTGTCGGCAGTATAATCGCTCCAGCTCTGTGGGCGATCACCTGGGGATGCCAGCAGCCGGGTGGTGATCCCAGGTCTGGGTTGTACAGATCGGCCTGCGAACTGTGATAGTCAGACTAAAAAGGGTGTTTACTGGGAAAGGGGTACCTGCTGAGCGAAGGGGGGCTTCCTCCCCGGGATGCCCCTTACAGTTGGACACTGGTTGTTGCGCTGGTTGGAAAACAGGGAGGGACAGTGGCTTTTAGAGACAGAGGACAGCAGATGAGGGTGGAATAGACTCCAAGAAATCCAGAGGCTTGGGACCGCCCCTGGGCCTCCAGTCTGGGGGCGGGGGAGAAGAATCACGTCAGTAGCGTGCTAACAACAGCAACAGTAATAGTACCTACCTTCCTCGTTCACATGTACTGAGCACCAGTTGTGTGCAGGGGGAGGTGTTAGGTGCGTCCCGCGGCCATCTCTTTTCATCCTCACTGCACCCTGAGTCAGAACACTGCATCTAAGTGGGGTTAGGTTCTAGGTCAGCAAGTAAAGGGTCCTACATAAGCAAAATTACCCGTGGAGCTCCCTTAATTTCAGTTGTCCATGACGGGTGCATAGTGCAATGGCTTTGTGGATACCTTTCCTTTTTGGTACATCGGGTGTGGTCAGTCCTGGAACCCATCACTGAGTTTCTGGTTGAAGTTACTGCCTTGTGTTTAGTGACCAAGGTATTTGAAAATCAACTCTCCTCCTCCCTCCCTGCTTCCCTCGCTGCTCCCTTCCTTCCTTCCTTTTTTTTTTCTTTCTCTTAAATCAAGATGTGAATTGACTTTACCTAAGTTAAGTGCATATATAATACAGTTCCAGGGCGTCATTCTCATTTTGCAGATGAAGACTTTCTTCTCATCATTAATAATAATAGTAAGAGCTCAGTAAATGTATGTTTTGTAATCATGGTCTCATTTAGACCTCACAGTGACTCTCTGAAGCAGGCACTACTGTTATACCCATTTCATAGATGGGGAAGCTGAGGTTTGGGGAAGTAGCACAGCTCTTACAAGGTCAGCCTACAGGTAGTAAATGCAGAGTCGGGATTCAAGCCCAGGCAATCTCCAGAGCACACTGAACAAGACAGTGTCATAACTCTGGAGCCGCCCCTGCCCCCATCCTTCTTTCACTCTGAACTCAGCCTCCTTGCTAGTAGGGAGGGGGAAATGCCCATGATCCAAGCTCACAGAATACAGGACTGCTTGGGTCATTGTTAGGTGGAGAGTGATGGCCAGGCCAATGGGGGTCTGACCTCTGGGAGGACAGGCTGCCTGTGAGAAAGTGCCCCCTGACCCTGGGCGCTCTTGAGCTCTTAGCAGCCCCAGGCTGTGGTCACTGGCCAGGGACAGCTGATTCCTCCTCCTTCCTGGTTGGACCCCTGGGTCTCAGCACAGCTGAGACTCTGCATTGAGATCAGGCGTCACTCGAAAGCACTAAAGCCTCCCCTGCGCTGAGCAGAGAGGGGGGATATGGAAACTCCTGAGTGGAAGGCACCCTATACTGCCACCTCCTGATTCTACTATGAATTCAATAACTCCTTAAATTACAAATGCATTTAATCAAAAAGCCTCTCTGCACATTCGAAAAATGCCATAGAACTAATAATGATAATAACAGCCGTCAGCATTGACTGAGCTCTTGTTTTGTTAAGTCTTTTCCGTGAATTCCATGTCTGACTCATTCACCAAGGGAAGGACAATGAGACCAGCAGGTAAAAGGGAGGGGCGGGGTCCAGAGGTTCCCCACGAGCGCCAGGGAGGCCCCCTGACCTCTGCTGCCCTGCTTGCCCCCTCTTCCTGCAGGCTTCTCCAGCCTCTCTCTGGGGGACCAGATGAGTCTGCTGCAGAGTGCCTGGATGGAGATCCTCATCCTGGGCATCGTGTACCGCTCACTGCCCTACGATGACAAGCTGGTGTACGCTGAGGACTACATCATGGATGAGGAACGCTCCCGCCTCGCGGGACTGCTGGAGCTCTACCGGGCCATCCTGCAGCTGGTGCGCAGGTATAAGAAGCTCAAGGTGGAGAAGGAGGAGTTTGTGACGCTCAAGGCCCTGGCCCTGGCCAACTCAGGTACGGGCGGGTATGGGGCGTCCAGGGGGAGCCGCAAGAGGTCTTCTGGGCCTGGGGAGCACAGCTCTGGGGCCTGTGAGCAGGACCTCTGTAAGGGGCAGGAATGGTGTGAGAACGCCAGAGCTTCTTGTCACCAAAGATTGTGCAAGGGGTGGCCTGGAGTCGAAGAGATGGTGATGAAGACTGGCATTGGCTGAGTATTTCCTAAGGCCTTGATTTGCAGAGCATCCTCCTGGGCCCTTGCCATGAAGATCAGCACAGGGTTAAGGGCACAGATTTGAGAGGCAGGTTGCTAAGAGTCAAATCCTGCTCCTGCCACTTGGGCAAGTCTGTGCCGCACTTCACCCTGTGCCTCAGTTTCTTCATCAGTAAAATGGGAACAACAAACAGTCCAGAAGACTATGGAAGGGATTTATTTATATATAGTTACGCTTACACTATGCTTGGCATATAATAAGTGCTCAGTCTGTTAAATCAATTAGCCCTGAACTGATTTCATCTTACAGTCAACCCTATGAGCAAAGTTATTATTTTAACCCCATTTTACAAATGGGGAAACTGGGGCTTGGAAAGGTGAAGCAAATTGCCCAGGGTCACACAGTTAAAGAGTGTCAGACAGAGCTAGGACCCAAACCAAGGTCCTCTGATTCCAAAATCAACTCCAAGCTTATACACACTCCTTGAATCTCCCACTCAAATTGCTCAGGCCCAAGAGAGAAAACTTTCCTGGCATTAAAAAGGAGGCTTCACTCCATTTCTTTTAGCGCCCACCAACTTCTAGCTAGACTATCTGGGGAGAGGGACCGGGCATTGGTAACTCAGGTGAGTGAGCTTCAATGTAACCTGTGTCCACACTCTGCAGGTACCAGGCCAGGTGGGGATTGCAGAAGAAGGAGAAAGGCGGGGTCCCTGTCCTAAAGAGAGAGTGTCAGGCACGCAGATACATAATTCTGCTGCTGGGCGCATGCAGTAGTCAATTGCTCAGATCTCAGTCAAGTTCAAAGTGGACCCAAGTTCAAATTCTAGCTCTGATACTTCGTAGCAGTGTGACCTTGGGCAAGTTGGCAACCTTCCGTAGCTCTGTCCTGTGTGTAAAGTTGGGATGTCCCCATCCCTCCTCCAAGCACTTTTTTAAATGATTGACTGAAGATAACGCGCTTAGCCCAGTGCCTGGCCTAGGGGAAATGTTCAATAAGTATTAATTATTATCATTATTATTAATATTAGAGAAAACAAGTGTTATCAGTGTATGGAAGAGAGAGAGCTGGTTCCAGATGGAGACAGTACAAATACGGGAACCAGCCAGTTTGCTTAATGCTGTCACACTTTCACTGGAAGTTCCATGTCCTGGGAAACCTCAATCCCTGTAAAACTGAGACAGTTGGTCCCCTAACAAATGGCTTCACAGAGAATACAGGGGATGCTGTCACTGCCCCACTCAGACCCCCTTTACTGGGTTAGTGCATCCGTGCCCCAGCTGCTGAATTTTGCTGCTGATAGCACACACCTGCCCCCTTCGCCAGAGACCTACCCTCACCTGCCTTGCTTGGAGGGTTACATATCCAACCCCCTGCCCCCTTCTCACCTTCAGCCAAAAGCGGACCCACACAGGGGAGCCAAAGGCTGGACTCCTGGAGTGGGATCAGGCACAAGCCAGGCTGCGTGCATCCTTACCGTGCTTGCCCCGCCCTCGCCCTATCCTGCCTCCTCACCTTCCTTTCTCCTGAAAGCACGCTCGCCACAAATCCCATGCACCTGAACCCCCATCTCAGGCTCTGCTTCCAGGGAATGTGACCTAATAGACAGAAGGAAGCTTTTTTTTTTTTTTTTCAGTTCAAATCCCTTTTATTAAAAAACTAATGCAAAAAAAAGAGTTAAACATTTTACATACTTCTGTAGAGACCATTTACACACACCTTGATTCCAAAATTGTAATGTAGTCTGTTAGAGAATGTTAACGCTGTTGGTTTCTTTTTGGTACAGTTTCAGATTGACAGAATAACTGAGCAGATAGTATATAGAGTTCCATACACCATCCCACCTTCATTCCCCAGCCCCTATACACAATTCCCATTAACATCTTGCGTTAGTCTGGTAATTTGTTGCAATTAATGAGCCAATTTTTTTTTTTAATCTGACGCCTTTTTTTTTTTTTAAAGTTTCGTTTATTTATTTTTGGCTGCTTTGAGTCTTCATTGCTGCGCGCTGGCTTTCTCTAGTTGCAGCAAGCAGAGGCTGCTCTTTGCTGTGGCGCGCGGGCTTCTCACTGCAGTGGCTTCTCTTGTTGCGGAGCACGGGCTCTAGGTGCGCGGGCTTCAGTAGTTGTGGCGCACGGGCTTAGTTGCTCCGCGGCATGTGCGATCTTCCCAGACCAAGGCTCGAACCCATGTCCCCTGCATTGGCAGGCAGATTCTTAACCACTGAGCCAGCATGGAAGCCCAATGAGCCGATACTGATACATTATTATTAACAAAAGTCCACAGTTGCCTTCAGAGCTTACTCTTTGTGTTGTCTGGTTCTATCAGTTTTGACAAATACACAACGACAAATCTCCATCATCACATATCATGCAGAATAGTTTCACACCGTCACAGTTCCCTGCGCTCTCCTATTCCAAGGGAAGCATTGTCATCAGCGGTTGTAGAGGGGCTGGGGGTTTGGGTGGGCCGAGGAGGAGAGGGAACCAGTGAAATCAGAGGACACAGGGCAAGCACAGCGAGATGCAGCGAGGCTGCCCAGATCCTGGAGGGCACCTCCTGGATGTTGGACTCTCCTGACCACTTCTCACAAGAACCGGAGCTCACGCTTGCCCAGACCAGGAGAGGAACATGAGGAGGTAGGAGGCCACTCATCTGTCGCCTCCACCCACTCCTCAACGCCAAGCTTTCAGAGGACTCTTTAGCTCTGCCAGCTGCTCTGGCCTTAGGTCTCAGTACATACAGACACGCGCGCACACACAGACATACACACATACAAATATAAAACACCTGAGGACCGACGGAGCCCGGCAGGAGCTGCCGCTAGCATCAAGCTTTGCCGGAGTACGTGCTTTGCCATGAGAGACAAAGTGCCGGGAACCTGGACTTCTTGCCCCAGTGGCATTTACCAGGCCATCCTGCAGCTCTGTGCAGGTTCAAGAGCTCCAAGTGGAAAAAGAGGAGTTTGTGATGCCTCAGGCCTTGGCTGCGTCATGGAGCGATCAGGTGCAGGCAGGAAACAGAGAAAGAGCAGACCTGTTTGGAGGTATGGCTAGAAGAGCTGTTGGTGTCAGAGCAGAGGCTCCAGGATTCTGAAGGGAGTGGGGTGGAATAGGGTCAGTATAGGGAGCCGTGAAAGGTTGTGGAGGAGCGACCTGTCCCCAGCAGTGAGGTAGGACAGTCACCCAGGCAGACAGCGTGTTAGCTGGAGGAGAGACAGGGGCTAGGAGATCACTGGAGTGGTGCTGGTGGCAGCCCCCAGGGCCACCGCAGGTGCCACTGCGGAGGCTGAGTGGGTGGTAGCAGGTCAGAGGCTTTGGCCCCAAACCACGCCCCCTCGGAGCCTGCTGGCTGTCTTTCACCCCACCTCCCGGCCTCTCCAAGGCTCCCTGACAGCAGAAAGAATTCATAGCCATTGATTTTGTAATTAACAGTTTATCAATGCCATCGATACAGACTCGCTGATGGATTGCACAGGAATTAATCTTCCAATGTTATTTTATTTCATTTTTGGTCGAAGCCAGCTGCCAATTTTGGCCTCCTTGGGGAGCGTGGGGTGGTGGGGAGAGGAAACCGGCAGGAAGGAAAGGAATCTGGATGGCCAGGTCCCAGCCTTACAGGGACTAGTGCATCTTGGCTGCACGCTCTGGAATCAGCCAAGAGTGTAGGAATGGAGCCACGCTTCATCCCCAGCTGGCAAAGGAAGAGTCCTCACCCCCTTGGTAACAAGGAGCAGAAAAATGTGGAGGAGTCTTAGGTATGGGGCCGGCCCTGCAGGAGCACTCTCCTGCAGTCTGAGTTTTCACAGTAATGATAATAACAGCATTTATTAGTGCCTGATGACGTGCTAGTTCATTTAACCCTCACCACTACCCTGTGAGGTAGGCACTCTCATTTGCTCCGTTTCACAGACAGGAAACAATCTCAGAGAGCCTAAGTAACTTGGCCAAAGTCACACAGCATCTGAGACTCCAGAGTCTTATCCACCTCATTCTACTGCTATTCTCCTGAGAAAAAGAGACAGGACCCTTGGAGGCATGGGCTGAGTATGGATCCAAAACGTCAGAGGGAATTACTGGGGTTAGCCAGTTGGTACAACTGCCCTTGGCAGTCTGGTATCTAAACCAACCCAGCAATGCAAAGGAATTGCCCTGCTTTTTTTGGAAGAATTCAGGAAACTTGCCCAGTCTTCCTTGACAACCCACCCAGAGCTTCAAGTTCCCTTGCTTCACATGCACCCATACCCTCCCACCTTTGGCAGGCCCTGGGGGCTGCAGTTCAGGGTGGTGGCTCGATATCTTTCAGGCACATCAGCAGAGGGCTGGTTATTTTCCCCAAGGCCATGAAGTGGGTTCTACTTTGCTTCTGCTCAGACCCAGCTGTCAGCAGGCACCTCCCTGCCCCTCTGGGATTTAGGTAAATTTCATTTGAAGTTCATGGCCTGAGCCCGAAGCCTTCCCCAGGATTCTGTAGAACTCCCAAGAGCATCTTCCGTCACTGTGCCCCGTGTGTCCAGCCATGCTATCTTAGTCCCCCCGTATCCCCCACCACATGGCACGCAGACACAGAGCTCAGCCCCTTTATCTGTGTGTGTGTACTGTAACAGCTATTTTGTAAGGTTAGTGAATGCGCTGAAGACTTGAGCTGGTGCCTCCTGGCAGCAGTAACAATAATAATCATGATGAAGGTCGTCACGGTCATGACGGTTATGCTGGTGGCGATGGCGATGATGATGAAGGTGATGGTGGCGATGGCGATGATGATTGACGGTTATGCTGGTGGCGATGGCGATGATGATGAAGGTGATGGTGGTGGTGGTACTGATGATTGACGGTTATGCTGGTGGCGATGGCGATGATGATGAAGGTGATGGTGGCGGTGGCGATGATGATTGACGGTTATGCTGGTGGCGATGGCGATGATGATGAAGGTGATGGTGGTGGTGGCGATGATGATGAAGGTGGCGGTGGCGATGATGATTGACGGTTATGCTGGTGGCGGTGGCGATGATGAGGAAGGTGGCGGTGGCGATGATGAGGAAGGTGGCGGTGGCGATGATGAGGAAGGTGGCGGTGGCGATGATGAGGAAGGTGGCGGTGGCGATGATGAGGAAGGTGGCGGTGGCGATGATGAGGAAGGTGGCGGTGGCGATGATGAGGAAGGTGGCGGTGGCGATGATGAGGAAGGTGGCGGTGGCGATGATGAGGAAGGTGGCGGTGGCGATGATGAGGAAGGTGGCGGTGGCGATGATGAGGAAGGTGGCGGTGGCGATGATGAGGAAGGTGGCGGTGGCGATGATGAGGAAGGTGGCGGTGGCGATGATGAGGAAGGTGGCGGTGGCGATGATGAGGAAGGTGGCGGTGGCGATGATGAGGAAGGTGGCGGTGGCGATGATGAGGAAGGTGGCGGTGGCGATGATGAGGAAGGTGGCGGTGGCGATGATGAGGAAGGTGGCGGTGGCGATGATGAGGAAGGTGGCGGTGGCGATGATGAGGAAGGTGGCGGTGGCGATGATGAGGAAGGTGGCGGTGGCGATGATGAGGAAGGTGGCGGTGGCGATGATGAGGAAGGTGGCGGTGGCGATGATGAGGAAGGTGGCGGTGGCGATGATGAGGAAGGTGGCGGTGGCGATGATGAGGAAGGTGGCGGTGGCGATGATGAGGAAGGTGGCGGTGGCGATGATGAGGAAGGTGGCGGTGGCGATGATGAGGAAGGTGGCGGTGGCGATGATGAGGAAGGTGGCGGTGGCGATGATGAGGAAGGTGGCGGTGGCGATGATGAGGAAGGTGGCGGTGGCGATGATGAGGAAGGTGGCGGTGGCGATGATGAGGAAGGTGGCGGTGGCGATGATGAGGAAGGTGGCGGTGGCGATGATGAGGAAGGTGGCGGTGGCGATGATGAGGAAGGTGGCGGTGGCGATGATGAGGAAGGTGGCGGTGGCGATGATGAGGAAGGTGGCGGTGGCGATGATGAGGAAGGTGGCGGTGGCGATGATGAGGAAGGTGGCGGTGGCGATGATGAGGAAGGTGGCGGTGGCGATGATGAGGAAGGTGGCGGTGGCGATGATGAGGAAGGTGGCGGTGGCGATGATGAGGAAGGTGGCGGTGGCGATGATGAGGAAGGTGGCGGTGGCGATGATGAGGAAGGTGGCGGTGGCGATGATGAGGAAGGTGGCGGTGGCGATGATGAGGAAGGTGGCGGTGGCGATGATGAGGAAGGTGGCGGTGGCGATGATGAGGAAGGTGGCGGTGGCGATGATGAGGAAGGTGGCGGTGGCGATGATGAGGAAGGTGGCGGTGGCGATGATGAGGAAGGTGGCGGTGGCGATGATGAGGAAGGTGGCGGTGGCGATGATGAGGAAGGTGGCGGTGGCGATGATGAGGAAGGTGGCGGTGGCGATGATGAGGAAGGTGGCGGTGGCGATGATGAGGAAGGTGGCGGTGGCGATGATGAGGAAGGTGGCGGTGGCGATGATGAGGAAGGTGGCGGTGGCGATGATGAGGAAGGTGGCGGTGGCGATGATGAGGAAGGTGGCGGTGGCGATGATGAGGAAGGTGGCGGTGGCGATGATGAGGAAGGTGGCGGTGGCGATGATGAGGAAGGTGGCGGTGGCGATGATGAGGAAGGTGGCGGTGGCGATGATGAGGAAGGTGGCGGTGGCGATGATGAGGAAGGTGGCGGTGGCGATGATGAGGAAGGTGGCGGTGGCGATGATGAGGAAGGTGGCGGTGGCGATGATGAGGAAGGTGGCGGTGGCGATGATGAGGAAGGTGGCGGTGGCGATGATGAGGAAGGTGGCGGTGGCGATGATGAGGAAGGTGGCGGTGGCGATGATGAGGAAGGTGGCGGTGGCGATGATGAGGAAGGTGGCGGTGGCGATGATGAGGAAGGTGGCGGTGGCGATGATGAGGAAGGTGGCGGTGGCGATGATGAGGAAGGTGGCGGTGGCGATGATGAGGAAGGTGGCGGTGGCGATGATGAGGAAGGTGGCGGTGGCGATGATGAGGAAGGTGGCGGTGGCGATGATGAGGAAGGTGGCGGTGGCGATGATGAGGAAGGTGGCGGTGGCGATGATGAGGAAGGTGGCGGTGGCGATGATGAGGAAGGTGGCGGTGGCGATGATGAGGAAGGTGGCGGTGGCGATGATGAGGAAGGTGGCGGTGGCGATGATGAGGAAGGTGGCGGTGGCGATGATGAGGAAGGTGGCGGTGGCGATGATGAGGAAGGTGGCGGTGGCGATGATGAGGAAGGTGGCGGTGGCGATGATGAGGAAGGTGGCGGTGGCGATGATGAGGAAGGTGGCGGTGGCGATGATGAGGAAGGTGGCGGTGGCGATGATGAGGAAGGTGGCGGTGGCGATGATGAGGAAGGTGGCGGTGGCGATGATGAGGAAGGTGGCGGTGGCGATGATGAGGAAGGTGGCGGTGGCGATGATGAGGAAGGTGGCGGTGGCGATGATGAGGAAGGTGGCGGTGGCGATGATGAGGAAGGTGGCGGTGGCGATGATGAGGAAGGTGGCGGTGGCGATGATGAGGAAGGTGGCGGTGGCGATGATGAGGAAGGTGGCGGTGGCGATGATGAGGAAGGTGGCGGTGGCGATGATGAGGAAGGTGGCGGTGGCGATGATGAGGAAGGTGGCGGTGGCGATGATGAGGAAGGTGGCGGTGGCGATGATGATTGCCGGTTATGCTGGTGGCGATGGCGATGATGATGATGGTGGTGGTGGCCATGATGATTGACGGTTATGCTGGTGGCGATGGCGATGATGATGAAGGTGATGGTGGCGATGGCGATGATTGACGGTTATGCTGGTGGCGATGGCGATGATGATGAAGGTGATGGTGGTGGTGGTACTGATGATTGATGGTGATGATGGTGGTACTAAGATGATGGTGGTGATGGTGTTAATGATGATGCTGGTGGTGGTGGTGGTGATGGTGATGATGATACCACCAGCTGGGCACTTATTTTGTGACAAGTACTGTTTTAAGCCCTTGATCTGTATTAACTCACTTAACCTCTTGAGCTGTAGGTATGACTATTATCTCTTTTCAAAAATTAGGACAATGAGGCACAGAGAAATTAAATAACTTGCCTAAAGTCACAGAGCTAGCAGGTGAGGGACACAAGATTACAATTCCACCAGTTTGGGTCCAGAGTCCACCTGACACCTCCAGGACAATGACAGGTCTGCTCGTGTTTAAGCCCTTCAGGGTCTCCACTGCCACCTCTTGGTGGGTTCTCAAGAAAAGTCCCCGGTGGATACAGATCTCTCCTTGGGGGTGAACCACAGCTCCGTCATTGGCCTCTGTGACTTCAGACTGGCAACTTAACCTCTCTGAGCCTGGGTTTCTCTCTCTGTAAAGTGAGGATTTGGAAGCCTCCAAAGCAGAGATCAAGGACCCTGGGGTGGCCCCCACGCCCAGGGCAGTGCTCTCCGGCCACGCCCACTGATGCTCTGCCTTGTGTCCACAGATTCCATGTACATCGAGGATCTGGAGGCGGTCCAGAAGCTGCAGGACCTGCTGCATGAGGCGCTGCAGGACTACGAGCTGAGCCAGCGCCACGAGGAGCCGCGGAGGACGGGCAAGTTGCTGCTGACGCTGCCCCTGCTTCGGCAGACGGCTGCCAAGGCCGTGCAGCACTTCTACAGCCTCAAACTGCAAGGCAAGGTGCCCATGCACAAACTCTTCCTGGAGATGCTGGAGGCCAAGGTCTGATGGCCTAGCCCAAGGACCGACTCCCACCCAAGGACAGACAAACCGACGGGGAGACCTCCACAGCCACCAGCCTCAACATTCAAGTCCTGTATCATGGCCGCGAGCAGTCCCAGAGGAAGGGGCTCCTGGCCTCCTGGCTGTGTGCAGAGCCCTGGGTGCTGTGGGGTAGGGAACGGGGATGGGAGGGCAGGGCACGGGGCTCATCTGTAACTGGCTTTTTCTTTGGTATGTTTTTCCTCCGCCACGGGCAACGCTGAGGCCTGGGCCAGAGCTGACTCCCCTGAGGCTGGAGACCACCGAGGAAGTGCCCCCTCTCCCTGCCAAATCACCAAGAGGCAGCACGAACAGAACACGTTTCCTAACCCCATGCCCGACCCCCTGTCCTCTGTCCATGGCCTGGGTGGGCAGCGCTTAGCGCCCAGCATACTCAAGTGGGGTACCTTCTGGAGGTTTCCCTCTCCCAGAGTGCAGTTACTTTCTTGCAGGGGTGCTGCCTACTCTGGGCTTCTGTGGGGCCCCTCAAGAGGCCCTACGCCTTCCACAGTCCAGACGGCTCCCTCCCTCCATCCTTCCTCTAAGCTCCCAGGCCCGGTTCACCATCAGGAGAGTAGCGCCAGAACTCATGCGTTTCCCTGGTGACCCCAACCCTCGGTGCGCCCCCCTGCCTGCCTGTCACCGCGGCCCCAGGGCCTGTCCTCCCCCTCTCTCCCCCAGGAGTCCTGCTGCTACTTCCTGCCCTACCTCAGAGCTCACTCCCACAGTGGGTTCAGCCAGCCAAGACCTCAGGGCCCGTGGGTGGGACTGGTGCTGGTTCAGAGAAGAGCAGGGGCCAGGCAACACTCCCCAGCGCTCCGCCTTCTTCTGGCTTCTCCCACTCCCCGGGGGCAGGTCCAGAGCAGGTAGGCCTTGGGAAGTCAGGGAGATGCAGGGGCCTGACCCCGTCTGAAGGCACCCTGTGCACTTGATTCTGGCAGCCCTGGGAGGACCGGGTCAGGATAGTAGGGAGAGCCCAAACCAATCTTTGCTGAGCACAGAAAGTCCCAGAAGCAGAGATGAGCAGGCGGGGGAACCCTGAAGACAGAGGCTCGCTGGAGGTCACCAGGCCACCTGATCTTTCCTGGTATCCAGGGGCAGTGGACACCGAAGCCCCCTCCCTTGCATCCCAAGGGCTGGGTGAATCAGCGCCACAGGAGGGGTTGCTCCTGCCATCCTTGGCCTAAGGAGGTGTAGCGTAGCTCCCTGGGTGCACTTAGAAGACCAGCTTTCTGGCAGGACAACCACTCCAGCCCCCCATCAGTCCTCCAGGCTGCTGTGTAAGGTGACAACCACCCCAGTTGGCCCAGGACCGGTTCTGGCACTGAAAGTCCATTTCCCAGGAAACCCCTCAGTCCTGCCCAAATAGGGACAGTTGGTCACCCATTTCTGCGAGTGGCTCTGAAAGTTTGTTCTCACCCACTTGTGGTAAGTCTGGGGCAGCCTTGAACATGCCATCTGGTGCTCACGGGGTTGGCTGAGGGCCGCTCGGGGGATCACCCGAGGATGAATGGTTTTGAGCATTCTGGAGAAGCTGCTTCCAATCAGCTGCCTTCTAAAGCAGGGATAAGAGCATCCCCGCTGGGGCACATCCCTGGGGAATCCACACACACATTCTAACCCGACCTCTAGTCACTTGGAGAGACAGGCAGATCCCACCCACCCGTCGCTAGGACCAGGAGGCCAGGCGCCCTCCGCCAGTCTCGCAGCTTTCCAAGGGAAGCAGCTACCGCTGGCTCCACCTCTCCAACCCCAGACACCGCTCCTTTTGAACTTTTGCTGGGACGTGCTGAGGTCACCCCAGGCAGGAGGGTTGGCTAAATCCTAGCAGCTGCTCTCAGATACCTTCACATAGAAAATGTCAGGGGTTCCAAGAGACTTCACAGACCAGCAAATTGTGCCCCCCCTCCCTTTTGCCTGTGGAGATGGCCACAGTCACTTGTCAGTCAGCATTGGAATGATCCGGGATGCTTCAGCCCTAGCTCTCTGTGCAGTCTCCAATCTGGGAGGACAGGCGCACAGGTGCCTCTAAGGGACCAGGGGTAGAACCCAGGCCTAACCTAGCCACTGGGGGCCATGCCATGAAGTCTGGACTAGGGAGATGGCACGGTGCGAGAACTTGGGGTCTGCCGTGCGGGAGCCTCCCCTAGCCCCTCACTGTGCCGTGCGCTCGAGGAGGTGGGGCAGAGAGTCGCACCTCATCACCCCGCTGTCTGTAGCGTCACTGCTCAAGCACGAGGACCCAAGCTGTGAGCTGCGGCCGGGGCTTGTGCGCAACTGGCCTTTGCAGTCCATCTTTTCTAGAAAAAGTGTCTCTGGCTAACAGTGTAACAGCTGGTTTGCGGTGGGTGGGTGTTCTGTACGCAGGGCAGCTTTGCCTCGCCGGATCACGCACATCTGCAAGTGTCCCGGCATCAGAGCCCCTTTAAAGCAAAGAGGGGGCAGTGGTCCTGATGGCTTGGTGCTAACGAGATGGATCCCCCTGCTGCTGCTTTTACACTTAAAAAGCGCCAATGGCAAAAGGAAATGTATCAGTAATGATGAGAATTCTGTCCAATGGGAAAGGCCCTGGTGTGTACTTGATGGATCCATTGGCATTCAGAGAAAAAGTTTAGGAGCCAGCTTCTTAGGTGGAAGTCTAGCCAGCTTTGGGACCTCCCTGGGAAGAGGGGGGGCCCTGACTTAGTGGAAGACAGTGGAGCAAGGAGAGTTTAGGACACCCTATCCCCCCAATCAGAGCAAAACTGAAGTTTACCCACAAATCCGCTCTTCCTGGAAAATCTGTAAAGAGGAAATAGCCCTTCTCAGTTGTACTCTCATGATACAGGTCATTGAAATGAACCAAGAAATAAAATGAAAAAAATCCAACCGTGGAGAAGGTGGTATTGGCTGGGTTTTGTTTGGTCCCCATGTCCCCACCCTTTCTAAAGATTCTAGACTGGTTTTGTCTCATGTGAACCTTGATGGTGGCTCCCAGTTTGGATATAGAGGAAACTTCAGTGATTTCCCAGGGCACAATTTAAGAACCGAGTAGGAAGACCAGAGTAGGATGTTGGGTGGGAGGTCATGGCAGGGCCTTAGAGGAGCCAGAATCTGCACCCACCCCTGTGTCAGGGGTCTCCCTTCCCTCCAGACTCTCCCCTCCCCCTGCGCAGTTGGCGAAGGTGGAGGGGGGTTGTGGCGAGGGGAGGTAGTGACAAACTCGTGACCAGAAGACAGAGGGGCCCGTGCCCACGGAAGAGCACCAAAGAAAAGCACTATGTGGAGATTGTTTTATTTTCTAATAATGATAATATGGCTGGAATGGCTTCTTAAGATGTATATATTTTTTAAAATGGCGGTCCCTCATTGCATCACCCACCTGTACGTACTTCCACGTCTGTATATGTTCTCCCAAACACCCTAGGATGCTTCCATCCGGGTCCCATGTATCTGGAATCTAATAAATAAGGAATGGCCTATCGGAGAGTTTCTTCACACATTATCTTTGCTGGCTGGCTGTCCCCTGGACAGCACTGCCCTCAGGTCTCAGGTGGATGCTAGAAGAGACCGTCAGGAGAACCACCTCAGCCTCAGAGCCCTCTGGGGATTCAAGTGAGCATTAAAATGTGTATTCAGCTGCAAAACTCAGGAACGTAACTTGAGCAGTGTGATACAGGTCTGAGAACCACTTCTACTTCTTTTCAGACGTCTAGTGTTAGTGGTGAGGCCCTTTATTATTTTCATTAATGTCAGAGAAATGGAGCGTCAAGTATATGTGAACCAAAAACATTTCATTGCCTTAGGATTTTGAAATGCATCTGTGTATGCATGCACATGACACAGACAGTGCAGAAAGCCCACGTGTTGTACCAGGACACACTAAGGACCTGTGAGAGGCAGAAGGGAGGGCCTGAAAGAAATCGAGAGGACTGTATCTGGATTTTTTTTGTTGCAAGTTAAAGACACCACAGCTTATAAGGCTTACTGGGCTTATTGCCTTGGATATATGTGAAGTCTAAAAGTGGATCAGGCTTCAGGCAGGGTTTGATCCAGAGGTTCACAAAATCAGTAGGGCTCTGGCTCTACATTTGTGATTCTCTCAGTTCTGCCCTCTTCTGTCTGTATGCTTTGTCCTCAAACTAGCCTCTTTCATAGTAGCAAGAAGGCTGCCAGATTTTTATTTAGCATCATGGGGAGAGAGAAAAAAATCTCTTCCTACAACCATGGAAAATATCTGAGAGCTTCATTCTAAATCCCAGCAGCTTTTGTGCCTATCCGTTAATGGACCACTGTGACCACCTGGGGGTGGGACCAGTCCCACACATCAGTCTAGCTGCTACACAAAAAGGGTTAGGTTGAAAGTCTAGGAGGTGACCAACCAATCATGCCCACAGAACCCACACACCTAGACAACTCAAGGTCTGCTCAACTTTCAGTGGGCTCTTTGTAAGTTTCCTGAAGCTCTTGAAAGAGAAGATCCACGTGGCAGTCTTTGAACTCAATACCTAGCAAGTCTTGTGCATTTGATACATAAACTGTTTGTGGGAATGAAAGTACCTGATCTGTGGATTATTTTAGGTAAATTCCCAATTCACCTATATCTGGTACATGTGTACATGTGTGTACACAAACACACAGCTGGTATTCATGCTACTACCTTAAGAAAAAATAATTAGGAAAGAGTTAACCAGAGCATCATATAATGCAATCAAAACAGAAATTCTTATTGGACTCTCTATTTTAGGATTTTCTGTACTACGTCTTCGATTTGTCTAGATAATTGTGATCAGACTAGCTAATAGCTTATTTTTTCAAAGACTTAACCCTTATCCATTTCTTTATCTCTCTTTGTTCGTTCTCCAAATATTCCCCCCTTCATGTTAGCAAAAGAATTGAAGCTTCAAAGAAAGGGGAAAAAACACAACTGAGGGTCATTCATTCATTCAACAAATATTTACTGAGGGTCTGCCCTGTGCCAGGGCAGAGAGACTATATCAGTAAAGAGAACAAGCACAGTCTCTGTCTTCATGGACACACCGTCTAGTGGGAGAAAGAGAGAGACAATGAGCACAATAAAGAACCAGATTATATAGTTTGTTAGAATGTGATAAGTTCCATGAGGGGAGAAAAGCAGGATCAAGAATGGGGGGTTGGGATATAATTTTAAAAGGAGGGACTTCCCTGGCGGTCTAGTGGTTAAGACTCCATGCTCCCAGTGCAGGGGGCCCAGGTTCAATCCCTGGTCAGGGAACTAGATCCAGCATGCTACAACTAAAGATTCCACCCCAGCGCAGCCAAATAAATTCATTAAAAAAACAATTTTTAGGGCTTCCCTGGTGGCGCAGTGGTTGAGAGTCCGCCTGCCGATGCAGGCGACACGGGTTTGTGCCCCGGTCCGGGAGGATCCCACGCGCCGCGGAGCAGCTGGGCCCGTGAGCCATGGCCGCTGAGCCTGCGTGTCCGGAGCCTGTGCTCCACAGCGGGAGAGGCCGCAACAGTGAGAGGCCCGCGTACCGCAAAAACAAACAAACAAAAACAATTTTTAAAGGAGTGGTCAGAGCAGCCTCAATGAGGATGTTTCATTGAACAGTAAGTTGAAAAAGTGAGGGTCATGTGAGTGTCTGGAGGAAAAATTTTCCAAGTAGAGGGATCAGCCCGTACAAAGTCCCTGAGGTAGGAGTATGCCTGGTGCATTCAGTGAACATCAAGGTAACAAGTGTGGCCGAAGTGGAATTGGTAACGCGAGAGGGAGTGGGGAAATCACGAGGGGGCTTGAGGCCACAGTAAGTGTGGCTTTCACTTTAAGTGGAAGATTTTGAATAAAAGAGTCCTATGATCTCATGTCTCAATGGGAGCCTTTGGCTGATGTGTTAATAACAGGCCATAGAAGGGCAAGGATGGAAGCAGGAAGACCAATTAGGAGACCATAGGTAAGGTGACAGTGGGTTAGACCGGGGTCAGGGAAGAGCAGGGGTTAAGAAGTGCTTGAGTCCTGGATCAGTTTCAAAACCACCAGGATCTGCTGATAGATTGGATGTGGAATGTGAGGGAAAAAAGGAGACATACGGGATTTCAAAGATTTTGGCCCCAACAACTAGTCTAGGGTTGTCATCCACTGAGGTGGGAAGACTCAGAGAAGGCAGCTCTGGGAGCCAGAGGCGGCGAATCAACTGTGTTACGTTTGAGAAGCTATTGAAAGTCCAGAGGAGACACCAAGAAGACAGCAGGTGTGGGGCCTGCTAAATGGGGACCAGGGAATGAGAGAGCATCCCTAGAGAGCAGATGTTAGCACTGACCATCTTCAGCGGCTGTGGATTCCTTCTCACATCCAGCCAACAGCAGCCGTTGCTCTCTAAGCCAGTAAAGTAGAATTCATCTTAGAAACACAGATTTTTGGATCAGAAGGGGCTTAGCAACTACCGTTTTATATCCCTATTTGACAGTTGTGAGAAATGAGCCTAAACTCTAACCTCACCCTTGATTCTCAAAAACAGTGCGGGGTGCTGGACTCAGGCATGCACAGCTACTTGACTTGATTTAGACCAGAAGTTCTCAAATGGGGACGACTTTGTCCCCAGGGGTACACTGGCAACGTCTGGAGACATCTTTTGCTGTCACAAAGGGGGGCGCTACCGGCCTCTGGTGGGTGGAGGCCAGGCCCCACAACAAAGGATAATCTGACCTCAAATGCCAACAGCGCTGAGGTTGAAAAACCCTGATTTACACACATTCTGGGCATTATCAAGGAAACCCCCCACTCTGAGTTCCAGGGAACAGATTTTGGGGGTGTCAACTCACCTTACCAAGCCCCTCCCACCACTAGATGCCACCTCTGCCTCACCTGGTGTCGCTCTGACCCCAACACATCTGTCGGGCAGATGTCCCACGCTCTACGTGAACGATTCCTACTTAGACTCGACCTAGCGGTACGAGCAGAGAGGGTCCGGTCCTGCAGTCAGGCCGATCTGGTTTCCTTTTACATGTAAACTTTTGGTTTGGGGAAGCAAAGTCACACCTGTGGCTTCCTGTCTGGAGGAAGTGGAGCGCCTTGCTGGCAAACCCTGTGCTCCCTGTCTGAGGTGCTGAGAATGAAGTTGCCTCCAGCTCCTCTAGGCCTCCAGCGGCCCTCCCATGACTGTCCCTACAAGTTCAGCTCCATCTGTGAGTTTTTTCTGATCATTTCCCTCTCTGGCCTGGGATGGGCAGGGAACCTGGGGTTTAGCCTTTCAAAATCCCGTGTCTGATGGTCAGATGCCAAGCCTTCTTCTCTATAGGAGACCTTTTTTTCCAATTTACTTTTTCCAGGAAGTTGGTCTCACTTCTGCAGTCATCCCCCCATTCTCAGACCAAATGCACAGCCCATCTGTGCAAAGGTCCCATTGGCAGCCGGTTCAAGTCAAAGCGAGGGCACTGTGGCTCTCAGTTGGGTACTGAAGAGTCTCCCCACCTCCCCTGCGGAGAAGAAGGAACACCAGAGCCTCCCGTCACTTCCTCCCACACACGCACATGACAAGCCCTATAGTCAAGCTTGGAGCAAGGCTGGGACAGGGGCTGGCATAAAGGAGAGAAGACTCCGGAGCAACCCATGGGCCACACGGACTGCACTAGACCCCGTTCTCAAGGCCCCTCGTTAAATACATGTTCCGGGTAAAGCCGCAATACCACATTCAATGCCCAGCTGGTCCCTTCCAAAGAAACAACAGTCCAGCAACCACAAAATAACTAAAAGTGACTGTAGTCTTACCCTTAGCATACGCTTAACACCACCAGTGGGATGTTAAATTATCAACGTACAGCAAAGCTTCATCAGGAACCTCTTTTTACATCTCTCTCTCCCAGGCAGCACCTGCTCCTGGAAATCTCTCCTGTGCATCTCCATACTGTCCCAGCTCCCCCTAACTCAGTCTTCTGGGCGCCCCTTCTCAACTGTCCCATCCCTGATTCGGCTCTTTGCTACCTAGATCAGCTCAGCCTCCCCAGCTTCTTTCCACTTTTCTGCACAAGCTAAAGAGGAGTTAGAAGCTGATCCAAGCAGCAAAATCTCTTCTTGAGCAGAGGGTGTGGGGTGGGAGCAATGGAAGAAGACTGAAAACCTCACCACCTCATATATCTTATTTTGCCTCTGATGCAAATTCACTTCGCCCCCAAAGGAGCAGATGCTACCTGGAATCCCAGAGAGCTGTCCCTTACCTGCCCCGAGGCTCTGCCGTGCAGACTGTAGTCCCACAGAATCAGGACGTGCCCATCCAGGAACCCACCTCCAGGCTCAAAGGCTGGCAGCTGTTTTAGGGAAACACCCAGAAAGGCAAATCTTTTCCGATCCAGGATGTGCTGTCTCTTCCCAGTAAGCCCTCTTTTTCCTTGCTAATTCTAGTCACTTTGGCCTGCTCTCTTTACTCCATCATTCATCATCCGGCATGGGGCTAGATCTGGGGGTATGGTGAGGGCTCCTGATTTAGCAGAGAAGATAGATGGCGAACTAGCGGTTTATGAGGCCATCTTATCCAGGAGACTTTCAGCAACATATGGGCATGTGTAACAGGGCAACCAACCTGGTGTTTGGGGGAGTGGGGTTTGTGCAAGTAACCATCTTTTGGGAGCAGGTGGAGGTTGAGACCTATAGGAGAGGAGGAAGCCAGGTGAGCCTTGGGGAGAGAATTTCCAGAATAGAGAGAGGAGAGACACACACACACAGAGGATGATGTGCTCCAGGCTTCCTCAAGAAACTGGAAGAAGACCATTTGATTGGTTGGTCGGTGGCAGAGGGGTGGAAGAGGAGAGAAGACTGGAAGTCAGAGGGGCCAGACTGCGTAGGGATTGGTCAGCCTTGTTGAGGACATTGCTCTCTATCCCAGAACAAACGGGAAAGCCTGGCAGAGTTTTAAACAGGGAAGGGACATAGTCAGATCCGTCTCTCCCACCTAGAGATAGTGGGTCAAGCTTTCTGTCCTCCATGGACTGGCTCCGGTCATGAAGCACAGGTTTTGGGTTCAGACCGGCCTAGGCTCAGAAGTCCCTGCTCTGCCCTCACTGGCCAAGGCCAGGCACCTCCCTTTCCATCTGCACAATGGAGCTTACCATACCCTGTAAAGATGCTAACAAGTTACATATTCGTGGGACCCCAGCTGCATCCCAGACACTTTACATGTATTATCCCATTCGTCCCTCATAATGAGTGTTTGACACGAATGCTGCTGTCTTCCTTTGATGGGTGACTAAAGCTCAGAAAGGTTAACCAACTTGCATAAGGTCACAGAGCTCAAATTTGAATCCAGATCTGTATGAGTTCAATTAAACTCTCTTCTCTTAACCACCATACCATATTTCAGACTAATTATTTAAGGGCCAGGCACATAGTAGGCACTCAGCACGTGTCTGTTCCTTTCCCAGATCTCCTCCCACAGCAGGGGGCCACATGGCCTCACAGGAGCCACCCCAAGCTACAGATGTCTGCTCCCACCCCTGCCAGGGCCAGCTTGCTGCCCATCCAGGTCAGCTCACCAATATTCCAGCTGGATAGGGAGCCTTCTTCTGTGCCATGTAGCTCATGTACACGATCGCAAAGGGGCCTCTGGAGGGTGTCTTGCTGTGCCAGTTAAGTGACTTTAGCCAAAGTCATGCCCCTTGCAGGTAGCTGGGGTGACGCCGCTGGCCTTCAGACCACATTACTGGGGACAAAATTCCAGGATCTCCATACCTCATTCTTACCCACTTGTCTTTGAAAAATGTCAGCCTTGCCTCATGGGCCAATATTGTGATGACATTTCTGTCATCATCCGAAAGGTCCCTGGATGGAAGGCATAGACTCATTAAGAGGAAAAGCCTCAGTTATATGCTATCAGAGGTCAGAGCTTAGATAGAAGGGATCCTCTGTCCCCAAATAAAACACGGAGGATCGTAGGGTACCCTGGGAGGTGGAGGTAGACAGGGATGCCTGGGGCAGGTATTTTGTGTCCCTCAAACCATGTCTGGTAGGTGGTTGGTTCTGCCTAAGGTCACTTTCTTAGTCACAGGTCTCCTGCAGAGTGGACATGGGGAGGGGGTACAAGTGTCCAGCACAGAGGAGGGGATGCGCGATCCCTGCCTGTCCCTGGCCAGGTCCTACGTCCTCTTCATCCTACGGCATGTGTAACCCCCTACTCCACACTGAGATCACTACCACGAGGGTGGGGTGGGTGTGGGGAGTGAGTAGGAGGCCAGTAGAGGAGAGGGACCTGAGACAGATGTGAAAAGCTGGCCAACAGAAAAAGAGAGAGAGAGAATTTGACTCAGAGGCAATGTGCCTGGAAGGAGACAAAGCTCCCCCAGCTTCCTCTGGAAATTGCTTTGTTTAAAATGCAAAGTGCAGATGTGTTTAGATGACACCTTAGCATCCATCACCCTATGCAAATACAGACCCTGGGGAAGAGGAGCCCCTGTAAGTCACTCGGATCCCCTAATCGAGTGCGTGTGGTGACGGCAGGCCGCGGGAGCAGCACAAGGGTGGGTGACAGCTCACCACCCAGGAGAGGGGCTGGATAAGGGGGTGGGAGGAGGGAGCCCAGCCCTGGGCATGGGGTCGGGGTGTCGGTGGATCCCCAGCAGTAGGGATGAGCTTTGCCACCTGCGCACACCGCCCACCCCCCTCTCCAGGTGAGCTGCTCTTGGATGGGGATGCAGGGCGTGGGATGCTGCTGCAGGTGATAGAAGGACAGAGCTCTAAACAAGGAGCTGACAGGCTCAGGGACAGTGAATTAAATCCTTATGGGTGAGCGGGGAGGATGCCCCTTGCCTGAACACTCTGCCCCGGGAAAACTGGGGAAATCGAAGGCCTGGTTAGGGGTGGGGTGGGGCTCTTAAACTCAAGCCCACCATCTGATATCTCAGCCAATCACCGTACCTGCTCCTCATCATGGTGTTCCAGACTCAGCTTGTATAACTTCAGTGACAAAAACTTAGCCTGGTAGGATTACCAGGTAAAATCCTAGATGCTCAGTTAAATTTGAATTTCAGATAAATACGGAATAATTTTCTAGTATAAGCATGCCCAAAATATTGCATGAGATTTTTGTCGTTTACCTGAAATTCAAATGTAACTCGGTGTCCTGTATTTTTACTTGTTAAATCTGGCAACCCTACAGCCTGGACGATCCATTCCATTTCTGCACATATCTAATCACTAAGTCATGTGTTGAGCCCACCTCTGCCTTCTTGTTATTTCTACACATCCCAGCCCATCCCGGTTCTGCCTTCCAGACCACGTGCAACAACTTTACTTCCTTCCCTTTATCTTTCACAGGTTCCCCATACTTCTCCCCACCCATAAATGTCCTGCATTCCCAACCCCATCTTAGCCTCTGCCTGTGGTCCTCAACCCTGGGGAAAACCACTCAGCTTTGCTGTGAGCTCCACTCCAAATACACTGTCTTCAATATTCATTCCTCTACTCAGCAACTGTTTGTTGAGTTCATGCTATGTGTCTGACACATGGGTAGACACTGAGGATCCAGTAGTAAAATAGACAATTGTGGTCTCTGCTTCGCTGGGGCTTCCATGCTACTTGGGTTAGACAGATTTTTTTTAAAAAGAAGAAGCAGCAGCTAATAAAGTAATTATAAGTGTGAGGGATAGAAAGGAATAAGGAAGCTGAGATGGAGAACTATGGGATGGGGAGGGAAGCTAATTTAGGTGGGATTATTGGGGAGGGTCACTCTGAAGAGATGACATTAAAGCCAAGGTCTGAAAGATGAGACAATGTTAACTGTGCAGAGTGAGTGGAAGTATGTTCTAAATAGTGAAAACAGCATGTGCAAAGGCCCTGGGGTGAGACCGAATCTCAGCAGTGGGGCTTAATGTTAGCCAACTCTTTCATTGCCCAGAATTTTCATTTTATATTTTTATTTTTATCTTCAGTGGATATTCTGACTTCCAGTATTCTTAAGATCCCAAGCCAATCTCATCCTTTAGCAGGTGACCTCACCTCCTGATTCACGAAGAAGATGGAGGCAACACACTTCCTTTTATCACCAAGTTTCCTCCCATGGTCACACACCAATTTCTTCCTTTCCTTTGTTCTTGAAATCTGTTCTGACTTCCCTCCATAGCCAGCCCTCCCCCCAGCCCCTTTGGGGCCTTTGCTTCGTCAATTATTTCCTCTGTCTTGTACTTTCAACCTTGCCCATTCCACTGGCTCCTCCTCTTTCACCTTCAAACTAGCTCAAACTTGATAGCTCCTCTTCCAGCTGTGACTTTCATCTCTTCCTTTGTGCTCTTAGCTGTTCTGTTCTGAAGATATTGATGTCTTCATTGTTTCCCTTCTGATTCACTCCTCACGCATGCCTTCTGTCTTCTGCCATCTTCCACCCAATGGCCTCTGCTCTTTGAAAGGCAGTCAGTACCACCTTTCCCAGACTTCCTAAACATGTGGTTCTTCTCCCTCACCCTCTGCACAGGTCTGTGTTCTGCTGCCTGGGACATCATGTTATTTCCTCGCTTGAATGCAAGGTCCTTGAAGTCAGGGACTTGTCTTATGTTTTACCACCCAAAGCCCCAAGCACATTGCTCTGGCCAGAGGAATCGCTCAGTACACATTTATGAGCTGAATTCAATTGGGGTGTCTCTTGGGACACTTCTGGGAACAAATGTGAGAGAATTTCCTCTGGGGTAAATGTGAGAGGGCTCCCCTCAGTGGCAGAATGAGGAGGTTGGATTGGAGATGGGGGTGGGGAGAGAGAGGGAAGGAAGGGGGACCAGGCAGAGGGTGCCAGCTTTTATAAGAGGATGATAAATGATAGCAGCGCTGGGAACAAAACCAAACATCTTTCATGCTGTCAGAGCAATGAAGCCAACACATTCCAAGACGCGGGCACCTGGCAGTGCCTTGCTTTCGGAACAGGCACAGACTCTCAGTCCCCTTCTGCTCGTCTTCCTTGGGGTGTCTTCTGAAACTGGGGGGAGATGTGTATCCTGGGGTTGGTGAGACGGAAGGAAGTCAACCTGAGCCAGCTGTCCTCTTCAATGTCCCCTTCCTGGGCAGTAGTGGTCTCATGTGACCCTACTGGTCCTTTCCTTGCCTGGGGTCAACCAGATGGTGTTGGCTCCCATGCGTGTTGCAGGGCATTTGTCCCACCCTTTTTTATGGAGCACTAAAATATTAAAATAAAGATGCTCCAAGAATAAGCAAACTGAAATGCACCTGCTGGGGGTGATGAGAAGATCCCAGAGACTTGACTGTTGCATATTTTCTTCCTTTGTCCACAGTAGGGTGTGAAGTGGAAGAAGCCATGCTCTGACAGTCAGGAAACCTGCCTGGATTCGGGGTCTGGCTTTGCCATGGAAAAGTTATTTCACCTCTCTGAGTCTTGATCTCCTAATCCCTAACTTGTTGGGTTGAGTAAATGAACCCCGAGTTACCTTCCTATTTTCTTATTCTGTTATTCCTTGTGCAACTCAGCAATGGGCATCTGTGGTGTTCTCAACCCATTTCTGTCTTTATGATAACAGCACCCCACTTCACCATTCCCTTTCCACATAGTCCTGGCCAGGCTGTCAACCATCCTGCCCTCCCCAACAAGGGGTGGGGCCAGGATCCAAGCTCGGCCAATCAGACCCTGGGACAGGGTCACATGTCAGCAGCCCCCCAAGGGACCTGCCGTGGGTCCAGCTACCCAGCTGCCCCAGTTCCTGCCCTGCCTGAGGTCAGATTGTCCATCTCCTCAGCTCTTCAAGCTCTCCAGTGTTGCTCCAATAAAATTCCTTTTTCTCCAGGGTCAATGTCTGGTGCTTATAATCAGTGACCTTGATGATAAATTGTTAGAATCCTGAATCCAGGATCAGAAAGTGACTGGAGATGGCACAGATTGAATTGTCAATAAAGCTGCCTCTCGGCTGGGGAGACTTTTAATAGAGAAACAGGGAGTAATCTTGTTAAGTTTTACTGTCTGCTCCTGAGAGAAAAGGGTGCCTGTTCAGCAGCTGGGGATCCCTTGGAGAGTTCTGAGAAAACTCTGAGGCTCCCTGAGAGAATGCCATATATGCCAGTGTCTTTTGGCATTTCCCACCGAGGGTATTCCTCTGTGCCTGAGCCCAGACCTGGGTGCACCTGTGACCTGAATGATGCTTCCAACAGGCCAGGCCAGGTAAGTCAGCAGTTCACATAACCTCAGCAACTGCCCCTGACCCAACACTGCCCAATAGCATTTAACAAGTCAACAAGGAAGGAGCCACTGAGTGCCCTCCATGGGCTTATAGAGCTGGCCTTACAAGAAGCCCTTAACAAGTGTGCTGTTGAATGTCTGAAACCTTAGGTAGCTGGAAAGAAAAGAACTCGAGCAAGAGTGGAGGTCAGGGACTTCATCTTTGCTAAATGAATTTGAGTATAAGAATGATGAAGGGGGCTTCCCTGGTGGCGCAGTGGTTGAGAGTCCGCCTGCCAATGCAGGGGACATGGGTTCGTGTCCCGGTCTGGGAAGATCTAACCGTGGAGCAGCTGGGCCCGTGAGCCATGGCCGCTGAGCCTGCGCATCCGGAGCCTGTGCTCCGCAACAGGAGAGGCCACAACAGTGAGAGGCCCGTGTACCGCAAAAAAAAAAAAGAATGATGAAGGGAGATCACCTGGCCACGTAGGGAGCAGACCTGAAAAGGAACTCTATTTTGGACTTTCTAGTTCTTCCCTATAGGACAGTGTTTCTCAAAGTGTGATTATGAAATATTTTCTCATGGCACTTGGACATTTAAAAAATTTTTATTGGGACTTCCCTGGCTGTCCAGTGGTTAAGACTCTGCACTTCCAATGCAGGGAACACGGGTTCGATCCCTGGTCAGGGAACAAAGATCCCACATGCCGCATGGTGTGGCCAAAAAAGAAATTTTTTTTTTATTTTTAAATTTTGTTTTGTTTTATTTTATTTTAATGTGTATTAGAGAAAATATTACTAACCAATCCAAATACGATCTACAGATATTTTGCTTAGGAAGAAGCTAAAGTAGGTTCATAAGGCTAAAAAGTGAGTTCGTTTGAATAAAGATATCAAGTATGTTACAGTATAAGTGTATAAGTGGGATATGTATAAGTGGGATATGAATTTGGTGACCTTTGCGAAGGTGGAGCTGGAGTAACTGAAGTTGGGCAGCTCTTGTGTAAGAGAAGCTCGGAGCCTCCCCCCACTTCCTGCCCCGCCCCCTCACCACCTCCAGCCAACACCTCTGCCTCTGCGTGGCTGGGTGAGGAACCTACCTTGAGTCTGTGAGCTCCTCCAGGCATGGGCTAGGCTTCGTTCGCATTGACTCCTCTGTGTCTAGTGCACAGCCAGCAAATAGGAAGTACTGACAGATTAAATAATAGTTTTATGCCCTGCCTTGCTCTAGAAAACAATTAAAGCAGACGACACAGAGTAGACTTGCACAGAAACAAAGCATGACACAAATTCTAGCCCTTTTTCACAGCACGCTTATCCTGTCCAACTGGTCAACCAATCCCAACCACTCGATAAGTAGCTTAAAACCACCCCTTCTGTCTACTGCTATCCATCCCCATCGCTACTGCCCGGGTCAGGCCACCAATATTTCTCACCTGAAATATTGTTTGTTGCTATCTCCTGACTACTGTCCCTGTCTCCAGTCTTACCACATCTAAGCCATTTTTTTCACCCAACAGCCAATGGATTGTTTCCAAAATGCAGCTCCACCCCCTGATGGCTTCCTGCTGCTCACAGGTTGAACTCACAGTCTTTAGAATGATAGACAAGGCCTTTCGTCACCTGGCCTCTGTCTACCTCTCCAACATTATCTCTTACCAATTGCATTCCCTACCCCACTCATCAGCCATATTGTAGTTTTCCCTGAAAGCACCATGCGTCTGGGCCTTTGCACATACCACTGCCTCTGCTTGAAATGCCCTTCCCTTTCTTCTTCTGCCTTACTCCCCCTCAATCCTCAGGATCCACTGAAGCTTCACCTCCTTCAAGAAGCCAGCCCAGCTCTTGGAGGAAGACGCGGTAGCAGCGGTAGCTGGGCTTCGGGTTTTTCTCTCCGGCCCCCGCTCCTGACTCACCGCTGTTCACTCTCGCGGAGGAACAAGTCGGTCAGGAAGCCGCACCGCAGCCATGGCTTTTAAAGACACCGGAAAGACTCCCGTGGAGCCCGAGGTGGCGATCCACCGGATTCGGATCACTCTCACCAGCCGCAACGTGAAGTCGCTGGAGAAGGTGTGTGCCGACCTGATCAGAGGCGCGAAGGAGAAGAATCTCAAGGTGAAGGGGCCGGTGCGGATGCCCACCAAGACCCTGAGAATAACGACGAGGAAAACCCCGTGTGGGGAAGGTTCTAAGACTTGGGACCGTTTCCAGATGAGGATCCACAAGCGCCTCATTGACCTGCACAGCCCTTCCGAGATCGTCAAGCAGATCACTTCCATCAGCATTGAGCCCGGAGTCGAGGTGGAAGTCACCATTGCAGATGCTTGAGCCAGCGGCTCTAATAAATTGATAACCGGCCAAAAAAAAAAAAAAGAAGCCAGCCCAGACTTTTCAATTTGGGTTTCATGTTCCCACAGCACCTACCCTTACTCATCCTAGTACTTGCAATAATGAGTCCCAGTTGTTTGTCCACCTGCCTCATAAATCCTCAAAGTCTTTGAAGGCAGGATCCATGGCTTATTCACCTTTTTAAAAAATTTTATTTATTTAATTTATTTATTTTTGGCTGCATTAGGTCTTTGTTGCTGTGCGCCGGCTTTCTCTAGTAGCGGCGAGCGGGGGCTACTCTTCGTTGCGGTGAGCGGGCTTCTCATTGCGGTGGCTACTCATGTTGCGGAGCATGGGCTGTAAGCACGTGGGGTTCAGTAGTTGTGGCTCATGGGCTCAGTAGTTGTGGCTCACAGGCTCTAGAGCGCAGGCTCAGTAGTTGTTGTGCATGGGCTTAGCTGCTCCGCGGCATGTGGGATCTTCCCAGACCAGGGCTCAAACCCGTGTCCCCTGCATTACAGGCGGATTCTTAACCACTGTGCCACCAGGGAAGCCCGGCTTATTCACTTTTATATCTCCAGAACCCAGCCCAATGATGGACTGAGAATAGGCCCTCAGCAAGTATTTGACAACTGAGTAGCTGATGGCCACAGTCCTGGGAAAGCTCATGACAAAGGGGCTTGGAACCATGGAGCCTCTTAAACTCATTAGTGCTATCCACCAAGTAGTTCTAACTTCCCACCTGCTCAGCACACAGTAGGATTGCACTCCCTGGCCCCCCTGTAGCCCCCCACATGGTGGGGACCATGTGGTTATTCTGGTCAATGAGTTATAAGCAGAATTACCAAGAGTCACTTTTAGGCTGAAGCATTTAATGCCAGAGCTCTCCCTCCCTCTGCTCTGAAAACCTGCAATGATCCAGATGGTGGCTTCTCCATCAGTCAGAATCCTAGAGTGCCTACAATGCCAAGTAGAGCCCCCCGCTGACCTGTGATTAACATGTGGGATAAATGAGAATAAGCCTTTGTTACAGTAAGTTTCTGATTTTTTTTGTTTAACCAGCATTACCTATCACAACTAACACACCCATGTAGCCCCTGGGGCCCAAAGGACTTAATCTAAACTATATTCTATCCTTCTATCTTCATTCTGGTCTAGTTCACTGCTCATGCTGACCCTTGCCTAACCATACCCCTCTCACCCAGAAACAAGAAGGAAGGAAGGGGGGAGGGAAGGGAGGGAGGAAGGAAGGAAAGCCATCATACCATTAACTAGGAACCCAGCTGAATGGCCACTTGGGAGACATGGCCTCAAGCACTGTGAAGTCCAGGGCTTCCCTGGTGGCACAGTGGTTGAGAGTCCGCCTGCCGATGCGGGGGACACGGGTTCGTGCCCCGGTCCGGGAAGATCCCACATGCCGCGGAGCGGCTGGGCCCGTGAGCCATGGCCGCTGAGCCTGTGCGTCTGGAGCCTGTGCTCCGCAACGGGAGAGGCCACAACAGTGAGAGGCCCGCGTACCACAAAAAAAAAAAAAAAGAACTGTGAAATCCATGGTGAGTTCACCACCATGAAGACAGCCCAGCCCACGCTCAGACAGCAAAGGGGGAGCTGGGTAGTTTTCCTCTCTGTCCTCTATATAACCAGTTATTTGGGGATCCTTAAAACTCACAGTGAGTTTACCCTCTAAATCTGACCCTCGTCCCACTCCTAACTCATATGTACCCTGAGACACCCTTTATAGGTAGGTATACACACCCTGAGTGGAGAGGAGGTCACAACTCACACAATATCACACCCATGCCACCTACCAGCTTGCCTTCAGCGAGTGTCCATACCACTCACAGCTCACAAAATGTCCCTCTGCTAGTCCCCACCCTGTTCTTTTTTTTTTTAATATTTATTTATTTTGTCTGTGCCAGGTCTTAGTTGCAGCATGTGGGATCTTCACTGCAGCGTGTGTTATCTTTTAGTTGCAGCATGTGGACTTCTTAGTTGCGGCATTCGGGATCCAGTTCACCGACCAGGGATGGAACCTGGGCCCCTTGTATTGGGAGCTTGGAGTCTTACCCACTGCACCACCAAGGAAATCCTGGGCTGTCTGTTCTTGAACACATTGGTATCATGGTTCCCCAGATACCAATGCCATCAGCCACACATGTAGGGAGTTATGGTTGGGTGCCATGTTGTTCTAGCCTCTGAGTCCTGGGGTCCTGATGTGAGGTCCTGTGCTTCCCTGGCAGCGGGGTATGTACAGCATATAAAACCATGTATATTCTAGGCCTTCTCTCATACCCATTAAGCCCAGTTAGAATGCCAATGTGTAATCATAGTATTCTAATGCCCCATGTAATGATTAAGAATAATGGTGATTTCCACTTCCCTTCCCCTTCCTTCCCCTATCTCCTTTTCCTCTCCTCCCACAGAAAGGCTACATGTTTGCTTCTTTATGAATTTTCGCTTGACTTTCTTCTTTCCCCGGGGGACTGGGAAGATGTTGGCTGGGTGATGATGGTGATTCTCATCCCATTCTGGCATTTTTGTCTGGATTCTCAGTGCCAGTTACAGAACATGGCATCAAATGTTGCTGATGAGGATGGGGATAGGACAGAGAGGAGGAGAGTAACGTTGATGGGGTGTACACATTGGGAGTTGCTCTCCTGGACATTTGCTCCCTTAGTTTTCATGGCAACCAAGGGTAAATGATATTATAACTATCACGAGGACTGTCCAAGCTGGGGAACATTGGACCTGCAAGGTGGGTATGAGAGGGTAAAGCAGAGGAGAGAAAAGGGAGGAGAATGGAGCTGAACTGCTTTTCCCAGAGCCCTCTCCCCACAGCATCACACACACACGCACACACACACACGCACACACACAACCACCACATGTAGAAAGTTCTTCCACCCAAGCCCTGATCGCTTGTTTGCACAGACTTACCCAGATTTGCTGGATGAAAGTGGTAAACTCTTTGAGATCTGGGAGTCTGAAGCTCCACTTCCTCAAATAGGTGGCTTCCTGTCTTCAAAATGTCCATCCTATATCCAGCCTGGAAATAGAATGATCCTGGAACATCCACTGTCAATCTAAGATGTACCTCCTTGGTGTGGGGTAAAGAACATGGACTCTGGAATCAGAAGGATCTGGGGAAGTCTCTTAGCCTCTCTGAGGCTCAGTTTTTCTATACTTAAAATGGGAATGATCATACTTACCTCATCAGACTGATGGCTCACACAGAGTGCCTAGCACATAGTAGGTACTTAATAAAATATTAATTGGAGGTAAACTGAGTCTTTATTCATATGAAATGTATTACTTAACTTTAGTTTTTAAAAGATAGTTTCATTGGGTATAGATCTTAGGTTGACATTTTGAAGATAATATCATCATTGTCTTCTACCTTCCATTAGTGCTATTGATAAGTAAGCCATCACCCAGTTGCAGTTCCTTTTTAAGTGATCTGTCTTTTCTCTCTGGCTTTTTTTTTTGGCTGCATTGGGTCTTTGTTGCTGTGCACAGGCTTTCTCTAGTTGTGGCAAGTGGGGGCTACTCTTTGTTGCGGTGAGCGGGCGTCTCATTGCGGTGGCTTCTCTTGTTGCAGAGCACAGGCTCTAGGCACTCGGGCTTCAGTAGTTGTGGCACGTGGGCTCAGTAGTTGTGGCTCGCGGACTCTAGAGCGCAGGCTCAGTAGTTGTGGCACACGGGCTTCGTTGCTCCGCAGCATGTGGGATCTTCCCGGACCAGGGCTTGAACCCGTGTCCCCTGCATTGGCAGGTGGATTCTTAACCACTGAGCCACCAGGGAAGCCCTCTCTGGCTATTTTTAAAATCCCTTTTTCTTTGATGTTTTGCAATTTTACTCTGATGTATTTGGAATGAATGTGTTTTGATTTATTATATTTAGAGTTTACTGGACATCCAGGATGTGAGGATGTCTTTCAACAACTCCGGGAAATCCTCAGGCATTATTTCATCAAGTATTGGCTCGTCATTCTGCTTCTCTCCTTTTGGGGCTCAAAACAGGCGTATCTTCGCACTCCACCCTCCATGCCTCTCTAACATCTTTTACATATCTTTGTCTCTTTGAACTAAATTCTGGAAAATGTTTAAATCTATCTTTCATATATTTAGTATTTTTCTCTTCAGTTGTGTCTAATTTTTTGTTTGATCCTTTCATTGACATTCTAAGTTTAATTATTATGTTCCCACTGCTACAAGTTCCTTTTGTTTTATTTCCAGCTATTTAAGTTGTTCTTTATATTCTCATACTCCTTGCTCTTACTTCAAACTTATTTCTCTAGATATATTTGTGGTAGGCAGAATAACGGCGTCCCAAAGATGCCCATGTCCTAATTCCTGGGGGGTTACGTTATATAACAAAGGAGAATTAAGGGTAGGCATGTTTATGGGAGGTCTGTTTCTGTTTTGTAAAAATTATGTTCTATTGATCCATGTGTCTATCCATCTGCCAAATTCCATACAGTTTTGATTACTGTAGAACTGGTGTTAATTCTTCTTTAAACATTTGATAGAATGCTCCAGTGAAGCTTTCTGGGCCAGGAGTTTCTAATATGGGAGTTTTTAAATTACAAATTCAATTTCTTCAAAAGTATAGGATTATTCAAATTACTTACTTCATATTGGGTGAGCTGTGGTAGTTGGTGTTTTTTGAGGAATGAGTTCATTTCATCTAAGTTGTCAAATTTATGTGTAGAATTGTTTGTAGTATCCTTTTACTTAAAAAAAAATCTGCAGCGTCTATAGTGTTACCCCTTGTTTCATTTCTGATATTGGTAATTTGCATTTTCTCTTCTTATTCTTTGTCAGTCTTGCTAGAGGTTTGTCAATTTTATTGATATTTTTGAAGAACCAGCTCTGTTTTCCATTGATTTAAATTTTTTGCCTGTTTTTAATTTCACTGATTTTGGGTCTCATCTTTCTTATTTCCTTCCTTCTTCTTGCTTTGCATTTATTTTGATCTTATTTTTCTAAGATCTTGAGGTGGGAGCTTAGATTATTGATTTAAGACTCTTCCTCTTTTCTGGTATAAGCACTTAATGTTATAAATTTCCTTCTCAACATGGCTTTAGCTACAAAACCACAAGTTTTAACCACTTTCATTTGATTTTTTTTTAATTTCCCTTTAGACTTTCCTCTTTGACCTATAGATTACATGGAATTGCACGGAATATTTCATTTCCAAATAGTTGGAGATTTTTCTATTATATTTCTGTTATTGATTTCTAGTTTGATTCCATTTTGGTCAGATAAACCACCCTGAATGACTCCAACTCTTTTCAATTTGTTGAGATTTAGTTTATGGCCCCAAATATGATCTGTCTTGATATATGTTCCATGGGCACTTGAAAAGAATGTGTATTCTGCTTTGTGGAGTGGAGTGGATTAGATTCTATTGGTTTATGGTGTTGTCAAATTTTTCTATACTCTTGCTGGTTTTCTGTTTAGTTCTATCAATTACTAAGAGAGGGGTATTGAAGTCTCCAACATTAATTATGGATTTCCCTATGTCTCCTTCCAGTTTTATCAACTTTTGCATTTTTATCAATATTTTGCAGCTCTGTTGTTTGGTGCATACACCTTTAGGATTGCTAGGTGTTCTTGGTGGATTGACAATTTTATCATTATGTAAAGTACTTCTTTGTCACCAATAGTTTTCTTTGCTCTGAAATTTACTTTGTCTGTTATTGATATAGACATTTCTCTTTTCTCCAGATTTGTATTTGCAAGACATATCTTTTCCATCCTTTTACTTTCAACCTACCTATATTGTTACATATAAAGTGAATATCTTGTAGATGGCATATAGTTGGTGTCATGGACTGAATGTTTGGGTCCCCCCTCCAAATTTATATGTCAAAACCCTATTCCAATGTGATGATATCTGGAGGTGGGGCTTTTTGGAGGTAATGAGGTCATGAATAAGATTAGGGCCTCTGTGAGAAGAGGCCAGAGAGCTAGCTAGCTCTCTCTGCCTTTTGAGGATAAAAGAAGTCAGATGTCTGCAACTCAGAAGAGGCAACCCAACCATGCTGGCACCCTGATCTTGGACGGCCAGCCTCCAAAACTGTGAGAAATAAACTTCTGTTGTTTACGTCACCAAATTTATGGTATTTTGTTATAGTAGCTTGAGCTAAGACAGTTGGGTCATGTTATTTTATCCACTCTCTTTTATTTTTTATTTTTTTTTAATTTTATTTATTTATTTTTGGCTGAGCTGGGTCTTTGTTACTGTGCGTGGGCTTTCTATAGTTGCGGTGAGCGGGTGTTACTCTTCATTGCGGTGCACGGGCTTCTCATTGTGGTGGATTCTCTTGTTGCAGAGTGCGGGCTCTAGGCACACAGGCATCAGTAGTTGTAGCACTCGGGCTCAGTAGTTGTGGCCTGCGGGCCCTAGAGCGCGTGGGCTTCAGTGATTGTGGTACATGTGCTCTAGAGCGCACAGACTTCAGTAGTTGTGGTGCACGGGCTCAGTAATTGAGGTGCACAGGCTAAGTAATTGCAGCTTGTGGGCTCTAGAGCATGGGCTCAGTAGTTGTGGCACTTAGACTAGGGATTGAACCCATGTCCCCTGCATTAGCAGGCAGATTCTTAACCACTGGACCACAGGGAAGTCCCCACTCTCTTTTAAGTAGTATCTTTGAGTCATTTATATTTAATATAATTATAGATATGCTAGAGGTTTTTTTCTTTGTGTTCTCTCTGTGTTTTGTTTCTCTATTTTCTTTTTCCTGACTTCCTCTGGGTTCCTTGAACACTTTTTAGAATTTCATTTTTATTCATCTATTTTTTGAGTATTTCTCTTTGTATTGCTTTGTTAATGGTTGCTCTAGAGATTACATTACATGTACAAATCACAATCTACGGGTATCATCATTTTATAAGTTCAAATGAACTGTAGAAACTTTACTCCCCTTTATATTCCTTTACCCTCCTCTATTATATAATTTTCTTAAATATTTCTTCCACACAATTTAGAGCCACATCAGACTGTGTTATAATTTTTCTTCAACTGTCAAATGTAATTTAGAAAAACTAAGCGGAGAAGGAAGGTCTGTTGTATTTACCCGAATTTCTGCTTACTGTATTCTCTCTTTCTTCCTTGTGTTTCAAAGTTCCTTCTTTTATTCTTTCTGTTTAAATAAATTCCCTTAGTCATTCTTTCAAGGTTAGCTCTAATGGCAATGACTTATCTCAGCTTTCCTTCTTCTGGGAATGTCTTGATTTCCTCCTTTATTCCTGAAGGATATTTTTTCTGGTTATAGGATTCTTGGTTGATGGCGCTTTTCTTTGAGCACTTGAAAACTGTTGTGCCACCTCCTTCTGGCCCCATGGCTTCTAATGAAAAACCTGCTGCTATTTAAATTATTTTTCACCTATAAGTAAGGTGTCATTTCTCTTGTTGCTTTCAAGATTTTTTCTTTGTCATTAGTTTTCAAAAGTTTGACTATCATGTGTGTTGGTGTGGATTTCTTTAGGTTCATCCTGTTTGTGATTTGCTTAACTTTTGAACCTGTAGGTTTATGTCTCTTGTCAAATTTGGAGAGTTTTCAGCATTATTTCGTTGAGTACTTTTCAACCACACCCTCCTTCTCTCCTTCTAGAACTCTGATGACACAAATGTTAGATCTTTTGTTATAGTCCAAAGATTCCTGTGACTGTTCATTTTTAAAGTCTATTGTTCTATTTTCAAGTTTACTGATTCTTTCCTCTGCCCTCTCCACTCTGCTAGTGAGCCCATCCATTGAATTTTGTCTTTTTTTTAAAAATTTTGGTTATTGAACTTTTCAGTTCTAAAATGTCCACTTCTTTTTAATTTATATTTTCTATTACTTTTCTGAGACTGTTTTCCTTTCATTTGTTCCAAGCATGTTTGTTACTTATTGCAGCCTTTTAATGATAGCTGCTTTAAAATCTTTGTCATCTAATTCTAACATCTCTGTCATCTTGACACTGACATCTATTGATTGTCTTTTTCTTTTCAGTTTGAAATCTTCCTGAACCTTGGTATGATAATTTTTCATTAAAACTTGGTATTATATTATGAAACTCTGGATCTTATTTAAGCCTTCTCTTTTAGCTACTTTTCTTTTGACTCCACTCCAGCAGGGGGTGAGGGGGTGCAGCCTTGTACTGCTAGGTGAGGGTAGAAGACAGTGCTTTTTTTTTTTTTTTTGCGGTACGCGGGCCTCTCACTGTTGTGGCCTTTCCCGTTGCGGAGCACAGGCTCCGGACACACAGGCTCAGTGGCCATGGCTCACGGGCCCAGCCGCTCCGCGGCATGTGGGATCTTCCCGGACCGGGGCCTGAACCCGCGTCCCCTGCATCGGCAGGCGGACTCTCAACCACTGCGCCACCAGGGAAGCCCGAAGACAGTGCTTCTTATTACTCCTGGGTGGGGGGTGGGAGCTCTGGCTCCTCACCAGCCGTCCACTGACACCTCCCTGGCTGGGAGGAGTAGGAGTGCCTCGTTACTGCTCTCCATGTGGCCTCCACTGACACCACAGAGTGAGGGAGTGGCCTCATCACCAACTGATGGGGTAAAATTCCCAGCTCCCTACATGGCCTTCTCCGACACTACCCTGAGGGGTAGGGTACCTCATCACAACCTGGCAAGGATGGAAACCTAGGCTTCGCACTTGGCCTTTGCTGCTGGGAGGGGATGTGGCCTCATTTTTTTCAGTGGTATTTGGCTAGAGTAGTTATCGTCTATAAGTTTTCTGTCTTGCCTTTCCTGATCCTTTGGATGGGGAGAGCAGGCTTTTGTTTGGGCTTTTAAAAATCTGTGCTTATTGGTGTTTCAGGTTGCGAGCTTCTTCAGCTTCAATTTGGGGGGTTATGAGGCGAAAAGAAAACACAGAGAAGGCACCAGCATTTTGTTCCTTGGGCCTCGACATCCCTACCTGGTCTGCCATCTTCTCTTCACCTTTCAGAGCCTTTTACTGGTTGTTTTATATGGAATGTCCAGGGTTTCTAGTTTTACTTAGTGGAAGTAATAGGGGAAAGTATGTCTATTCCAGCTTCCCAGAAGCAGAAGTCCTACTGCATGACTTTTAAAATTGGAAAAAACAGTGAGTGTATATGGGTGTGTGTGTGCCTGTGTCGGTGTGTTTGGGAGCATTAGGATACAGGCACATTGGACCTCCCTGGCGTCCAGTGGTTAAGACCTCACGCTTCCACTGCAGGGGCCAGGGGTTCGCGCCCTGCTTGGTGAGCTAAGATCCTGCCTGACACTTGGCGCAGCCAAAAAAAATTTTTTTTAATTAAAAAAAAAGGACACAGTCCCATCAAGGCTCATTGTCAGCCTTTTGGTTAGCTGCCAGGTACTGTACTGGCACTACAGGGACAGAACAAAATAAGGCACAACTCCAGCCTCTAGGACCTCAGCCTGGAGAGTTGAAGCGAGCACATAGGTAAGTAAGTGCAATACCTGTTACACTTGCTGTGATGGAAATAGGCCCAGGTAAAGAGATCTGGTCAAATTATCCTGGGGCCTGGCTTCATGGAGGAGGAGATGCTTGAGCTGAGTCCACTGGAGCTCCTGGCCCATCCCTAGAAATGGCCCTTTCTTGGCAGGTCAAGGTGGGGACATCAAAGCTGTGGGAGTGGGGAGCAGGTGAGAGCAAGGATAGCAAAATAGTTTAGAGCAGCACTTCTTACATTTTCATGTGCATCACCAGGGCATCTTGTTAAAATGCAGACCCTTATTCAGTAGGTCTGGAATAGGCCCCAAGATTCTGCATTTCTAACAAGCTCTCAAGTGATGCCCGTGGTGCTACCAGTCCACGGACCACACTTTGAGTAACAAGGGTACAATATGGACTTTGGAGTCAGACAGTGTTCAAATACCAGCTCTGGCTCCAACTAACTAGGCAAGTCACTAAACACCCCCCTCAGTTTCTGCATTTGTAAAATGAAGACAGCTTAGCTCCTGCCCTATCGGGTTATAGTAAGGACTAAAGAGGCAATGTATGAACAGTGCCTGGTACACAGCACACAGTGAAGTGGTGGGAACCAGGCTCTTCGGTTCTCCAGCTGTCCCCTGGCCCTGATCACTGGTTACACGAGGCTGCTGGGACTATATGGGCCTGGTGATGGCACGTGCAGGGTTAATGCTCGGGCTCTTGCCCAGAGAGAAATGTTTTGTGTTGAGGAGTTGCTGCAGGGAAGGAAAAGGAGGGGGGAAAGAAGGCCCCTTTTTTATTATTCTGAGGTGCATTTTAATTTGCACAAGCGATGTTGTGTCTGTGATGGATGACACAGAGGGAAAAATTACAGCCCAGCAAGCCTGGCAAAGGGGGAAAAAAATAAAAGAGATCTAGCAAGGATTAAAAACAGCCCACTGTGATGCTGCATCCCGATCAGGGCCTGGGGGCTGGGGAGGCCAGAAAGGGAGGCTGGGGAGGCCAGAAGGGGTGCCTGGGAAGGAAAGTGCCAGGCGGAGCCAGTCTTTGGCAAACTGAGAATTTGTGGGAAGTTTGCCTTTTCTGCCTCTGGCTTCCCCTTTCTGAATTTGATTCTCCCCTCCATGGCACTGCCACCATCTCTGGGTCATCCAACTAGGAACTTTGGGGGGAACCTCTTTGATCTCTTCTCCCATTAACAAAACGCAGGAACCTTGGAGCCTCCTTTCTTCTGCGGATGTTATACATCATTGCAACACACAAGGGCAGAACCAGAGCAGCCAAGAGTTAGGGATCTAAATGAGGCAGCTCATGTCCTAATTGCTTAGAGCAGATCACTGATGGCTGCACTGAAAGGAGTTACAGACATTCTTCTCCTTGGCAACTGCAAGCAGTAGTTCAGAGCATAAGTTCTGGAATAGGATCCAGAGACCTGGGTTTGAAACCTGACTTTTCTACTTCATAGCTGTGTGACCTTGGGCAAGTTACTTAACGTCTCTGTGTTTCTGTTTCTTTACTAGAATAGAGATAAAATTATACCTACCTCGTGAGGACTATTGTGAAGATCAAATAAAATAGTGAGATACTTCTGCCCTGGAAAAAAATCGGCCAAGCAAGATTCAGGGGGGTGGGAATTCCCTGGAGGTCTGGTGGTTAGGACTCCGTGCTCTCACTGCCGAGGGCCTGGGTTCAATCCCTGGTCAGGGAACTAAGATCCTATAAGCCTCGAGGGACAGCCAAAAAAAAAAAAAAATTCTGGGGGGTGAGTAGAGTTAGGAAGGGCAGCGGTCCTGGCAATAAAACTGGCTGTCCCCAGTGCAGACAGGCAGCCAACACTCACCTTCAAGACTCTCAGGAAGGAGACCTCGAAATATGTCTGATCCAATAACTAACCTACGTGTATCCTCACGTCAGGACAATTTCCTCTCTACAAGTTCTTGGAGGTGGGGGAGTAGCTGGCCATTGTCTTCTGTCTAATATCCCCAGCTGAACTAAGGGAGGGTGCCTGCCCTCTTTCCTTTTAGGAGTGAAATTCAAGCAAATCTAAAGCTTCTCTATGCAAGACAGCCACTCCACAGCCTGGTGCCTCTTCGCCAGGAGAGCTGCTGGGCAGGAAAACAGAGGTGATGTTTCTTACAGGCAGCTCACCTAACGTTGATGGTGCAAGAATAAGGACACCTTAGAAGTTGTAAGGGACCCTCACGGAACACCCCTCCTGCAAACAGCAGCTCTATTCCAGGGCTAGATGCCTCTCACATCCTCACTCACTTATCAATGATCCAAATAGCTAACATTTGTTGAACCTTCCCTGGTGGCACAGAGGTTAAGAATCCACCTGCCAATGCAGGGGACACGGGTTCGAGCCCTGGCCCGGGAAGATCCCACGTGTCGCGGAGCAACTAAGCCCGTGAGCCACAACTACTGAGCCCGCGTGCCACAACTACTGAAGCCCGTGCGCCTACAGCCCGTGCTCCGCAATAACAGAAGCCACTGCAATGAGAAGCCCGTACACCGCAAAGAAGAGTAGCCCCTACTCGCCACAACTAGAGAAAGCCCGTGCACAGCAAGGAAGACTCAACACAGCCAAAAATAAAATTAATTAATTAATTTTTTAAAATCTCTAAAATAAATTTTAAAAATATAAGCACTATATATATATACATATATATACATATATATATATATTCAATTAATCCTCCAAACAATCTAAGAGGTATGTGTTGTTATTATCTGCCTTTTAAGGAAACAAGAGAGTTGAGAATCTTGCCCAAGATCACAAAACCTAGACGTGCCAGAGCGAGGATCCACACTCACATAGTCTAGCTTCAGAGCCAAGCGTTCTGGACCTCTGCTATAACACACAAAGGCGCACAGGACACCAGCAAACCCTCCTGGGCGTACACGAGTGTTGTAAGTTATTTTTCTCTAGCTCAGGTGTGTCTGTACTGTGAATACCAACATTGGAGAGTTGATCTGAGCGCTTTGGATGGTATGGGTTAGGGTGGGGCACAATTTGCTGGCACGAGTGCCCAGAGGGTGCAGCAGTTACCAAGAAAGATAATGCTTTCTGGAACACGTGAGAACTTTGTTTTGTGCATATATAAGAGGGCACAGACAGGGCAAAAATGCTCAATCAAGTGACTGCAAAATCAATAATTGGATGCTTTTAGAGACTCTGAGACTTTTGTTCTCCTGTCTTCCTAGTCTAATGTGGGTTGCCATTATTATTATATGGTGTTCTTTTGAGTTTTCTTCTACACTTGGCTCCAGGGGGCCCCATGCTTTCGTCCCATTCTGACTCAGCCCCCATGTGGAGTCTGGATTTGGGAGAAGGCTTAGGACCACAGGGAAGAGTGTTAAAGGAATGTGCTTTGAGTTGGAGCATAACGCCCCATTTGCAAACACTTTCCTGCCAGTGCCCTTTGTCACCTGTGGGACAGCAAGGGGGGAATCAGCTGGAGTTAGACGAGCCAGGTTAGAGTCTTGCTCTGCTGTGTGACCTCTTTGAGCGTCAATATTCTGTGTGGGATAATACTTATTCCTTCTGCCTCAGAGATTATTAAAAGAGCTAAACAAGGTTAGTGATGATTGTTATTAGCTGTGGTCCTATCACCTTATGTCTAATTAGCCATGGAGGATGACCTCCTGTGGGGTATCAATGCTAAGGACCTCACCTAGAATCTCTCCACTGTAAACAACTTTGTGGAGTCTGAAATTCTACCGTTAGTGATGTACTTGTTTGGATCTATCATCATTCTTTATTAGTATGAATCCTTTGGGAGTGGTGATACCTTCAGTTTTATCAGGTTATCCCTTAGAGAAATGGTTCTTAAAATTTCTGGAATTAAGACCAGACTTTCTTTGAGAGTCTGATGAAATCTATAGATGTTCTGTCCAGAAACATGCACAAATTTGGAGGGGGGGGGGGGACAGTGTCATAAATCAGCTTCCCTGCCTTGTCAGAGTACATTCTGTCAGGAGCTTGGCTACAATGGATATCTGCTCTTTATGCCTGCCCTGCATCCCCATCCTCTGTTTTCGGTAGTAGCCTCTTACTTCCCCTTGGGGACCAATTGCAACAGAGAGTACCAATTTTCCCAAACACACTGGTGACTTCTCACTGTGAGCACTTGCCAGAGGGCTCTCTGTCCCCAGAAGCATGCTCAGCCCACGTGCATGGAGCAGGTAAGAAGTGCTGGGGAGTTAACGTCCCCAGGAACAATCCTCAACTAAAGATAAATTGTGCAGTGGTGGGTAAATGCCCCACTTCCTCAGCCCTCGGGTGTGACAACTTCAAATCTGCTTCCACACAGTCTCCCAAGGGCCTCGGCGGAGCTGAGCCCCAGTTGCCCATCATGTAACCTGCCTGTTCATGCAGTTCAATTGTTTCTTCCCTTCCCTGTCTCCCTTTCCCATGCCCCTAATGATGCTTTCTGGGACCACCTCCCAATGAAAACACCTGCACTCAGACCCTTGTCTCAGGGTCTTTGGGGGAACCCAGCCAAAGACTTCACTTTTTCACCATCCTTCGTTCATGCATTTCAGGTGGAGCCGACTCAAGGCAGGGGCTAGGGTTGTCCCTGTGATTTTCGCTGGTAGCGTATGGAAAAGGGGACAGCCTTTTTCACTGGGGTCACTGGCCACAAAGACCAGGAAGGCCTGCAGCTACCAGATTCTGCCTCATCGCCAAGTAGAGAAAGACCAAGGCCAAGAAGGCCGAGAGAAGGTGGGAGGGATGAAAGCACCCAGGTCCCAGCTCCGCAAGAAAGCAACCTACCTGTGGACCTTTCCGTGACATGAGCTGATAAAACCCTTAGTTTCCTTACAACGTTGTGCTTCTCATGACCCCAGCGGAGGTGACCGTCTTCAAAGGACAGTGGGAGTTTCTTGTGCTGTCTCACTGGGTCTGCCGCTTCCAAGGTGGCCGAGTGCACAAAAACCGCGACAGCTCAGCAGCCCCCTGGAGAGAGAGCACACTCTTCCTCGTCACCTCTGAACAGTGCATCTCTGATCAAGACAAGAGAGGGCTCACCTCCCTGGGTTGTGATCCTGCGGCCCTGGGCTTGCTGCCCCCCGGACCTGTCTGACTCCTCCCCAGTGGGTCCCCAGCCTAGAAAACAGGGCAACTCTCCTTGTCTGCAAGCCTAGCAGTGGGAGCTCTACAGAGACAAAGTGGAGGTGCTGTGGCCCAGGGCACTAGGCCTGGCTAGTTCGGGGCTAACCTGTGTCGGATCTGCATTGGCTACCTCCCCCGCAACCCTAACCCTCCTTTCCATTAGGGTATGAAGATAAAGCACTTAGCACCGTGCCGGAACATAACGAGGCTTTAATAAGTGGTAGCTATTACTGCTGTTACTACAATATTGCTACTACTATTGATATTTTCACTGCCCCTCTCTGGGTCAGGTCCTTAGCACCTTTGGATTTTGGCAACAGCTTCCTAAATTTATCTTGTCACCCCCATATTCCCTCCTTTTCACATACAAATTCTGTACTGGGAGCCTTTGTCCCTCCCTGACTGGGCCCTATTCTTCCTTTCTAGCACTTGTTTCCTCACCCATCTTTCCCTGAATACACTGGCCCCTCATCTCTTGCTCATGCAGTTCTGCCTGCCTGGACTGTCTCTCATATCTTCCTGTCAAAATTCTGCCAGTTCTTCCAGGTAACATCAATAATCTTCCCCTCTGTGTTAGTCAGGTTGGCCTCAGTAACAAATAGCCCCCAGATCTCAGTGCCATGTGGGTTCATGGGAAAGGGTTCTTTCTCACATACGTCGCATGTTCATCACAGAGAACAACAGTCTCTGCTCCACGTCACCCTCACAGGAGACGCTGGCTGCGAGGCTCCATCATCTTGAAGGTAGTCACTGGGTGTCGCCCATTCCACCCAGCTGGTGAGTGGAAGCCATGCGACACGGTCTCAGCCCCTTGCCTGTGACTGATTCAGGGACAAGGCTGGGCTAATGTCAGCCAGTGAGATGTGGGGAGAGGCTTGCTTGGGGATCACGGGAAAAGAACTTCTTAGTCTCACCAGACGGCCACACAAAGCTAGTCTGTTCGAGAACAAAGCCACGCCGCTCCCTAGCGGGCATTGCATTTGCAATTTCCTGAGACTTCTGTAACAAATGACCACAAACCGGTGGCTTAAGAAAAAGAATAGAAATGTATTCTCTTACAGTTCAGGGGCCAGAAGTCCAAAATCAAGGCTCTGGCAGGATTGGAAGGCTCTAGGGGAGAATCCTCCTTGCCTCTTCCAGCATCTGGTGGCTCCAGGCGTCCCTTGGCTTGTGGCTGTATAATCCAGTCTGTGCCTCTGTCTTCATGTGGCCTTCTCCTCTGTGCCCAAGTCCTCTTCTGTCTGTTATAAGGATACTTGTCATTGGATTTAGGACTCAGCAGGCCAATCCAGGATGATCTCATCCCAAGATCCTTAACTTAATTCCATCTGAAAAGACCCTTTTCCAAATAAGGTCATATTCACAGGTTCTGGGGCATGGACATATCTTTTGGGGGGCCACCATTCACCCCATCCCAGCCATTTTCCAATCTTGAGGAAAGCCAGCCTGAGGACAACACTAACATGTGGGAGAGGGCAGAGCCAACAAATGGCAAAGAAACCAAGCTAACCCTACCTCTCTACTTCCTACATGTGAGATACGTTTCTTTGTTGTTCAAGGCAGATTTTCTATTACTTGCATCCCTTCCAGCTTCGACCACCTGTGTGTGTCCCCATCTCTTGGGGATCTTGCTAGACATTCATCTGGACTCAGATTTCTCCTGCTAGGTGGACCTTGGTTCTTCGGGTCTTGGGCATGTGCTGCACAGCACACACTGTTTCCTGGGGGTAATTCTGTCCTTTTCATGTCTCTCGGGTTTCCCACCCTCCCCTGTTTGTGTCACTCTGGCTGAATTATACATGCAGCTTTAATTGATCAGCCATTAACTTTTTCTTCATTGAGACCCATCGATGTAATCAGGCACCTACTTCCGCTCAGCTCACCTCCGCCAGCAGCAGCCCGGTCCTGGCCCCTCGCCCCTCCTGTTTGTGGCTCCCATTCATCACACCTTTGTTTATAGCCTTTCAGTGTAACCCCATCCCAGAGATGTTCCCTGTCCATGCCAATTTAAATTAACTTTGCCGGTCAGATTTCATGAGACACTGAATCAAAAGCTTTTCTAAAAATCAAAAAGCACTAAATCTTCAGTGGACACTCTTCCCACTAATATTACAAATTAGTTAGAATAGAAAAAGGGTTATGGTTTCCCGGCATGACTTCTGCGTAAACCTGCCAGCACAGTTTATGGCTCAGGCCTCTGTTGCCCTCCAGCTGCTTACTGGATTTTCTACTCATAAAACTTATCGTAAATTTTTAATCATAAAATTTGTTCTGTGGCTTGCCTACAAACGGAACTTACGGCTTCCCTGGGGGGGAATTGCTGGAATCGGTTTTCTTCCTGTTTTTCAAGCCCAGTCCCATGTTCTTCCTCTCTACACCATCTCCCATGGTTCACTCTCTTTTTGAAAGTAAATGTCAAGAGTTCCTTAAGTTCATTAGCTAATTCTGGCCAGACCTTTTAGTTTATGTGCTCTGATTTATGCATCTTCCTAGATTTAATTTTTCTAAGTGACCCTTTACCTGTTTTTTATTGTGACTTACTCATTGCACCCATTTCCTAACTTTATTTTTCTTATTAAAGACAGATTTTAGGGCTTCCCTGGTGGCTCAGTGGTTGAGAGTCCACCTGCCGATGCAGGGGACACGGGTTCGTGCCCCGGTCCGGGAGGATCCCACGTGCCGCAGAGCGGCTAGGCCCGTGAGCCATGGCCGCTGAGCCTGTGCGTCCGGAGCCTGTGCTCCGCAATGGGAGAGGCCACAGCAGTGAGAGGCCCGCGTGCTGCAAAAAAAAGGACAGATTTTAATAGGTGGTTCATTTCTCAGTCACTTAAGGGCCCTGATTAATTTCACTCACCTCCCAGTCATTCAGGAAAGGATCACCTTTCTTGCTAGTATTTCTTTGTCCCTGACCGGACAGGTCTGGAGTTTGTACCTGAGTGGCAGGTAGATGCCTGGGTACAGGCACGGGGTCTGGTTCAAATTCTGCCTCCACCACTTCTAGGTTATAGGATGTTACTTGAATTCCTCGTGTCTAGTTTCCTCATCAATCAAAGGAGGACAGTGGAGTCTACTCTAAAACTTCATGGTGGGACTCAATGAGACAGTGCAAGTAGTCCTGGCACATAGTAAGTGCTTAGTAAACGCTAACTATGCTTTTTGGGAGAGGCTCTTTTCCATCCAGATAATCTCATCTAATTCATTCTTTTCTAAGCAACTTCTGTTTCTAGTATTCTGCCAGGTTGAAGAGGGGGTGGTTACAGAGCTGAATACTATGACCTTGTTTCCAATCCAGGTTCTTTTCTTGATAGCATGCTACCTACCTCCTAGCTCCCAAAGTCTTGTTCTAAGCTTCCAGCTGAGGAGAATTCCAGGACAAAGAGACAACTTTGAACTCTTGAGCCCACGGGAGCCCACCCACCCTATCCTTCATGGGCACAAAGCTGGGGAGCAGTCTTGAGTCTGCTGACCCTCTAAGCCAGGGCTTCTCAACCTTGGCTGCACTCTAGAATCACCTGGGGAATTTAAAAGATTCCTGATGCTCGGACCATATCCCAGACCCAATCAATCAGAATCTCTGGGTTGGGACCCAGGATTTGGTATTTCTGAAAGCTTTCCGGGCAATGCCAACATGCAGCCACAGCTGAAAAACTCTCTCACACTAGTGCTCTCAAGCTCTGGAGTAAATCAGAATCACCTGGAAGACTTGTTAAAGCTCAAATTGCCGGGTCCATCCCAGGTTTTCAGTAGTTCTGGAATGGGGCCCAAGGATTACATATCTAATGAGTTCCCAGGCGCTGCCCCTGCTGGACCACACTTTGAGAACCGATGCTCTAGTTGGCCTCACTCAAGTCTCACGCAATCATGCAGATACTACTGGGCACCCAAAACACTGTGCATCTCCCTTCTGTGTCACCCCTCCCTCATGAGAGCCCTCCCCCCATAGCTCCATACAGTACTCTGTGTGCAGGAAGAGAGGACTTTAATAAAATAGGAGACATGAGGAAATTCGGCCTCAGATAAATAGGATTGATTATGAAATGAAAGGGCAGAGGGCAGAAGAGTTAATTAACTTGAATGTCTGTGTCACTTATTTAATATATCCCTTCAGTAGTAAGAGGTGATTTTCATCCTGTGACCGGCAGCTTTGGTCACAGCCGAGGGAGACAGGCCACTTTGGAAAAACCTGCTCTCAATCAGATCTGCCACTTCTGACTGTGGGATTGTGGCCAAGCTGCTAACGGCTCAGTTTCCCACTCTGAAAACAGGGCTATAATGATACTTGCTTCTGGTAGAGTTGTAAGGCTTAGATTAAGTAACATTTGACAGTGCCTATTCAATAAATGGTAGCTATCATTATTACTGCTATTACTCCCATATGATTATTCTTGGCTTTGCTGCTGTCAGTGCCCCTTAGGTAAAGATTCTCAGCAACAAATCATGCTTACAGTTTAGTGTAGGGAACCTTTCTCTCGTCCGATTATCCGGAGCACTTCTATTGGTTAACAACAGCTGCTGTGTTACCAAGGAAACTCAGGACCCGTTTCTGTGACGTTTTGACAATCGTCTTTAGACAAAGTTTTCTGGTATAAGTCTGTCACCCTTCTTTACTTACCTTGGTCTCATTCCTTACCACTAGCTAATTTTGTCTCCCCACTGGCTTCTCAGATCCCCCAAAAGAAGTCTTGCAATTCTCTGCTGTGTCTCACTGGATGGCCACTCAGTCATGTTTGATGGTGGATGGATGTGACATCTAAATGAATATGAATGACCTAAAGTCTTGCGGAGCAATGAGTGATTTAAAAGCAATAAATTATTAAATGCACAGAAAACACAAGGAGTCTGGGTCTCACTGGACTCATCTGTGAGGTGGAATCAATTCTACTTTAACTAACATCCGACAAGAACAGGGAAGTCAATAGTGAAGAGAATAGAACATAGGGAATCCTGGGTTCAAATTCCAGATCTACCAGTTCCCTCCTTTCTTTCTTTTTACTGGGTAGAGTCTTCAACCTCACTAAGCCTTGAGTTCCTCAGGTGTAAAGTGAAATTAATGATGTCTCCATTGCAGGCTGCTGTGACAAGAGGATATGACACATATGGGTACACCTGACACAGAGCCTTTCCCCTTGGCTGTTCAAGTACTCCTGACTCTGCCCTGCCTTGTAAAGATTTAGATCCAGTCACCCTGCAGCTTCTACAGACCCAGGCCTGGTGGGGGGGTGGGGGTGGGACAGGCCCCAGAGGGGAGGCAAGACACCACAGCATTTAAGGAGGTCCCGACTCTCAGGGTTATGCAAGTGCATGGTCAGCCCCTGAGAGTCAGCGCCTCCTTAAATGTTGCTCCCTAGATGCTTTGCTTGCAGCAACTTAGTCTCCACCTGGGGCTCCTGCCTGACTTTTTGTATCTCCTTACCGATACACAATTTAATTTAAATGACCAACATGAAACTGGCTTGGAATCCCCTTTGGGGTTCTCAGAACTGCTGGAATCTGGGCTTCCCTGGTGGCGCAGTGGTTGAGAGTCCCCCTGCCGATGCAGGGGATACGAGTTCGTGCCCCGGTCCAGGAAGATCCCACATGCCGCGGAGCGGCTAGGTGAGAGGCCCGCGTACCGCAAAAAAAAACCCCAAAAAACCTGCTGGAATCTGTAGTTTTCAAATCTAATCAAAACAGATGGTGAAGTGCTGATGCTAGGTCAGTATGCAAAAGCCCTTGGGCGGTGGGGCTGGATCCCTGTCCCCGTGCAGCTGCTGGAGGACACATGCCGTGACTCCCAGACCCACCCGAACAGAGCTGGGCACCTTTCACGATCCATCCCCTACTTAGCTCATCAAGTCTGGACCTCTCTGACCTCCGTGAGGTAGGAAGGACAGTTAGGGTTCTCCCAGTTTAAGCAATTAGGAGGTGGGGAAATGAGTGATTCTCCTAAGGTCACAAAGCAGATTAGGTTTGAAGCACTGGCTAGACCAGTATTTCTCAAAGCAGAGTCAGACGTCACCAGGGGTACTTGTCCAAGTCCAGATTTCTGGGCCTGGGCGATACCCTAGACCTCCCAATTCAGTCTCTGGAGGTGGGGTTGGAATGGGTAGAGAAGCTTGTGGAGGTCCTAACTTCTCTGACTTCTGTGTTTTGGTCCCATGTCAGCCATCACACCACATATCTGAGTGTCCAGGAGGGAGTGATGCTTCAACCAATGTGTAGCATGTGTGTGTGCCACGGTGCTGCTTGGTATGAAGTTAAGTTCGTTGGTTGTAGTAGCTAAGCATTCATTTTCACAGTATTGGGAAAAATATAACTGTCACTTCAAGCACATAAGTTCATGAATTTTTGCTTAGGGTAAAGTTAAGTTTTGAAATCAATTTAAAGTTGATTTTAAGAAAAGATGGCACATGTGGTACTGCAATATGACAAAAATTGTGAAAGTGACACAACAATCATTACAGTTTGGGAAACACAACTTTGGGCGATTCTATGTCAGGAGCAGAAGTGAAGCTGGGAGGCAGGACTGCTTCTAAAGGGATTTTTAGCGCCCTGCACAGACTCTACCTCTGCATCAAACACCGCCAGCAGCCCATAAACAGCATGGTAAATATTTACAGCGACCATTGTCATCATGCCAGGTGCCCGGGGAGTGTAAAGCTCTCCTCTTAGGGACAATCCATAACCCTTTCCAACAGGTGGTCAGAACCCTAGACTCAAACTCCACCCAGGTCTGAAGACCAGGAAGCAGGCAGAGAGGATGGTCCCCTATGGGGCAATTTCCAGAGGGCTGAGACCTGCATCCTTCTCACATCTTCCGCAGGCTTTCCCAGCGCCAGTGCTACCTGAGGCGGCTTTTCCCTCCCCTTCCCAAGGGACCACTGCAGAGGGCCAGGTTGGCAGGGGTTTGGGGTTTGGGGAGGGGCTTTGTGCAAGTAAGAGATGACAGAGAGAGGGGAAGAGAGCAAGAGAATGGGGGTGGGGAGGGGAGAGACTGGAGGAGAAAGAAGAAAGGAAAAGTGGGGGAAAAAAGGCATTTGTAAAATTAAATGGCAAGGCCCCATCAGATGGTGTTGGGCAAGGAAAGCATGTTACAGGCAGGAGTAATTGGTAATCGGAGCTGATGTGAAGAAGGGATGATTTATGGGAGCGTGCAGACAGGGGTGGAATAATTTTTGGAGCAGAACGGGGAACTTACTGAACGCCTGAAACTCAGCTACTTATCCACTCGTTCTTGTGATGAATTAGCTCTTGTTTAAAGTAACCGTGGCTCCATTTTTCATCCTGATTACTACACTTGATATCTTTCTCTCCGTTTCCCTCTGACCACTGCCCCCTTACCAGGTTCTGGGTGCAGAGGCACTGGGTTTGTAGAAACTCGTCACCCCTCCTCCTTTACCCCCACCCCACCCCCATAGCAATATTAACTCTAAAGAGCCAAGTCTAAAATCCAGCCGCTTGAAATATTACAGAGCTTAGGAATGTGCGGAATTAGCAAAGACCTCAGGCGCAAGGCTGGCCTGCTTGTGCATCCTAAATGATGGCGATTCCTCTGCTATCTGATGTGGGAAGTCTCTCTCCTGGCCCGCCTACCGTCCTTAAAAGTGCGGAGTCCCGAGCACACTTCCCACCTGGCTGGAGCACTCCTTTTGGAGATGGAAAGTCTTTTGAGGACCCCGGCAAGCCTCATGAGAGACAAATCAAGACAAACAATGTCCTATACCATGTACCCTTCCTCGCCAACATTAAAAAAAATCAGTTTAGGGGCTTCCCTGGTGGCGCAGTGGTTAAGAATCCGCCTGCCCATGCAGGGGACACGGGTTCGAGCCCTGGTCCGGGAAGATCTCACATGCCGCGGAGCAACTAAGCCCGCGTGCCACAACTACCGAAGCCCACGTGCCTAGAGCCTCTGCTCCGCAATAGGAGAAGCCACTGCAATGAGAAGCCCGTGCACCGCAACAAAGAGTAGCCCCCGCTCTCCACAACCAGAGAAAGCCCGTGCACAGCAGCGAAGACCCAACGCAGCCAAAGATAAAAGTAATTTAAATAAATGCATTTATTTTTTAAAAATCAGTTTAAAATTGATATTGTGCAGAAAGGAAGCAGTTCTAGGAACAGGTGTAGGTATACCAGTACCACGTTTTTATTATTTAAACTTTTTTTGTTGAGTAAATATACAACCCTTAAAGATTTAGCCTCCCATGTGGTCCAGCCTCAACACAAATTTCCATTGGAGAAAAAAGCCAGTCTGACAAAACAGTGATTCATACCAGTTAAATATTTATAGCTGTCGCTTGTGAAAATAACAAAGGGAAAATATTTATCTGATGCTCGGAAAACATTTCTAAGGTGCTCTTGACATCTTTTTCCCTCCGCAACTATCAACTCTACCCAAGAAGTTCTTGAAGCTCCTGCGTGTGGCCCCAGGTCAGGTTGCTGCCACGCCCAAGCAAGCTATGCAAGGCAGTGGCCCAGCTCTCTGCTTCTTGTCACTGCCACCCAGCCCTCAAACGCGGCTACCTCTATTTTCTCTCCTGTTAGTAACTAGACCCCCTCCTCCTCCTCACCACCGGGCCTCACTGTCCCCTCGGTCTCTGCCTTTACCTGCCGCTGGCACCTTTCTTGCCTTCCTTTGGTGGTTCTATCTCAAGTCTGTCGGGATCTTTCCTTTCCCAGCAGACCCCTGGTTCTGTCGGCTTCTGTTCCAAAGTGCCCTCAGCACCGGGGCCTCACAGCCGCTGTCTTCTCTGATTTCTTGACTTCTGCAGCACCTGGGCCCCCAGGTACCTGCACACCCCCTACCTCCAGTTGCTTTTTGGCTCCTGACTCTGGCTTCCATCTTTGAATCCAGCTTCCTGGAGCTCCCTGGAGCTCAAGTCTATGCCTGTTGGTTTGTTCGGCAATGTTTGCTCATATCCAGACTCCAGCTCTCCTGGCTCTGGGTTCCCTCCCTGCCTGGATGATTTCCCTCGGCCTCGGAGGGACATGGGATAGGAGAGGAGACCAGTGTGGCACAGTAGAGAAAAGCTTTGGATTTGGGATTAGGACACTTAGCATCCAGTCCCAGCTCTGCCACTGATTCTAGGCAGTGGGTTTCCCTCTTTGGGGGATAAAGAAATGAAGTTTCCTCGTGTAGAAATAAAGAGATGGAATAGCTAGTCACGAAGGTCCTTTCCAGTGTCGTGGTTAAGAGCATGTGGTCTAGAGTCAGGCTCAGGGTCAAACCCCATTTCTGCCCCTCACTGTTGATCTCTCTGAGCTTCTGTAAAACCCACCTCCTGGGGTTTTATGAGGATTAAATGAGAGACTGCATACAAAGTACTGATCACAGCACCTGGCACGCAGTGAGCTCTCAGTGTTAGCTGCTGATATGCTGATGATGATAATGACGATGACTTACTATCCCTCTGTCATTGAGCTAATCTTGGAAGGCTTTCCTTTTCATTTTGGTTTACGCAATCGACTTTTTAGAGTGGCACCTCTGTCTTCATTCTGCTTCATCACACTTGTTGAATAAGACCCACTCTCAGACAGCAGCAACTCTCAATTCAGCCAGCAGGGATATCAGAATCGCACAGAGGGAAGAGGAAACAGCCCCCAATAGCAGCTGAGAATCACTCTTGCTTCCCCTATAAAAAGACATCCACCAGAAAGGAGCTGGTTCAGCCTGACGACTGAATCCTCATTGTAGCCAAACAGGTCCGACGCTCTGGGAGATGCCCAGGTTCATCCATCCTCCAGGCCAAGGGGTCCTTCCTGGGCTTTGGGAAGCAAGGCTGGGTGCAGGGCAGGGTGGGGTTGGCCCTGGCCGGCAGAGAATGGAATCAGGAAACTGGAAAGACAGCAAGCAGGGCTGACGCTAAAACTGAGAAGCAGTTAGATGGTCCCACCTGAGTTCAAGAGGCTGGCTAGAGAGATGGAGCCTGGAGAGCTGCTGGCTGGGCTTGTAGAACATGACTGCGACAATATACCTCATGCCAGGCCTCCTCCAGCCTCTACCAGTGCCGCATTCCGGGCCACCTCCCAGACTGAGTGGAAAGCCGGGCTCAGAGGGAGTACGTGCCCTTGTGGTGACCTCCCCACTTCTCCTCCAGCTGGTTGGTGGGGTCCCTGCACGTCTGGTCATTAGGCAGAAATTCCAGAAAGAAGACACTCATCTGGCTCCTTCAGCAGCAGTGGGGACTTGAGCACCCAGTTTCTATCCAGCAACAAAGGTCACTTTCCTTTTTGCTGGAGGTCATCTTACCTGGCTGGGGCTTGAAAATGGGCGGTTCCCCTGAGCTGAGCTCGCAGCCTTTGATTCCTAGAAAGCAGAGCTGATTGTACCCCTCGGGCCCAGTGCGACTCGGCAAGCTCACACTTCTCCACCTGGGACTCAAAATTCACTTCAGTCCTCCATTCATCCATTCCACAGATGGTTACTGAGTGCCGATTATGTGTCAAGCACTTGATAGGAGTTGGAGCTGACTCAGATCCAGGGTTAGAAAGCCAGTGAGCTTGGAGACAAAAACCACCCAGAGCACTTGCTTCTCCTCTCTGGGGACAGTAAGCCAATTCCATTAGCTGTGAGATGCTGGAGAGCAGCAAAGGGGCCGTTCTGTTCATTACGGTCGAGTCAGCGATTAGCGCGGTGCCTGGAAACGAGAAGGCACTCTGGAGGGGATGCTTCTCCCAAAAGGGTTTGTGGATAGATGGTCCCCAAGTGCCCCAAACCAGATGGCCCACATTTGCAGCTGTTCCTCTCCAGGGTCACGTGTCAATTCACACCCGCACATAGATGCCAAGCCAGTCCTGATGTGACCCTTTGTAACAGCGACCCCGAGAGCTTGGATGATGGTGATGATGGTGATGATGGATGTTCCTACTCCAGCTGAGGAAATCGAGACTCAGAGAGTTTAAATGACTTGCCCACCGTCAAACCCAGCTTCCAAAGGCTGTCTTCTCAACTGTCAACACAGGGGACACTATTGAGGAGTTTGGGGTGAGGGTGTGGAGGTTGGAAAAGGAGAGGGAAGGGTTATTACCAGTTTGGGAACTCCACAGCAGGAGGCGGGGCTTCCAGCCTAGACTCCGGATGAACCTTCGGTGTGTGTGTTTTTGAGAGGGGGCTTCAGGGTGAAGAGCTCCGAGCCCTCATCCCTTCGCCGAACAGTCATTCAGCAACTCTGATTGGCTGCCAGCTGGTTGGTTGAGGCGGGCTTTGAGTAGAGTTCAGGTCTGCCAGGCGGGACCAAGGTGGGGCCACGGACCCATGCTGTGATTGCTCAGTAACCAAACTTCCCTCTTCCCCAGGAGTCCCTGCCTCTCTTAAGGTGAACTGCAGATCTTTAAGTTAATAATTAACTTGTCACAAGCTCATCAATGCCCCATCAAGGGAGTGGCAGAGAGAGAGGGAGGGGAGGCGGGGGAAGGGAAGGGAACCCAGCCCACACCCCAGCCAGCTGTAGCTCCTGTTCACCTGGCCCATAATAAATAGGATGAAAGGCGCTCCTGATAAATGCCCGTGTCAGGGAGAGATTTTACCTTCACTCAGAAACAATGTAATATCTTGGCTATTACCCCAAATAATTCATCAATGTGTAATAGCTTTGTGCAGACCTCAGATAGGAGGGGAGCTGCGCTATCAGAGATGGATGTAGCCTACCTTCGGCTTTTAATTTTTAATGCTCGCAGCCAGCTTTGCATTAAAGGCCAGGTGTCATATAAAGACTTAATGTAAGAGGAGAGTTCATGAATTCTAATCAAGGGAGGCGCACTCCCTGGCTGGCTGCTGTCACCTCCTGCTGTTCTTATTGATCTTGTGTTTTCTCGCCTCCAGTTCTTCTGGCTTTTCTGTCTCCCCTTTTTCGCGGCATGTGGGATCTTCCCAGACTGGGGCACGAACCCGCGTCCCCTGCATCGGCAGGCGGACTCTCAACCACTGCGCCACCAGGGAAGCCCTTCTTATTGATCTTGTGTTTTCTCGCCTCCAGTTCTTCTGGCTTTTCTGTCTCCCCTTCCCCCCCTCCACCTCACTCCACCCCATCCCTCCTCACCCTCCCCACCCTGCCGACCCTTCCCCGCCCCACCCTGGGCTTTCCCCTTCCCAATTCTCAGCCTTTTCTCCCCCCAGATGAGGGGGCGTGTCTCGGGCTGGGCCAGGGCAGCGAAGATTCTATAACATCTGGACTAGCTGGCAGGATGGCAGAACTCTTTTCCCTTTCATCCCATTTTTAATTTATTTATTCATTTCTTTTTCATTCATTTATCCAAAAAGTAGTTTTGAATACCCACGAGGGGCCAACTCTATGCTTGGCCCCGTGGACAAGGTTAGAGACAAGCAAAGTGGTTTCTGCCCCTTAGAGGGGTGTATAACCTTGCTGGCAAGATGCTCCCACTGCCAACGTACACGTGTACATGAGACTTGAGACCGTTATGCGAGATTCAAAGGAAACGCTCAAACGTCGTATCCTCAGTGAGGCCTTCCCCGACCGGCTTTTAAAATCTGTGCGCCTAAGCGTGCACACAGACACCCCTATCCAGCATCCATCGTGCCGTCTGCACTCTCCTCCAGTGCGCCCACAACCTGCCACCACGTTTGTAAATTGTGTTTATTTTGCTTATGATCTTGTAGCAGGAAGACAAATCTGACTACAAGCTGGATCTGTTTCTTTCACTTTAACCTTTGCTTTCGCTGCTTTTGTTCTCTAAAAGGAAACTGTCTATACACAATGGCCTGCCTCCGGGAACCCTGCCCCTCTGCCTTAATGTAAAACCGAAGTGCCTTTGTTCAGGCAAACATCCCGACCCTGTCCACCAGTGTATGGCTATAAGAAAGAAGAAATTAACACATCCCCTCCCCGAGGCTGGCCATTCCAGGGGATATTTGCAAAACTTATGGCCTTTTTACTTTACTTCCTCATCTCCTCCCCCTCTCTGTGCTATAAAAGAAACTGGCATCCAAGCCCCGATAAAATGGTTATTTTGAGACTTTAGTCTGCCATCTTCCCGAATAAAATCGTAATCCTTGCCTCAGCACCTCGTCTCTGATTTGTTGATTTATTGGCCCGGGGAGCAGAGCAAACTTGGACTTGTAACAATCTGTCTCCTCTTACAAGAGTGTAAGCTCCACGAGGACAGGAACTTTGGCCTGTTTTGTTCACTGATATGTCCCTGGTGCACAGAACAGCGACCGATAGAGAGTAGGTGCTCAGAAAATATTTACTGATGAATTAAGCGACCAAGAGTCGAGCTCAGAGAAGAGCAGCGGTGGTGTCTGTGTGGTGGGAAGGGGAGGCTCAGCCCACGGTCACTCCAACTCTTCTGCCCAGTGCCTGTTCTCTGCCCTGGGGATCCTCCTTAAAATGCCCCTGTGGTTCCCCAGACAATCCGCCGCCCTTCCCGCCTGATCCCAGCCTGCCCTTTGGCTGGGCTCCTGGCCCTTCCCTTCTATGTGGCCCTCCACTGGCCCAACTCAGAAGAAATGTTGTCACGGGGTGGGGAGGGCATGGGCACCTGGCCGTGAGCTCCTCAAGGTGGGGGCGGGGCCTCTGCCTCTCTGGAGCTCCGAGCACAGGTCCTGGCACGCAGCAGGTGCTCAATTCCAGGCAGGACAGTTTTTAAGGAGATGCATTCCTGGAAAACCTCTCCTAATTTCAAACTCACAGAATTCAAGACTAATTTTCCTGTAGAAATAAAGTTAAAAGCTGCATTATTTCAAATTTTGGACAAGTGAAACTTAACTCATTGTTCGTATTGCCCAGTTTCCGATTTGCTTAAAATTGCAGCTGTGGGACTTCCCTGGTGGCGCAGTGGTTAAGAATCCGCCTGCCAACGCAGGGGACAAGGGTTCGAGCCCTGGTCCGGGAAGATCCCAAGTGTCACGGAGCAACTAAGCCCGTGCGCCACAACTACTGAGCCTGCGCTCTAGAGCCCACGCGCCACAACTACTGAGCCCACGCGCCACAACTACTGAAGCCTGCGAGCCTAGAGCCCGTGCTCCGCAACAAGAGAAGCCACCGCAATGAGAAGCCCGTGTACCACAACGAAGAGTAGCCCCCGCTCGCCGCAACTAGAGAAAGCCGGCGCACAGCAACAAAGACCCAACGCAACCAAAAATAAATAAATAAATGTTCCTTTAAAAAAAAATGCAGCTGTGTCGAATGTTAAGTCCAGAGGGGGCACATTCCTCCCCATTCTCATTTTGTTCCTGTTGCCTCTTGTGCCAAGGGGCCTCCTTCAACTGTTCCTACGGTCGAGGGTGCGGTTTCCTCCCTATAGTTCCCTTCTCATCCTCTAAGAAGACCCACTGCAAAAGTCTGCCTCCTCCGTGAAGCCCTCAGGCACAGTGGGTCCCTCCCTCCTCCGAGCTCTCCAAGAATTTTGTTCCCGCCTAGTTCGCAGGCAGTTGAATTGTTAATGAGTTGCTAATGGGTTGGTCCTTCCCTACTAATCCTGAGTCAAGGCAGATCCTGTGTCTAAGTATCTCTTTAATCCTTGAATATGAATAAATGAATGATGAATGAATGAATGTGTGCACAGGTAACTCCCACAGATATTCCCCAAAGCTGAAGATGTAAACTTCCAAGATGATTTCCTTAGAATCCTTTTTGGAGTTTCAAACAAACAAACAACAAACCACCCAGATTCCTGGACTCCACCCCAACCTTGCTTAGAAAGCCCCTGGGAGATTCTGATAGTCTGGGCGGCGGGAACCACCCACCTGTAACTAGACTCAAATTGGGCACTTGTTAAAGGCACAGATCCTTGGGCCCCACCCTGAAATCTCTAGGGCGGGGCGTAAAAGTTTAACAATCGCCTGCAGGGATTGGAGGACTCTCAGTGGCTAGGAAACACCTCCTGTGCTCTGACGCATCCCCCTCGAGGGCTTCAAAGTGAGACAACACTTCCTCCAGCCCTAGCCAGTCAGTGAGGCCCTTCAGAAGTCCCCAGTGATTTTCAGGGCCGGAAGGGACACTAGTGATCATTCTGTTCCAGGGTTTCTCAGCCTCGGTGCTGTTGACGTTTGGGGTCGGATAATTCTCTGTTCCGGGGGTTCTCTTGTGTAGGGTAGGATGTTTAGCAGCATCCCTGACCTCTTCCCACTAGACGCCTGCAGCAACCTCTCCCTCCTCCAGATATGACAACCCCAAAATGTCTCCAGACATTGCCAAATGTCCCCCAAGGGACAAAAGTCTTCCCTGGTTAGGAATCATTCCAGTTCTGCCTGGGGCTCAGAAAGGCTAAATTCTCTGCCAAAGAAAAGTGACACAGCTAAGATTTCAGAAAATCATCGGAGAGGCAAACTTTTACCTTACTCTCTAGGGGTCCTTTTGCCTGAGCATGAGAATAAAATTGACATAAGACTGATGAACAGAGAGAAAAGAATACAATGTTACTTAGTAAACATTTTATGTGACATGGGAGCCTTCATAAGGAAGGAAGACCCAAAGAAATGGCAAAACCTCCTTGCTTTTATATTAGGTTGAACAAAGAGAAGAAATATTTTAACAGGGTCTGGTTGTATAGAATTTTCTTGGTCTCAACTTTCTGTCCTCGGTGATAAGAATGTTACTATCCTTGGTAGAGGGAGAACATCTTTCATGTGGGAGTTTCATCTCCTGCTTTTAAGAAAAAGAAGGAAGGTCAAGAGTTTTCCTTATATTCGCTGTTTTTCAAGTGCCTTTAACTCAAAACAGTCAATATGCCAGAGAGGCATATTTTGGAATGGCATGTTCTGAGCTCCTTCCTAATCAAAAGTAGAAAGAGATTACGTATGAGGGGATGCATCACAACAGTTTTTATAATGGCAAAAAGCTGGAAGCAGCCAAAGTGACTAAAAATCAGAGTGATTTTTTTCAAAATGTATGGCACTTTGTAAGATGGAATATTAGGCAGCCATGAACATACGTAGAAAATGATTAAAGGTTAAATGAGAAAAATCAGTTTACACTGATCACTGTAAATCAGTCTAAAGCGGGGTGAAGAGCATGGTCTCGATATTATTTAAAATGTGAAAACAGAAGGACATAGTTTTGCGTTATTTCACAATGGAAGCGTATTTAATTTTTTCCCGATAAAACATTATTGTAGTAAAAAGTTAAAACAATACAGAGAAAGTGAAAATTCTCCCTATACCCAAGCACAAGGCCAGACAAAAGCGTGAGGGCTCCCCAGGCCAAGTTAGAATTAACACAGGTTATGCTGATAATCTTCAAGCACACATTCAACAGGGATTCAGTGGGGGTGAGAAGAAGCACACTTACTGAACAACAAAAAAATGTCTATATTTCTATTTCGAAATAAATCATTTATTGAAACGAAGAAAAATGTTTTGTTTTCAATTATGACATATTTGAAACATACAGAATATTATAGAAAACAATACAAATTCTTATGTACCTAATGTTAACTTATTCGCTTTAGAACTTTCAGTTTTTAAGAAATGTTGTTAATGTTATATAGTATAAACCTTGCTCTCTTGCCTTTTCTCTCCTACTTGTATTCAAAAAAATCAGTATATTGAAGGTGATGTAAATCACCCCAAGCATGTTTTTACTATCTTTACTATACGTATGCCTCCATAAACAATTTTGTCTTACAATTAAAAATTACAAATAGTATCAACTTGTTTTGATAATCTCTTGCAACTTGCTTTTTAAACCTTGTGTTTTTTTCATGTTTATAAATATATGGATTTTTTTCATATTTATATATATATGGATTCATTGATTTCATTAATTCATTGATTTCAATTGCTAACTAATATGACATTAAATCACTGAACTACAATTTATCTATTTTCCAACTGAAGGACATTCAGTTTCTTTCCAATTTTTCTGCTATTTCTGACAGCAACGCATGAACTTCCTTATACAGACTTCCTTGTGTATTTGTGGGAGAGTTTTATTTCTAGGGGAGCACTTCTCAAACTTTTTGATCTCAGGAGTCCTTTAGAGTCTTAACAATTATTGAGGACCCTAAGAGCTTTTGTGTAAGAGTGTTGTATCTATTAATAAGTATCAGAGCTACCAGTTTAGAAATTAAAACTGAGAATTTTAAAAATAGGTACTCATTAATTAATTTAAAACAATAGTAAACCATTACATGTTAATATAGATAACATATTTTTATGGGAAATAATGTTTTTCAAAATAAATATAGTAAGATGAGTAGCACTGTTTTTCATTTTTTACAAATCTAATATCTGTTGTACTACATGGTTTTGGTTGAAGTCTATAAAGGAAATTTGGCCTCACATAGATACATAGTTATAGAAAAGGGAGGAGTAATTTAGTAGCCTTTTCAGGTAATTGTGGATACTGTTTGAAAATACACCAAAACTCAACAAGCATCATTTCTTAAGGTCAGTTGCAATGTGAAATCTGAAACCTGATATTGTTAACTTTTTGTACATTAAAAGGCAATGATCTATCTTGTACTCTGAGTAGATCTTTTACTCGTGATTTTTGTAGCATAATACCTTGATCATTTGGAAAATATTGGTTCACCAAGTCCTGTAGATCTTCCAGATGTTGACACTTCGTCATACAATAGCAAGAATCTGTTAATATCACCTCTGATCTTATCACAAAAGTCTTTAAGTGTGGGAAGCTGTCACACTCATGGTGACAGACATAAGTTTCCTAAAATTTAAAAGTTCAGATTTTGACATTGGCAATAAATTTAAAAGTTCAAAATTTTATCCTTAATGTGAGAAGCTCACTTTATTTCTGAGAAAATATCTGCCAAATAGCCAAGCCTGAATAAACATAGTTTTTTTGTTTGTTTTTGTTTTTGGGGGCCACGCCACGCAGCTTGCAGCGTCTTAGTTCCCCAGCCAGGGATTGAACCCAGGGCCTGAGCAGTGAAAGCACTGAGTCCTAATCACTGGACCGCCAGGGGATTCCCCAAATAACTGTAGTGTGTGAGTTGTGCTTTAAAGGAAAAATAGTGTTCCATGAAAAAACTGGCTAGCTTATCTTTCGACTCAAGATAGTTGCAGGTGTGTTTTTCCTCCAGACATCTGTACTTGTGTATTCAGCAGAAGAGCTTTATGTGCAATTCCCATTTCATCACACAGAGTTTTAAAAAGACAAGGACTCTGGGGTCAAGATTTTTAAAAATTAAAATTTTTACTGCTCTAAGTAGCACATTCTTTAGCGAAACTCTTTTCCCTCTACAAAGTGCATGGCAGTGCAGAATGCAATGATAGCTGGTGTAGTTTGGGGCCACTGCATTGATTCATGCTAAGGTATCAGCAGTCTCATCCACCATGACTTTTGTACCATCCGTGCAAATGTTAACACAGCAAAAGAGACAAATAACAACTTAATATTATTCTGAAAAAAGTTTTGACCTTGCAGATCCCCTGGCAGCAGCTCAAAGATCCCTAGAGGTCTGGGATTATACTTTGAGAATTGCTGCTTTAGGGTATCTAAGCAGAAGCTAAATTGCTAGGTGGTTGGATGTACACATCTCACCGTTACTTGTCACTTCCAGATCGCTCTTCGAGGTGGGTTTATTAACTTTACTCCCACCAGCAATGTGTAAGCAATATCAGCTCTCCATATCTTGCTCATCACTTAGTGTAATCCAATTTATATTTTGCCAATCCAATGGGTATGAAATAGTATCTCATTTTTGCATTAACCACATCACAGCCTTTCAAAGATATTTGGAATGTTTTTTCAAATCAGTTCTTTAATCACTCATACTTAGATGGTGTTTATTGTACTCACTAATAATTGAGGTAATTGACATGGATATAGATATAAAATATAAAGTCTCTTTCAACACATGTTTAAGAGGGTTTTTTTTTTCTAGTTTTCATGTTGGCAAAACATTTCCCACTTCTCTTCAATTTCCTTTTGCAATTTTCCAAATGAGAGAGCTTCTGGGGAATGCGAGCCTAGGGTTTTTAATCATTTATTTCCTGTAAACATTGCCGGCACATGTGTGATTTGGTTTCAGAATTGCAGTTGACTACACTGCAGATTTGAGCCCACAGGTCTCAGGGCTGGTGATGCTGCCTATAGGAGTTCCTTGCACCTTACGTGTACAAATGTTGAAACGCTCATCATGGGTTTGTAGATGCTGGTAAACTGACTGAGCTAGACCTAGTGAGAAATAGATCAATCTCTGACATAACAACTTTCAGGGGACCTTCCAGGATAAGTTTGACTGTATGTGATTTTTCCTTTACATGTTGATTTCACAAGCTAACCCACATGGAAGAAGCAAGGCCATTCTAAGTAGTCCTGTGCTGGAGCCTGAATTAACAGGCATCAAGTTTCTCGTCTATTTCAGTAAATTCGTTGGTTTGGGTTCTCAGCATTTGTTCATCTAAACTGTGCGTTGGCAAACTTCTCCGTAAAAATCCAGATATTAAATATCTTAGGCTGTGTGAGCCAGGGAGTCTCTGTTGCGACTACCCCACTCTGCGGAGTAGGGCAAAACAGCCATAGATGATAGGTAAACCGATGGTGTGGCTGTGTTCCAATAAAACTTTATTTACAAAGAGCAGGATAAAGCTGTAGCTTGCTGACTCCTGGTCTAGACTGCCTCTTCATCTGGTTCTCTGGACAAAACTTTGGCTAATCCTTTAGTGGCTATGCTTCTCGTATGACGGTCTATAGTTTACTTTTCATATAAGTGTGTCTGTGTATGTTGTTGAATCTTTAATTTAAAAAAAAAGTAAATACAACAAGTTGAAAATGAAAATAACGTGGATAATAAATAAGAACATAAATAGTCTGAGAGAACTTAAAAAACAAAAACCAGACCCATCCAGATTTTCAAGCCTAATCTCTCCCTCTCTCTCTCTCTCTCTCTCTCTTTTTTTTTTCTTTCCACACCACATGGCATGTGGGATCTTAGTTTCCCAACCAGGGATCTAACCCATGCCCCCTGCAGTGGAAGCGTGGAGTCTTAACCACTGGACCACCAGGGAATTTCCAAGGTTAATCTCTCTTAAAGTCAACTGATTATGGAGTTTAATCACGTCTACACAATATCGTCACAGCAAAGCCTAGATTAGTGTTCTATGGAGTAACTTGGGACTATAGCCTAGCCAAGTTGACACATCAGAAAAAACATCACAAATACCAAACCCCAAGGCTTCCCATGGAGCCTGAAGTTATTTGCTTCAGACCACATGGCCATGAGCATCTGTGCACACAAGCAGGGAAGATCATCTTGAGCTTGGTTCCTTAAGTTCAGACAGGCTGGACAGACAACTTAGCTTATAGATCAATGCATAGTGAGTTGGCTTTAAAGAAACCTTGGAGGCCTTCAGGGCCTAGAAGAGGGAGAGTGCCCTGCTCAGCTAGGACAAGCCCTTGGGGTCCCTGAGGCTCTGCTTTGGATTCACTAGTGCTTTCCAGACTGTGGGTCACAACCCATGTGTGGACCATAAAATCAATTCAGGGGTGGTTGATCCACACTTTTTTTTTTTTTTTAATGAAAAGGAATAAAATAGATGATGGCAGAGTGCATCACACACTTAAAGATAAGTGTTTCAGGTGTGTGTGTGTGTGTGTGTGTGTGTCTTTTCCCATAGCTCTGACATACTGACAGGCATAAAATGTCATGTATTATATGATTCTTTTGATATGAAATATCCAGAATTGGCAAATCTATGGAATCAGAAAGTAAATTTGTGGCTGCCAGGGGCTGGGGGAAGGGGAGAATGGGGAGTGATTACTTAAAGGATAAGATGTCCTTCTGGGGTGATGAACGTTTCGTAGCTGGAATGAGGTGGTAGTTGCAACAACACTGTGAAGGCACTACATACCGCTGGATTGTACATTTTAAAATGGTCAATTGTATGTGATATGAATGTCACCTCAATTACTAATACAAAAAGAAAGAAAGAATCTTAAGTGATACTTGGGGAGGGGAGAGGGAGGCTTCTGTCCTTCCCATGTGCCCTAGGGCTTGCCCCCGCTGACCAAAGACTCCATCCTTGAAGAGTCCTGACTCCACTCCAGCCAAAATGCGACAATAGAAGGTCCTGTTTGCAGAGAAAGAGAACAGGCTTCACCCCTCTCTCGCAGCTCCTGGCACCCTGGGCCTCTGGTCTGGCTGTGTGCCAGCCAGAGCCCTCTGCCCCCGTGGGTGGGTGGTACAGCCCTAGAGTGGGTGATAGGCTGCATAGCCCTGAGCTCAGCAAAGGTCCCCGAGGTTCCTCTGATCTCCTTCCCAGGTCAGGCCCCCAGGGGAGGCGCCTCCCGGGTCCCCGCTGGTGACCAGTGGTCTCAGCTCCTCTATTCAGGGTCTCTGGCTGTTGAGTCTGTGGCTAACACGGTGATTCTAAGTGCCGTGTACTACAAATTAATTCATTCCTTTAGGCCTTGCTGTTCTGTAACTGGCTGTCACAGCGATCGCCCCGGGAGCTAATTGAGAGTTGCGATCCGTGGCAGTATTTCCATTAGGGGCATAATGACAGAAGCCGCCGTGCACACACAGATACACATGGAAGCACAAAAACATAGGTACACGTACACTCATGGAAGCTAAACACACACACACACACACACACACACACACACACACAGAGCTGATTAGCACAGGGACCACTGGGCTGCCCATATTTTAGGAGCCCCTGGGTGAGGATGAAGCCCCTATGACCATGGGACACTGTGGGTGGACCCAAGGCCACTGCCAAGAGCACAAGGGCCCTGCTCCACGGCAACGCCCCTGCTGCTGTGTCCCGTGTCAAGGCTCCCCAGTGGGCCACGGGGACCTGGGCTCCTCGTTGGCTTCCTCTGACCAGGGGGAAGGGCCGGCAGTGACCACGGCAGAGACTCTGAGTGTGTGTGCACGGGCACGTGGTAGCGGTTGGGGTGGATGAACGACGGGATCAATGGTTCTCACTCCAACCAAAGTTCACTGGCGGCCTCTTCGTGGCAGGGAGTGCAGCTGCGTGAATCCATGGATTCCTTCAAAAAGTCCTTATTTTGCTGTAAGCCAGGCACCGTCCTGGGCACTCAGGGGTTGTCCTAGGTTGGATCCAGGCCCCTCCCCACCCCCCAAGCAGAGCCTAAGATGTGAGCAAGGGGGTTTTGGGGACACGATCCCAGGAAGCCCCGTCGGGGAGTGGGGAGTGAAACTAGGAAGGGAAGGGAGGGGATTTGAGAGCAGCAATGAACAACTCACCACTGCGTGGCCGGGATTGGAGAGAGTATGCACAGTTGTTCCAGGAGCCCCGCGTTTACCCTCAGCTCCCAGTGATCAAAAGCGAGGGCTGAGGGGTGCCCCCAGGGGCCTTAGCTCCCTGGCGCTCCCAGTCTAACCCTTGAGCAGACCAAGCATACTTCCCTGCCAAGCAAGTCCTCAGGGTCACAGGTACTTGCAGGGAGTACCTGCAGGGTGAGTACATACAGGGCGAGTGCAGAGGGGGTGCAGGGGAGAGGGGTGAGTGCAGAGGGGACAGCTGAGTGCAGAAAGGAGGGGTGAGTACGGAGGGGAGATTATTAGTGCAGAGGGGAGGTGAGTGCAGAGGAAATGTGGGCCACAGCAGTAGTCTTTTTTCTCAGTGGTGCGCAAGGCAGACTGTGGCCTCTTCCGTTGCGGAGCACGGGCTCCGGACGCGCAGGCTCAGCGGCCATGGCTCACGGGCCCAGCCGCTCCACGGCATGTGGGATCTTCCCGGACCGGGGCACGAACCCGTGTCCCCTGCATCGGCAGGCGGACTCTCTACCACTGCGCCACCAGGGAAGCTCTAAGGAGCTTATTTCTAATGAACAAGACCAGGAAGTCAAGTTCAAGAGTCAGGACTCAGTGGCTCAGAGCTGAGCTCTGGCACCCAGTGGAGGAGGGTAGAGGATGCTCTAGCCGTGAGCTCTTCCTCCTGCTGGTACTCCTCATGGCTCCATCCAGGGGCCTCTATTTCTTACCCTATATCATCTCCTTCAGCCAATTCCCTGCACCCAAAGCTTCAGTTTCCCTGGTAGGCAAGTGACCCCCCCCTCAGATAACTCTAGTCTGGCCTCTCCTCCAAGTCCCAGTGCGGTGTATCCAGCTCCCTATCTGACATCTCTCCTTGGAAGTTGTAAGGGCACAGTACACTAAACAAGGATAAAACCAGCTCATCATCTCCCCTCCTTCTCAGACACTGGTCACCTTTAATGTTCCCCATTCAGAGTGTGGCAGTCATTGCATTTCTCGGGCTAGAAGCCTAGCATCCAGTCTGGACACCTCCTTTCCCCCATCACTGATGGCCAATCAACACCAAGTTCTACGGATTTTTCCCTCCTGTTGCCACCTGTTCTATCTCCACTGCCACCACCTTAATCTAAGCCACTCCCCAGGGGAACACAAGATGGGCACTCAAAAAAATCTCTGCTGATGGAGGCATGATGCAGACGCGCTTGCACTTCTACGAAGGCTCTCGAGACTATCTACTCTGCCAGGGTGCTGCAGTGACACTCTGGGAGCGTGCCATCCACTTCTGAATCGGCATGGTTCCAAAGGTAAATAAAAAGAAATATTTTCCAAAACTAGATAAATTATAAAACCCAGGCAGGGAGTCTGATAGACCCATTTTATTTTTTTTTTTAAGATTTTTTGATGTGGACCATTTTTTTTTTTTAGTCTTTAGTGAATTTGTTACAATACTGCTTCTGTTCTTAGAACACGACCCCGCTGACACCTTGATTTCAGACTTCTAGCCTCCAGAACCGTGAGAGAATACATTTCTGTTGCTCTAAGCCACCCAGTTTGTGATGTTTTCCCACAGCAGCCTTAGGAATCTAATACACTTGGGCTGACCTTGTTCCATACAACTCCATTCCTTAATACCCACCCTTGCAAGAAACAGATGAAACCCATCATGGACACAAGACATTCGTGTGTGTAGCAAACATTATTGAAAGTTTGGAGGAGTTTTTGTTTGGTCACATCAGTGGCCTGTGACCTTAAGACACTGGGATGCCCTTTTCCCCAATGTCTCTCCTCCGCCTTCTAGAAAATCAACCTCCTCACTTCGCTATGCAGAACAATCTAGTCCCCGTGTCTTCGTCTCCTCTGGGTTCACCTGACCCTCCAAAGCCCACTGCCCTGCTCTGCAAAGACAATTTACTGCAGGACTTGTCTTCAGCAACAGGACACATGGCAGGTCTTTGGACCTTTCTGTCTTTCTCTTCTCTTTCTCTCGCACATGTCAGCTAGAGGAAGAAAGCAGTAGAGAGATTTTCTGTACTCATTTGAATTATTCTTTCTTCCTTGGGAAGCAGAAACAGTACTCTTTTTGTTTTAAGTAGCATTTCTCATCACCAAGCCTGGAAAGGCCATGTCTTCTGCCCATGGTGTATGGGGCCACAGTTGACCTTTAATTAGCTTTGGTGACTCTTTATCCAGGTGGACCTACTGCCTTGGCTCAAAATCCCGCCCAGTTTCCAACTGCTACAGATGTGGGCCGTCTTCCCAGCTCCTGCTGGAGGCTCTCCCTGCTCCATCCATGGCCATTTTGATGGTCAGAACTGACGGACATGTTGAGGGACCTCAGAGTCCATCTAGTGTGGAAACAGAGACCTAAAGAGGAAAGGGACCTGCCTGGGTCACCCAGCAGGTGGTGGAGGAGCTGAGACTAGAGCTGGGTCTCTTGCCTCTTCCAGCCAGTCTGCAGTGGCTGAGGCAGCGAGGCAGGCACTGCTTACCGCCCACAAAGTGCTGCTTGCTAGCTGAGGCTTTCTCCAAATTCCATTTAACCTTGACCTCAAATTCTCTCCATAGGGCCCTGGTTAGAAGGAACATACGCTGCCTCCAAAGTAGCATATACTCAGCATGTGGCAGTAAGATGATAATAAACCATTGCGAGGATGCTATCTTATGTGGTACACAATATATACAATGGAATATTACTCAGCCATCAGAAAGAACGAAATCATGCCATTTGCAGGAACATGGATGGACCTAGAGATTGTCACGCTGAGTGAAGTAAGTCAGACAAAGACAAATATCATACATCACTTACAGGTGGAATCTAAAAAATAATACAAATGAACTTATTTACAAAACAGGAACAGACTCACAGACGTAGAAAGCAAACTTATGATTACCAAAGGGGACAGTGGGGTGGGGCCCGGGGTGGGTAGACAAATTAGGAGTTTGGGATTAACATATACACATCACTATACATAAAATAGGTAAACAACAAGGTCCTACTGTGTAGCACAGGGACCTATACTCAATATCTTATAATAACCTATAATGGAAAAGAATCTGAAAAAGAATATATATTTATACAGGTATCACTGAATCACTTTGCTGTACGCTTAAAACTAACACAACATTGTAAATTAACTATACTTCAAAAAAATAATAACGTGTGTCCTAAAAAAATGACTTTCACTGGAAAAAAAAGGAATGACATCTTACACATTTAGGTTTACAGAGTCCTTTCCCATAGATCTCAACCAAGGACTATTTTATCCCTCAGAGGACATTTGGCAATGTCTGGAAACATTTTTGGTTTCACAACTGGGAGTTGCCATCTACTGGGTAGAGGCCTTAGACACTGATAAACATGCTACAAAGTACAGAACAACACCCACAGCAAAGAATGATCTAGTGCAGTGGTTGAGAAGCACTGCCATGGATCATATCATTAGTCCTCCTGACAACCTTCTAAGGCAGAACTTCCCAACTCGGGTCCAGAGCTATAAGCATGTTACACACAGCAGATCCTCCTCTTCACCCTTGAGGCATCCAGGTAGGGCTGGGGAGCACCCCAGTCCCCACTAGCCTCTGGCTGCCTACAGCCTCCTGCTGGGCCCTTGCAAACATGGCCAGAGCTGAGCATAAAAGTGCTTAGCAAGCATTCCTTTAGTCTCCAAAATAGGCAATATTATCCTTATTACAAAGGTAAGCAAACTGAGACTCAAGAAGCCTGTCAGTCTCAAAGTCACACAATTAGGTGCTGGTTCCAGGACTAGGGAAAAATTAAAGCATAGTTTTTGATGCTCACCATGTAATGTAGGGAATTCATGTCAATTAATTCCTAAAATTCCTGTAAGTAGAACTGGATTCAAACTCAGGCCAGTCCTATTCCAAAGCTTGTGCCTATTTTCCATCATATAATACCTCCTTCCAGGTGTCTCTTCTCTAGATGAGTGGTAGGTCTTATTCCTCTTGTGGCTGAGCTCTGCACAGCACCCAGTACACCGTCAGAACTCAAAAAATGCTTATAGATTGAACAGAACCATCACTCCTTCCATCATTGGCTTAGGTACCCAGATTCAGGACTACTAGAAACTCCTGAGTTTATTGACATTTCCCAACTGCTCCTCTTGCTAGAACTCTGCCCCCAGCAAGGCTTGTCCTTCCTTTCATTTCAGGCTCCACTCTCATCTCTCCTCTTTCAGGACAGCTCCACAAATGAACTCTAGTTACTCATTTTCTAGTCTACCTTGAGCATGTAAGCAGGTGGAGGTTGATAGGTAGAATGGAAAAAGCATGAGGCTGCATGCCAGGAGACCTCTTGGGACCTCTGTTTCTTTTTTATGTTAAGAAAGCTGAAAAGATTATTTATAAGATCCTTTCTGTGGGACAGTGAATAAATAATGGCACCACAAAGATGTCCATATCCTAATCTCCAGGGAATGACTAATTCCTCTAACAGCTAGTTGTTGAGCACTTACCATAGCTGGCCCTGATCCAGATGCAGGAGGAGCAGTGGTGAACAAGATAAACACCTGCCCTCGGGGAGCTTGTACCCTAGTTTGGGAGCAGCATTGGTCCTGCTGACGACCATGCTAACACAGAGACATCTGAACAAGGCTTCATGGTCTTCGGGTCTCCTTCAATAACCATGTGTGGCAGGCTGCCCCACCTCCTGGGTAGGACGCTGAGGCCCAGGCAGGGAAGCCACCAATTTTCTTGCTGGACCCCGTGGGTCGGGTCCCCCTCTAGAGGCATACATCCTCTAACCAATCAACAGAGTATTTCCGCACATAAAGCCTACCTGAAAATGAGCTCCCAATCCAAAATTACAAAGCACGTGGGGAAATAATCCACCATGACTGAAAGTTAGCAGACAGAACAGATAAAATCAGATCCTCAAGAAATTCAGATAAAAAGACTATAGGCACAACTCTGGGAATATACTAAAATCCACTGAATTGTCCTCTTTAAAAGGATGCATTTTATAGCGTGTGAATTATATATCAGTAAAACTGTTATTAAAGGAAAAGACCACAGGGTGGAGACCACAATATACATATGTTTAAAATGATTAAAGTCACATTATCTTCCTGTGGGATTATTTAAGAATTAGAGAAAATGTATAATTGGCATAAAACAGTAAGTAGTATTAATTATAGTTATTCAGTGATTATTAATTTATCCTCATTTCCACATTTCCTAAGCCCCTTATCATTAAATGTACCTGCGACGTGTCCCATTCTACTAGAGCCTTAATACCATATTCCCTCAATTCTAAAATGCCATCAATTGTAACACACATCAATTCAATAAAAGTTTTTTTTTAATAAAGCAATCTATCAAATGTACTTACCTACTGTAAGTTACACTCTGATTTTGGAAATATAAAAAAATGTGAAAAACACATTTAAATTTATAGTACCTGATAAAACTATTTGTGGTAATGTGATAACGGATGCTACTGAGTAACTGACTTCATGCCTTATGACTCTAAATCCTAGAGTATCTGAAGGCTGGCAGCTAGAGACTGGCAATGTTAGAGGATGGAGCATAAGACTGTCACAGCCGAGTATGTTTGCCCCCAAGGCAGTGGAGCCCATGGGTCTGAAGCAGGAAGGGAAGGACAACGCAGAGGCTCCACGAGGGAAATTGCTTCCGTAGCAGGTAGGCATTACCTGGCCCAGTGCTGTATCTTCCTATCAAGGACCCTATACGACTCAGTGTTTGGTGTCATCAGTCTTCCTGGAGCTTTTCCTCGCTCCTGGGCCTCAATTTCCCTAACTGTAAAATGGAAATGAACCGCATTTTCCAATGGACCACTACCAGTCAAGGTTTATTTGGCTCAAGTTCGGCAGGATGGAGTTCTGTTTCTTCTTCGCCCCCTCTGTTTCTCCCAGTGAGAGGGGATCTACTCTTCAGGAGAGAGCACTGTGGCTAAGGGTGGTGCCTGTTAAGAAGATTTCAGGGATCCACTATTGTCCAGGATTACAAGGCTGGGACTTGTAGGGAGGGCAGAAGGAGAAAAAGGCAAGGATCAGGGAGACAAAGGGAGAAGGGATTTGCAGATGTCCATCCATGGCTGATTTGGACCACCCTGAAACACCATCTAACGGTAGTGATTTAACAGTGGGATTTAATGGTGCACGGAGTAAAGCACTGCCACAGAAGTAAGTGTGAAGTTCAACCCCTTTCACAAAAGATGATGAAGCTGGAAAGCCTAGGCCATCAAGGCAAGGGTCTTAGTATATGCCAATGTCTCTCAAACGTCAGAAAACCCACACACGACCTGAGGAGATTGTTAAAATGCAGCTTCTAATTCAGCAGATCAGGGTGGTGCCTGAGATTCTACATTCCTGACAAGCTCCCAGGGAATGCAGATGCTGCTCGTGGTCTAGGAACCACACTTTAGTAACAGTGGCATAGGAGGTACTGGACCAATAGTCATTCATTCACTCATTCATTCAAGCATCCAGCAAATATTTATTGAACACTTACTATATGCCAGGCAATGTTCTAAGTGTGGAGATACCAAGTAGAAAAAAAAACCGAAACAAAAAACAGAACATAGAGCTTAGATTCTAAATGAACAAATATATGATTGAATCAGTTAATTAGTGGTGGAAACTTGTGGTTTAGTGCAAAATAGTAATGAAGTTGCAACAAAACAAAATCTCCCCTGTGATAATTTATCTTGCAAACCCAGGCTCCACTATTTATTCATTAAAGAAGGAGTGGGAGGAGAGAGGGAATCCTGGGCCACTCACCAGCAGAGTGACCTTGGGTGTGCTCCTTAACTTCTCTGGCCTTTTGATTCTTTTAAAGGAGGAGCCTCTTCCAACTTTCCATGAACATCGTGAGGATTAAATCAGAAAATGTACCCAAATGAACCCGGTCCAAAAGCCTGGCACATAGTAGGCACTTGATATGTGGTGACTGCTATCATTTTATTATTACTGACCAAAGTGTGAAAGTGCAGCTGCCTGGGCCCATGTTTCTCCCCAGTCCCCCACCTGGAGTTCTCCCTCCCCCATCACCCTTGCCTCAGGGAGCCACAAGGCTACCCTGATGAGCTGTGCAGCTTACTGTGAAATGCGCTGCATTTTCTCCCCAGCTGCCTCCTGATTGCAGTATTTACTTTTAATCTCCTGTGCCTCAATGCCCGATAAAAACTTTGTCACATTAGATGGTGACAGATGGGGGAGAGAAGGGGGGTAGCCCTGTGAGGGAGCGCCCGGGCCGCTCAACAATCCTTCACCACGCCAATTACGTCCTTCGGTGCTCCCTGGCGTGGGCACCCATGTCAGCGCAGAGGGAAATGGAAAAGCATAAATAAAGACAAAACCAGGCTCGGCGAGGCTTTAATCTGCAGAATAACATTTCTCATTTGTGTGAAATATCACTGGATTCTCTCCCTGTGCTCCGGGGGCACACATGAGTGCACACACACACCAGGAGGGAGACAGGGGTTCCCAAGCCCCGGTGGTAAGTCAACTGCGTGCAGTGCGCCTCCTCAGAGCTGGGTTAACCCACCCCGTGTCCCTAACTGGGCTGTCAGGGACATCGCTTCTTCATGTTTGCAGGGTGTAGTGGAAGAAGAGAGACGGGAACTGACAGAAAGGGGAATGAAAGTGGTTAAGAAATTATCAGATGAGCGTGGAAGGGAGAAGAAGGGCCAGGCAATCAGAATTGGTTCTGCTTTTACAATAATGTATAATTATCTCATAATAATCTATGGGATCGGTGCTTAACACTTTCTAAACCTCTTTCTTTCACGGGTAAACTTCCTGATCCTCAACAATTCTGTGAAGCAATTAAAAATCCTCACACGTGTGGAGAGCTTTTCCTATGATGTCTGTTCTCTCTCTCTTTAGGGATGTGTAGCGTGGAAGAGTGTGTTAGTGTACCAGAGCAGCTGTGACAAAGTATCACAAACTAGGTGGCTTAAAACAATGGAAATGGGGCTTCCCTGATGGCGCAGTGGTTGAGGGTCCGCCTGCCGATGCAGGGGACACGGGTTCGTGCCCCGGTCCGGGAGGGTCCCACGTGCCGCGGAGCGGCTGGGCCCGTGAACCATGGCCGCTGAGCCTGCGCGTCTGGAGCCTGTGCTCCGCAACGGGAGGGGCCACAACAGTGAGAGGCCCGCGTACCGCAAAAAAAAAAAAAAAAAAAAACAATGGAAATGTCTTCTCTCATCGTTCTGGAGCCCAGAAGTCTGCAAGCAAGATGTTGGCAGGGCCAGGCTCCATCTGAAGGGCCCAGGGGAGGATACTTCCTTGCCTCTCCCAGCTTCTGGAAGCCCCAGACGGTCCTTGGCTTGTGGCAACCTAATTCTAATTTCTGCCACCCTCTTCACATGGCCGTCTCTCTGTGTCTGTGTCCAAATTTCCCTCTAAAAGCACCAGTCATATTGGAGTTAGGGCCCACCTTAATGACCTCATCGCAACTTGATTACATCGGCAAAAAAAAAAAAGTCACATTCCCAGGTGCAGGGTTTAGGACTTAAACGTATCTTTTTAGGGGACAGGATCTGACCCATAACATAGAGGTACAGTGATGGAAAGGTATGTGTTTTGAAATCAGGCAAGCCTGTGATTGACATCAGCCTTAGAGACAGCTGCTGTGTCTTCTGCTGTAAGAGGGGAGAGTCCCTGGGGCCACACTCTTCCACCTGAGGCAGTGAGGTCCACTAAAGCCCTTCCGCCCCACGGCACGTGGAAGGCTTCACGGAGCTGCTCGTGGGCATGCTCAGGAGCCTCCTCCTGCCTGCCCATCTCGCACACATTCGCAGCACACATCTGCAACATCAGAGGCCAAGGGGAGGGGCCTGCGCGCTACTGAAGGAGTTGACAGAGTCCAGAGAGGAAGGCAGAGGCTGTGTCTGAGAGACCCCGTGATGGAAGCTGCAGGGGCAGGGGCTGAGGGCTCTTTGAGTATAGTTATGAGTCCCTGGGGCCCGAAATGACCCACTGTGCCAGGACTTGGTGAGCTGCTGCTGCCATAGACGACACTTGAAGTAGAACTGGGCGACTGAGAGCTGGACACGAGGAAATCAAAAACAAGTACAATTCTAGACACTCCTGGCTATAGGTGTCACCAAAACCCTAGCAGGACAGCTTTGTCAGCTAACCCCTGAACCCCCTGGCTTCATTCTCAACTGCACTGAATGGACACTGGCTCAAGGAGAAGGAAAGGGGGCTGCTGAGGCTTGGCCACTGAAAGGGCAGGAGTGGGCAGCAGGGAACAGGGGATTACAGAGAGCCTGGTGGAGAAAGCCCTATGAGAGAAAGCCCAGGAAGCAGAATTCTAGCAATACCCTAAGGCAAGAAGTGGAGGGGAAAGTCACGTGAGGGCGCAGATGGGGTTATCCCCAAATTGTAAAGCAAGTCTTTTTTTTTTTTTTAAAGGAAACACACTCTCCTTATGACTTTTGAGTGGTTTGTTCTCTTTTTTAAAAAATTAATTAATTAATTAATTAATGGCTGTGTTGGGTCTTCATTTCTATGCGAGGACTTTCTCTAGTTGCGGCAAGTGGGGGCCACTTCATCGCAGTGCACGGGCCTCTCACTATCATGGCCTCTCTTGTCCAGACGCGCAGGCTCAGTAGCTGTGGTGCGCGGGCCTAGTTGCTCTGCGGCATGTGGGATCTTCCCAGACCAGGGCTCGAACCCGTGTCCCCTGCATTGGCAGGCAGATTCTCAACCACTGCGCCACCAGGGAAGCCCTAAAGCAAGTCTTTGAGAAGGTGATTGTCTCACAGATGGAGGATGGGGGTGCGGAGAAGCTGCCGAATGGCACTGTGACAAGAGGAAGATCTCATGCAATGTAATCTTTTTTAAAAATTGAGGTGAAATACACCTAACATAAAACTAACCATTTGAAAGGGTACAATTCCATGGCTGTTAGTACATTTGCAGGGTTGGGCAACCATCCCCTCTATCTATCCAAATATTTTCATCACCCCCAAAGGAGACTCCACCCCCATTAAGAAGCCACTCAGCATTGCTCCCCGCTCCTTCCCTGGCACCCACTAATCTGGTTCCTCTCTGCATGGGTATTTCACATAAATGGAACTTCGCAATAGGTGACCTTTGGTGTGGGGCTTCTTTCACTTAGCATCTTGAGGTTCATCCATGTTGTAGCATGTATCAGTACTCCATTCCTTTATACAGCTAAATAATATTCCATTGTGTGGATACACATTTTGTTTATCCATCATTCCTTGATGGGCATTTGAGTTGTTTCCATCTTTTAGTTACTGGGCATGCAATGTAATTTTGATAGGAATTTTGTGAAAGTAGCTGTTTATTCCGGCCAAGTGAATGTTGAAAGAACAGTTACTATGGTTATTATGACTGTATTCCAAGTGGGCGTTTACAGTGGTTATTGTATGGAATAAAATGGAATAAAGGACTTCTAGAGAAATCTCCCTCCCTCCCTCTCACTTCCTCACTCCCAAAGGTAGGAAAGGAAACAATGAGAACGATCCCTATCTCAATCTTTCTCACCCTCTTCTTCTCTCCCCTTCTCCTTCTCCTCCCTCTCTGCTCTCATCCATTCATTTACTCAACAAATGTTTAGGGGGACCCTCTATGTGGGGACCCTGGGCAGCATTGCTAACTCCCAGCTCCAGGTCCCAGGGAATCATGACCCCAAACTACAGATGCCACTCCGGCTTCTGGTGGCAACTTCCCATTTGCCTTCAGAGCAAAGAGAGAATGGCTGGCACCTGAACTGGGCTTCCATCCAAAGGGCAGAAAGGGCTCAGTTCAAAAGTTAAAGAGACCTGGGGAACTTCCAAAGGCCCAATTGCTAACACGCACAAGTACCCCAGTGAAGACAGGGTACTTGTCCCCTGGAGGGGCTCCCAAGAGCACCTTGGCCCTGACGCATCCATGGGAACAATGAAGCCTTCACTCTTTCTGAGGCTAGGGGCTGGGGTGGGGGGGAGCAATGGATGGTTCCCTGGACTGGGCCCCTCTTTGCTCTCCATAGCTTGGGTGTCTGCATGAGAATCTGAGAGACAGATATGGAAAGAGACAGAGACAGAGACAGAGAGACAGAGAGAGAACCTGATTGACTAGTAAGTTGACAGGACCTCCAGTGAGAACATAAACCATAAAAAAGGGGACTCCATAATATTGTTAAACCATATATTTTTATGCTTAACAAAACTACCCACAGTTTATTCTCATGTAGATTCCAGTCTTCTGAAACACTCCTTCTATTGCCTTCATAAGATCCTGCAGAAAAGCCACCTTCAGGCTTGGTGTTTGAGTCCACACTTGTGGGGTTCAGTATGAGAGTCCAGACAAAAAACACCCACGCAGTGTTTCTCCAAGTGTTACCAGTGGAACATGCAATACTATATATGCAAGCTGGGGTACTAGTGTAAATTTTGGATTCCTGGGTCTCCCGTGAGAAGAGTGCCTCTTTCTTAATGGTGTCCTCCCACCAAAGTCCAAGAATTGGGTCTCATTGGTTCCAGTTTTTCTGGCTTAAGTCATGTTCCATCCTAAATCAATCACTGTGGACAGAGGTGAGGGTAGGAATGGAACACTCTGTCAGCCAAGACAAGTGGAGAACAAGGGAGGGTGTTTGCAGAGAGACAGATTTTGAGCCCAAGAGGAAGCCCTTTCCAACAATGAGAGCTGACCAGTATCTGATAGGCTATGACTTTAGGAGTGAGCTCCCGCTTACAGGAAGTCCTCGAGCAGAGGCTGATGACCATAAATCAGGTTTGCTACAGAGGGGTTTCTGTATCAGGTAAAAAGCTGGAATAAATGAGGGTCTCGCATTAGTTCTCCACGGCTGCTATAACACATTGCCATGAACTTAGTGGCTTAAAACAACAGAGAGGTATTATTTGACAGTTCTATAGGTTAGAAATCTAACATGAATCTCACTAGACTAAAATCCAAATGTCAGCAGGGCTGTGTTCCTTTCTGCAGGCTCCAGAGAGAATCTGTTGTCTTGCCTTTTGTTCACTATTTCAGAAAATGAAATCAGAAACTTCTAGGGGCCACCTGCATTCGTTGACTTGTGGTCCCCTTCCTCCATCTTCGAGCAACAGTGGGTTGAGTCCTTCTCCCATCACATCACTCTGACCTCCTCTTCTGCCTCCCTCTTCCACAGTTAAGGACCCTAGTGATTATATTGGGCCCATCCAGATAATCCAGGATAATCTTTGTATTTTAAAGTTGGCTGACTTTTGTAAGTCAGCCTTACTTCATTCCATCAGCAACCTTACTTCTCTTTTGCCATGTAAGGTGATGTATTCCCAGGTTCGTGGGATTAGGACATGGACACTTTTGGGGGCCACCGTTCTGCTTACCATAGGACCTCCGTGTCCCTTCCCAGCCAGAGATTCGGGGGTCCTATAACTGATTGGATCACTGGGTCTTTTCAAGCAGGACAGAGACTCGGACACAATCGGGCACAACAGTGATGCTCTTCAGATCCCTCCAAGAGCACATCACGTGTTGATTGTTTGCTTTGAAACCAGAAGGCAGGTTACACAGTAATTACCTCTTTGTCTATTAGCAGCAATTACACTCCAGTCTGTAGGAGGTCTAGAATGACCGTGGACTCAGCCTCTTTCTCAGAAAATCCATTAACTGTCTGTGTAACTAAAGAGCCATTACAGAGCACTTGAAATTACAGAGTTACCTGCCTTAGAAAAGTCCCTGCCATCTTCCAGAGGGCAGAGAGGATGAAGCAGCAGGTAGGCAGTGGGGGAGGGAGTCTTCTCCCCTTGAAGTCTCATGGTCCCATGAAAGTTGGAGCATTCTGAGCCTTGGCCCAAAGGCAGTGATATAAAATAAGAGTGGCTCTTCATTGCTACTTCCTGGGTGACAGGCATGGAGCTGGAGCTTTACATACCCCAGAGGCAAGTTCCTGAGGGATGCCGCTCCTTCAGGGCCTTCCCAGGCTGAGAGGAACACGCTGAAAATGTGTTTCAAGGACAGAGGGGCGTAGGCCTCCAGGGGTCTGAGTGTTACCTGGGAAAGGCATTCAGGCCTCAGCCTTCCAGAACCATCCCGAGCCAGCCTGTGCCCTTAACAAAGGCAAGGGGGTAGAAACAGCACTGAGCAAGGGAAATGCAAGAAAGAAGCTTATTTTTTAAAGCATGCAGTTTGGAACAGAAGAGTGAGGCTGGCTGTGGGCTGAAGCCAGGCTTTGGAGCGTCTTGCGTTCTAGGTTAAAATGTTTACTCCATCACCATCAGGAACCATTGAAAGGGTGGGTCGGGACATGGTTGTACCCTTTAGACTGACCTTTCTGTCAACTGTATAGACCTGGGGTCAGCAAACTTTTTCTGCAGAGGACCAGATAGTAAATATTTTAGGCTTTGCAGGCCATCTGCTCTCTGTCACAACAACTCGGCTCTGATGTTATAGTGCAAAAACAGCCCGAAACAGTATATAATCAAATGAACTTGGCTCTGTCCCAATAAGACTTTATTTACAAAAGCAGGCTGGGGGTCGGATTTTCCTATGGGCCACAATTTCTCAACCCCTGGTCTAGATGATGGATTTGAAGTATATGTGTATTCTGTGTCCTATAACTCAGGATTCCCACCCACTCTTCTTTTATTCATTGGCATATTTAAATGGATTGTTGGACTGGCTCAAATAACAACAGTGATAGCAATTTATCATATTAATATAACTTTTTACAGTTTACAGATCTCTCTCATATAAACAGTTTCACATGATCCTTACATAAGTTGAGGACATGAAGACTCAGAAAAGTTAAGTGACTTGCTCAGATTTTTTACCTGTTTGAGGCATTTTTTATTCTGTTTGAGATCAGTTTTTTGTTGTTGTTTTTTGTTTTCTTTTCTTTTTTGGTCGCAATGCATGGCATGTGGGATCTTAGTTCCCGGACCAGGGATCAAACCCAGTCCCCTACAGCGGAGGCACTGTGTCTTAACCACTGGACTGCCAGGGAAGTCCCTGAGATCAGTTTTGCCAAGGGTCACATCTGTCTCCCATTTCCATACGTCCCTCTTATTAGTAAGAAAATATGAAGGCTGATTGAGCAGCTCATTCTTTGAGGGTGTATTATGATGGTAGGAACTCCTACCCAAATTCCTAATTCCAGAGAGCTACCTGAAGAGCAGGATGTGCTGCAGACCCTGGTCTCAAGTGTGGGGCTGGGCTGCATGACAGGGAAGGTCTTTGGGATTGTGGCTAGGTCTCATCTCTCCCTCTGCACCAAGCCGAGAGGATGACTCCTTTCTCAGGAGGACAGCAGCTGTATCCAGGAATTCAGCTCCTGGCACTGGCTTCAGAAGGCTCATTCATAAGGATGATGTTGACATGGACCAGTTAAAGGAATACAGAGTTGAGGAAAGATATGCAGGGAGTGGGAATTTGAGCCATTTCCTGGAGTGGAAGGAATAAGGGAAGCTTGGCATTACAGGCCCAAATTCAAGACAATAACTCCTGCCTAGAGGTTAGGAACCCAGTTCATGATAATAGCTTTTAGTGTGCAAGGGGGAGGGGTTGGCTATTCCAATAATTGGGCTTCCCAACTCACATTTAGTGGGTGTGTCCAGGGAGACTGGCATCCGAAAGCACACAGAATAATCCTGCACAACAAAGATCGTCTCCTACCTCATGTGAATTTTAAAAACTCTACTGGACATTCATGTAATTGAAAAACCTGATTTGAATGATCTGAGTCTGAACCTGACACTTTTTTTAACATGTAAACACAAAGCGATCTTTTGCAAAGTTTTAACATGACCAAACTTTCCAGCCATTCAACTCTTGTAAATCAAGGTGAAATTGGACTCTGTTTTGTTCAGGACTTGCCATGAATTGTTCACTATTTCAGAAAATGAAATCAGAAAATGGGGACACCACTCATAGTATTTCACTCATTTGGTAGCATGTATTGGTCTATACTTCCGAATTCACAGTGAATCTACGAATAGGTGCAAGGTTCCAACTCCTTTGTAAAACTCTTAGCTCATATTTTGAAATGATTACAGACTCACAAGAAGCTGCAAAGGTAGTACAGAGAGGTGCCCGATACCCATCACCCAGCTTCCCCCAATGGAAACATTTTACCTAACTATAGCTCAGCAGCAAATTCAGGAAATTGATTGGCACAGTACAATTAACTAGACTATACACCTTACTCAGATTTCTCCAACTGACTCTTCCTTTGTGTCATCTAGTGTCATTGGGCCTGGTCATTAATAGATTAAAATACAAATGGTTTTGTTATAAATTATTTATATTTTTTTCTATATATGATGCTTAAAGTCACATTATTTTCTTAAATAAACTACTTTTATTTGATTTCTTCCTTGTTCTACATTTAGAACTTATTATTCTTAAAATATGCATTTATGTAGGTTATATTATTTGTGGATTGCATTTTACAGTGGTAAAAGAGGCACTAAAACATTTGGCAGAAGAGAGGGACGGGGTTGAAGAATTGATAAGGTTAATGCCATCCACAGCTCCCTAACCATCCCTGTCCCCTTGCACTGCTGGGTACCTCATCAGTGTGCTTGCTTGGGTATTAGCCATTTTTGTGCAAGAGAATTTTAGCCCTTTGCTTCTCCCTCTCTGCCTTAGCTCAGGCTGCTAGAACAGATACCATAGACTGGGTGGCTTGAATGACAGTTACTTATCTCTCATGGTTCTGAAGGGTGGAAGTCCAAGATGGGGATGCTAGTCTGGGTTCTGATGAGGGCCCCCTTCCTGGCTTGTAGACTGCCTTTTTGCTGTGTCCTCACATGTCAGAGAGACAGCTCTGGTCCCTTCCTCTTCTTATATGGGTACTAATCCCATCATGGGAACTCCAGCCTCATGACCTCTTCTAAACCTAATTACCTCCCAAAGGCCCCAGCTTCTAATACCATTGCACTGGGGATGAGGGCTTCAGCATATGAATGGGGATGGGGGGACACAAACATTCAGTCCATAGCACTTTCCTACACTGGTTTAGATTAATTTGTCCAACAAACAAGGGACTCACATTCATTGTAAGACAGGGTGGTATAACTTCCTACAGGGAACACAGAAATGATTAAGTATGGTTCCTGTTCTCTAGGAATTCACAGCTCGCTGGGGTGTTCAAAGACCCACTCCCTCCCAACCCCAGGATCTGAAGATGAAAATTCAGTAGCATCAACAGCGAGGAGAGTACCTCTCTGGTTCTCCTCCACACCCTTTATCAGCCAAAGGCCATCCAGGTGTTTTCTGGGAGTTCCTAACAGATGTGTGCTGTGATCTCATTACCAAGCCCTCTGGCCAGCAGGTGGCAAAACCCTTCTGCTTCCACAGCTGGGTGCCACCCAGGTACCCCTGAGAGCACTTACCCTCACCACCATTGCCTCTGTGGCTTCTGCAAGGGGGCTGCGTGGGCACAGACACCAATATTGCTGCCTTTGACCAAACCTACCCTTACAGAAGCTGGCGTAGGTGGTGGGCATCGTTCAGGCCTCCCAAAGAACCCGGCACCCTTCCAACACCAGGAGCTCCCACCACAGCTACTGCCGCCACATCCTACACCACAGGCCCCCTCCTGTCGTGGACACGGCTGACACAGTGTGCCCTGGGGACTCCCGCATGCCAGAGCCATCTCTGCTGCATGGAGGGGGAAGAATTCCTCTTAGCATCCCCCTACCTCCCAACAGGGCTGGCGTGTACACCCAATTGCCCAAGGAGATTTGGAGTAAAAACTGTTTTGAGGGGGAGGTGAGGGCAGACTTAGAGTCAGAATGCTTGCTTTTGTATCCACATCTGCTCTCTACTGCATGACCTTGGGCAAGACATTTTCTGAGCCTCAGTTTCCACATCAGAAACACAGGCAAGACAACAGTAACTATGTCATAGGTTTTGTATGAAGATGCATGATAATAACGACTTAGCATTTCATACGAAACAAGAACTATTCTAAGAGATCGACTCCTCACACCAACTATTATCATTCCCCTTTTACAGACGGGGGAACGAAGACACACAGCAATTAACTTCAGTTACCAGCAGTCACAGAGCTAACTAACGGCATGGACAGCATTTGAACCCAGACCTTCCAGTTCCAGAGGCCATGTGCTTAACCTCTGTGCCACACTGTCCCTCATGGGGAGCCCTGTTCTCAGTGCTTTGCTTGAAAGAACTCACGTCTCCTCCCACAATCCTAGGACATAAGAACCGTTATTATGCCCATTTTACAGAGGTGGCAACTGCGGCAAAGAGAGAATAAGCAGGCAAGATACAGGAGATAACGCACTTAAAAGTGTGTAGCACTAATTATATGTTAGCCTACTGTTCCCAGGACTCAGACATGCATCCAGGGAGCTGGGTTCGGGGAGCTCTCTGAGGTCTGGGACCTCCACTGTGCCACAAAGAGCTGAGACAGGCCAAGCATGGTTAGTACTTAGAACACCATCAAGTTCTTATTTATTGATAATTTTCAGATCTCAAACAGGTTTTCTGGGATCCTCTAGAGTCCAAGGGCCTTTGTTTAAACCCTAGTTCTGTCATTTAGTCTTAGCCATGCACATGAAGTATGACCTTTCTGAAATTCCATTTCCGCATCAGCTGTGTAGGTAAAACAACACCCTGCAACTCCAAGTGTGGTCCCTGGACCCGCAGCATCAGTGTCACCTGGGAGCTGGACAGAGATGAAGCATCTCAGACTTCACCTCAGATCTGCTGAGTCAGAAAGTCACTTTAGCAAGATCCCTGGGGATTCACGCGCATTGCCACACCCATCCCATAGCACTGTTAGGAGGACGATGGTAATGATGAACCCCAAATATTTAGACGGGGTAAAAGACTCTTAGCAGATAACAGCTAAGCTTGTCAAAGTGCTTACCGTATGCTAAAGTCTTAACATACGTTGTTCCACTTAATTCACATGATGTCCTATGAGGTGGTTTTTATAATCTCTGTTTTGCAAAAGAGGAAACCAAGCACAGGAAGGTCATGTGGTTTTCCCACAATCCTATAGCAAGTAAGCGGAGAAAGCAGGTGCCTCCAGAGTCTGCAATATCAACCACAAGGCTGGATGTTTCCAAAGCACTGTCATTAAGTCTCCTAACAATGCTTCTATTAATATAATAATAATCACTTCTTCTAATTGAATCCTTACTATGTGTCAGAGAGTGGGCTCTGTGCATTCATAGGTTATCTGACTCTCAAAAGTCCTATGAGGAAACAATTTTCATCCCCATCCTAAAACCAAGACACTTAGACCAGAGAGGTTAAATAACGTGCCAGTAGTTGTACAGCCAGAAAGTAGTAGAGTCAGGATTCCAACCAGGCAGTCCTGCTTCAAAGCCCAGCTTCTCCACCCACAAACTATGCCATCTCCTCCTGGCTTCAACCTGTCCTCCTCTGGTTTTAAATTCTGTTTCCACCATAATCTCACGAGATCTGCCCTTATGCCCAGGCAATGGGGTCCCTGTCCCCCTACAGTCACTATTCTCCGGCTGTGCTCCTCCCCATGGGACAAGGAGTCTGGAGCCAAGCCTGTGCCCCTTTGTAGACCATATTCTGCATTATTCCCCGTCCACTTGGCTTCCAGCATCTATGTGGGCCTCTTTCCTGGGTCCACCCTTAGGAGGTGGGTCAAGCTTCCAACGTGCTCACCCCATGCCTGATGGATGGTCAAGAGTCAGCTGTGTGGCACAGGGCCAGAGCTTGGGGTGTCCTTGGGGAGGAGAAGTGGGAGAGCCCTGTACGCTCTCGTTGCAGCCACACAGGTGAGGAGCGGGCGGGCTCTCAGGCTTTGCCCTCCAGTTGTGTGCTGCCTATAGTTTCCAACTCCACGCTTTGGTCTTAAGTTCCTGGTTGAGAAGCACTTTGACTTAAACTCCTCTCAACCCCCCGGGGCCTAAGCAGGGTGCTGTACCCTCTTTAAGTGCATTGGGCAAACATGAAGCCAAGGAGTCTTGTTGATTTAGCCCCAGTTTCAATCCTGGTTACTAACAGGGTGGGAGACAAGGGGATCCCCAACTGGCCACAGGCCGCCAGTCCCAGCAGATGGGCCAACGGGCAGAGACCCCCGTCAGCCCTCCCGGGCCCTGCCCAGACGGGAGGAGAGGCAGACGAGGGCGCAGCTTGTCAGGATGTGTGAACAATAATGCAGTGTGGGCATGGGGGTACTGCTCAGAAAGATTATCTCACAGTTCAAACTCGTTAATGAAAGAAAGAAATTAACCAAGCTCATTTTTCAGGGAATTCTTGTGTAAACTGGAAATTTTCCAGTCTCTGAGCCTTGTGTCAGGCCCTCCCATAAATCACAGCAAGCAGGCTGTCGGCTTGGCAGAGGGGGAAGGGGCGAGGGGGAGAGCAGTGGAGCAGAGGGGAAGCCAGAGGCTGCCAGGGCAGCCGCGCTGGAAGGACCGTGCTCTCCTGGCACCTCCTCTCTCCACGAAGCGCTGGGAAAAGAAAAAGGAAAAGAAAGAGCAGCACCAACCACAGGGTTTCTGCCAACCCGTCTGCAAACACTCCTAGGTCCCCACACCTCTAACCTGGGAGAGACCCCAAAACAGGTCATTTTTTAATTGAATACGATATTAATTACTGCATGCACCATTAACAGTTTGTGGGATTTGACTAATTAATGTAATAGTTTTTGAGTCACGCTCATTAAATATGAAAATTACGCTGGTGAAAGGTATTGGTTTCATTATCAATCTTGTATGGACAGGATGGGGGCAGGGACCGGCAGAGGGGATGGACCCCTGCCTGCCTCTTCTGGCTGTGAAGAGCTGTATTGTGGTTCCACGATTGAGGGGAGCCTGCAAGGGGGCCTAGTGGAGGAGGGAGGAAAGTTGAGTCTGAGGGAAAGTTGGGAGCAAAGTCTCATCAGGCCTGACCCCTGATGAGGTAGTGACCACACAGGGCTCTGAAAACCAGATCCCTGCATTTCTTTCCAGCCCAGACTTGTCCAGGTGAAAACCCTCTCTTAGATTCATTCATTCATTGAGGTACGGTGTGGTGGACACTGGTGGCTCACTGTCTAATACAACATCCATCCCAACCCCCGCTCTCCTAGCCTTCCTCCATCTCAGGCTAAAAAAGGGAATACTTAGATTCAGAGCCTCCTTTGCACCTGAGGATGGTCATGTGACACCATGTGGCCAATAAGATTTAAGGGGGGAGCAAGATTGAAAGGGCGGTTCTGGTGTCCCTGTTCCTTGTCTTCTGTTTTTTGAACATGAGGGGAAAGCCAAGAGACGTGTAGAGATGCTGGTCCTGATGCTGTTGAGCCCGTGAAGCATCCCCAGAATCATCTACTCTCAGACGCTTTGTTCTGGGAGAAAAAAATAACCCTCTGTTTATTGAAAACACCGATAATCGTTTTTTCTGTTATTTGCATCTAAAAGTGTTCCTAATAGATACACATGATACAGGCACTAGGCTGGGTGCTGCGAGAAATTCAAACAAGCTTACAGTTTAGTCACCATGAAGAGCAGAAGGATAAAAAAAATTTAAAATACCTGCCATTCGAGGCAGCCAAGGCCAAGTGCCAGTTGAGTGGCCTCCAAGTGTTGTTCTTCATCTGGGGAGCCCCACTGAGCCTTACGATTACTTACAGCTGGGGCACATCCTGACCCTGCAGTGCCCTGGTTCTCAAACATTTAGATCATCACCTGTAGATACAGCAGCCCGAGGTTTTCAAAGGAAGATGGGTCGGATTGTCCGGGAAACCTCTATGTATGGTCAGGACAGGAGGTGACTTGGGCTTTGAAGGATGGATGGGATTTCCAAAAGCAGAAGTGGGAGAGGGGAGGAGAGGGCTGCCTCCCATGGTGGGTGAGGAAGAGACAGCAAGCAAGGCCCAGAGGTGGGAAGACGAAAGTCCATCTCAAGGGATGAAAAGTAGCCCCAATAGGTTACAATGGAAGGAAGAGAGTGTGGGATCCCCGCCCTCTGCCCTGCTGCAGGGACCAGCAAGGACCTGGAAAAAACTTGATAGTGACTGTGCTCATTTCCTATTATTGCTACAAAAAACTTCCACAAGCTTAGTGGCTTAAAACAACACATGTTGGTCATCTCACTGTTCTGGAGGTCAGAAGACCCAAAGGGGCCTTATCAGGCTAAAATCAAGATGTCAGCAAGGCCATGTTCTAGAGGAGAACGCGTTTTCTTGACCTTTCCAGCTTCTAGAGGCTGCTGGCATTCCTTGGCACGTTCCTTAGAAGAGCTCACGGCCCCTCCCATCTTCAAAGCCAGCAATAACCAGTCCAGTCTTTATCACAGGGAATCACTCTGACACTCACTCTTCTGCTTCTCTCTTCCGTAATTTAAGGAACTGTATGATCACTGTGATGGTTAATTTTATGTGTCAGCTTGGCCAGCCCATTTCTTTGGTCAAACACCAGTGCAGACATTGCTGTGAAAATATTTTTTGGATGTGATTAACATTTAAATCAACAGACTTTGAGTGGAGCAAATTACTCTCCATAATGTGGGTGGGCCTCATCCAATCAGTTGAAGACCTTAAAAACAAAGATGGAGGGCTTCCCTGGTGGCGCAGTGGTTGGGAGTCCGCCTGCTGATGCAGGGTATGTGGGTTCGTGCCCCGGTCCGGGAAGATCCCACATGCCGTGGAGCGGCTGGGCGCATGAGCCATGGCCGTTGGGCCTGCGCGTCTGGAGCCTGTGCTCTGCAACAGGAGAGGCCACAGCAGTGGGAGGCCCACGTCCCGAAAAAAAAAAAAAAAACCCTGCCTGGGTTTCCATCCTGCAGATTTCTGACTCAAGACCGCAACATCCACTCTTCCCTGAATCTCCAGCACTGCTGGCCTGCTCTTACATTTCAAACTTGCCTGCCCTCACCACCCTGTGAGCCAATTCCATATATATATATTTCCTATACAGTTCTGTTTCTCTGAAGAATCCTGACTGATACGATTACACTGGGTCCACCCAGATAATCCAGGATAATCTCCCTATTTTATTAATTTTATATTTTTAAATTTTGGCCACGCCACACG
>NW_020172456.1:3341951-3354589 GCF_003031525.2 Neophocaena asiaeorientalis asiaeorientalis | reverse complement strand
CCCTCATGGTGCAGCATGTGGGATCTTAATTCCCTAACCAAGGATCGAATCTGCGCCCCCTGCCATGGAAGCTCGGCGTCTTGACCACTGGACCATAATCTCCCTATTTTAAAGTCAGCTAATTAGCAACCTTAACTCCATCTGCTACCTTTACTCCTTGTTGTCATATAACCTACCATTTTCACAGGTTCTGGGAATGAAGACATGAACATTTCTGGGGGGCAGGGGGAAGAATTTATTCTGCCTATAGTCAAAATAAATAAATAGAGCTTTATTTTCCTCCCATAATAATATGTCTGGAAGTGGAATTGAGGCTTGGGGGCATTGCTCTATGACTCAGGCTCTTTATAGCCTTCCATATGTTGGCTTTGGTTCTTAAGCTCCCCACCTCATGCTCACAAAACAGCTGCCTCGGCCCCCAACATTATATCCTCATACCACTATGCCAAGCAGGAAGGAAGAGAATAGGCAGAAAGGCCTTCCCCTTTCATCCAAGGCAACAAACCTTTCCTGTAGCTTTCCACAAACTCCTTTTTGCATGTACTGATGGGACCCGAGTTACATGGCCATTTCTAACTGCAAAAGACACTGGGAAAGTATGTGACTTTGTATCCTGTATGGAGAGAGGCAGGTGAAACAGAGGGGGCTTTGAAATGGCTTTGGGTATCCGTGCTGTGATGTCTGCCACACAAGTTCGCACACAGCTTTGCATAGCAGACCTGGGACTGGGCGGGGTGCTGCAGGGGGCTCGTGGCCACTACTCTTCTTCATGATCCTGTCCTAACAAGCAGATTGTCTGCACAAATCAGGGGAGCCTCGTGGTAGGAGTGTGGCTCTCACTGCTGTGTGAACTCGGTCACTTCTGCATCAGTGAAGTGGAGCTGCTCTGAGGATGAATGAGACAAGCTGTGTAGATTTGTTACGTAGCAGAGCAAGTTACTTTTACCGAGAAATCACAGCCTGCGGGGGCCAGAGGAGATGCAGGGGGAAGACAGGAGACCCGACCCTGGAGCCCCAGCCCACTCGTCACAGAATGTGCAGCCCTCCATTTCCAAAATGCTGTCTCCACCCCTTGCAAGTTCTTTATTGGTACTATCGATTATTCTTGTTCATTAATTAGTGTTTGCTGAGTGAAGGAGAGAGACCCATTGGGCCAAAACCTCTTTCAAGCTGCCAGGGGACCCAGAGCAGGGCAGGAGAGATTTCATCAGGAACAGGAAGGCAAAGGCCCTCAGAGGAAAATCAAAGTCCCCTTCACCCCAGGCTCTCTCCTCCCAAGTACCGTGAAGGGAGCTGGGGACCCCGGGCCTGCTGGTGACAGTGACTAACTGTGGGGCAAGCCCAGGGGAGGGGCCAAGCCAGCTCCATTACGTTTATGGCCCTGGCTTGGCGGGCAGGCTTCCTGGTGAGTTCAGGGGGTGGCTGTGTGCCAGGTGGGGGGCTGGGGGAAGCAGCACCCATGAGGTTGGGTGGGGAGTGCGGGGAGGGAAGGAGGGAGGAGCACAGCGTGTTATAAAACACTAAACCCTGCTTGAAAGGTTGTTTCTTTTATTTTAAAGAAAGAATTAAGGGATGTTGCTTGAGAAAAACAGAGAGGGGGAACTGAAAAAGAGGCGAAGACAGAACAAGAGACAGAAAGACAAGGAAGGACAGGAGGGAACAGGAGAGGGGACCAGGAATTAACGAGGCTGGGCACCAGATACGGGCGGGAGGTGGGGGGCTGCTCCTCAGAGGTGGGGAAACTTGCTCGGGTCTCAAAGAATGGCTTTGAATTTGGCCTCTCTGACCCCAAAGGCCAAGCCTTTCACCAGGCCACAGGCTGTGGAGGTAGAGGTGGAGAGGGAGGCTCTGGGGACGAAGGGGCCCAGGACGAAGGGGCCCAGGGACGAAGGGGCCCAGGTGGGGGAGGAGCTTGGTAGCCCCACAGTGGCCCTCAGGATCACCCTGATCAAATGCCCTCGGTGTGTTGTCTATGATCTGTGGTGACAGCTGCCGTCCCTGGTGGAACTGGGCTGTCTCCCCTGCGTCCTTGAGGTATGGCATTGCCTGGAGGTTAAGGGCTGTGACTCTAGAGCCGGATGGCTTGGATCCAAATCCTGGCTCTGCCATTTGAGAAAACTACTTAAATCCTTATGCCTCAGTTTCCTCTTATGGAAAATAAGGGTAATAATAGTTTCCATCTAATAGGGTTGTTATGGGTGTTCAGTGATGTATGTAGTGTGCTCAGAGCCAGCATCAAATAAGTACTCAACAAGTTTAGCTGTCGTTAGATACTTCTTTACTAACAAAATCCTTATGTTGTTGAGGATGGCAATGTGCCCAGCTAAAAAACTACATTTCCCAGCTTCCCTCACAGTTAGGCTACCCCATGAGATGTTAGAGGAGGTCATTGTGCGGGTCTTCCAGGAAACTTCTTTAAAAGGGACTGACTCTTCTGGCAAGCTCATCCTTTCCCCCCTTCTTCATGCCAGGAAGGTGGGTATGATGACCTGAGCTGCAGCAGCCATTCTGCAACCCTGAGGTCCCCTTGAGATAGAAGCCATGCAGTAAGGGTGGTAGAGCAGAAAGGTAAAGGAGCCAGAGACACTGACCACATCGAGGGACTGGACCTCCTGTCTCCATAAGCCCTTTGCCTGAGAGAAAAACAAACCCTTAACTTGTTTAAACTACTGTAGCTTCAGGTTTCTGTTAACTGCTGCCCCAAATATCCAAGCTGATACAGATTGAAAAGTTAAATAGATTCTAGAAGAGTTAGAGAAATTTAAACTGATAAATCCAAAATGGGTGATTTGTGGAAAGTGGGTGTGGTTGGGGACATGTCTGGGAGGTTTCAAATAACCTCAGAGGTCCCATGACCTGTCCCTTGGACTAGAGTATCTGTGAGTCCAAGTCAGGGAGTGATTGTCTTATTATTGTCTTCACCAAAGCAATGAGAAAAAAGGTTTTCTAGAAACCAGTGCAGAGCACAAGCTCCTAGACATCAACATCCCATTGTCAGGAAGGGAGGGACGCCCCCAGAAGACCACCAGAAACAGGACTGTTCAGCAACCTGCGGTCATAGGGGCAGCTACTGATGTTACCTGTCTGCACGGCTCACTTCATGCTTCTGAGGATGACACACACTCTAAGCCTTAGAAAGTCTCAAAAGGCCCCTGTTGTGTTGGGATGGGGTGAAGGAGGGCCCTAGGATAATTCTCATCTCTAAACCTCTGCAGTTCTCCTATGGGTCCCTGTCCAGTGGGCGTTCCATGCCTGGAATGTCTCATGATCCTTGGGACACAGTGTGTACCACGTTGCTGGTGCAGCCCCAGGTGAGATCGGGGGTTCTCAGCTCCTCGGGTCCTGGTCCTCGGGTTGGATGGTGGCCACTTCTTGCAGGAAATAAGGAAGTGCTATATCTTCCCAGGGGAGTAGGGGTGGGCTGCTCCCTGCACCACTTCCCCAATCTCAGCTCTTTGAAATGAATGAGAAGAGAAGGCCAAGGGGCCAGGAGAGGCCCCAAACAGGTGTTCCCCGCTCAGACACCTGCGAGGGTGGGCTGAGGAGAAGCTGCATGCGTTGATGTGTTTGTTTGAAAAAAGGACACCAGATTAGAAAGACGGTAGCACTGAGGTTCCCCATTGGGGCCTGAGGCCAAGGGGCAAGGAGAGGCCAGCACTGGGTGGAGGGCAGCAGTGAAGACCTCCGGAAGCCGGTCAGGGAGGCTCAGGGCTCCCTGTGAGTGTACGCGAAGACTTTGTGGGTCCTGGGCTTCCACGTGCGTTCTGCAGGTCTCTATACATGAGCGTGCTTTCCCATCAGTGAACTTCTTAGTTGACATGGAGTGAAGCGTGTTTGCAAATGTGGGGAAAGTATCTGATTCTCTCGTGGAATCTTGGCTGAGAAGTGGGGTGGAGCCCCAGGGCTAAGGGAGGAGGGCGAACCCCACCCCACGGAACCGGGAGCCTCCCACACTAGGGCAAAACAGAGACGGTTCATCTCCGCAGAGAACACCAAGTAGAGATCAAAACCAAGTAGGCTCAGGATGGAGCTATAGGCCAAACCTCCTCGGAGGTATGGGATTTCGGGGGTGGCAGAGTCAATGCCTGGAAGAGGCCCCTGAAGCTACTTTCACACAGGAGAGCATTCTGAAAACTGCAGTATCAGGGTGGCTAGAGCCACATCCAGCCCACTCAGGGTTTGTCTCCTCACCAAGAAAGTCTTCCCGGGTCTCTCATTCATTCGTTTAGCCATTCACTTATTCTGTCCACAATTCCTTTGTGGGGCCGTGCACATAATAAATAGTTCGCTCTAAGTCATGTCTCTCGATTCCTCTGGTGCTCAATTCTAAATTCACCGCCTCCCTTCTTTTGCTGGGGGTCTCTGATCCAGCTTGCTCTGCTGCTTGTCGACCTGCATCCCGGAGGCGCAAGGGCAGCACGGAGCTAGCTAGTCAGCCCCTTTGCCTTGCTTCAAAGTCATGGATGCCACCCAGTCCTGGCTACTAAAGTATCATTGCACAAGAGGTCCATTTCTGCCATTTTGGCTCAGGGTCCCAGGATTTCTGCTACACTATTAGGATCTCCTCAAGGGTCTGAAGTTGACCCAAAGTTGTTGAGAGCCTTCATTCATCTAACACCTACTTTTTAAGTGCTTCCTGAATACCAAGTACTTCAGCAGGCATACCTCGGGGACACTGGGGGTTCAGTTCCGGACCACCACGATAAAGCAAACATAGCAATAAAGTGAGTCAGATGGCTTTTTCGGTATCCCGGTGCATATAAAAGTTATGTCTACACTATACTGTAGTTCTAGTAAGCGTGCAATAGCATTATGTCTAAAAAACTATGTGCATACCTTAATTTTATTTTTTTTGCTGCTTTTCCAACTTTATTTAGAAAAACAAATCCAGGTCCCAGTGCCCCAGTGCCCTCCTCCAGCCCAGCCATAATTTAAATAACTTAGAGACAGAGGTGGGGTCAGGTGGGGAGTGGGTGGGAGAGGGAGGGAGGAGAGCCCACTACAGCCGCCGCAGCGCCCGCTTCTTGTCCATCTTTTTCTTGCCTGCCAGCTTCTTATCATGCTCACCAGGGTGCTTCTTGGCCATGGGCCCCTCCCGGGTGCCCAGGAGCCATGGCGTCGGCGGTGGAGGCTGCAGCCCCGCTGGCCGGGGCCCGCCGGCCCCGGCCCTCCCCCCGGGCCCGCCTGCGAGTCGCCCGCCTCCTCCTTGAGGGCAGACGCGGGGTTAGGGTGGATCAGCAGGCACCTGATGGTCAGCAGCACGTGTCAGATGCCCGGCTCAGCTGTCCAGCCCGTCTTGAGCACGTTGACGCAGATCTCACCGTTGGCGCCCACATTTGGGTGGAAGACCTTGGTCAGGAAGTAGCCCTTGTGTGGGGAGGCAGGGAAGTCCTTCCCCAGCAGGAGTTTCATGCGGAATAGGTCTGCGGGCGTATGGGGTCCCCTCAGGGCCCTCGATGGTGACCTGCAGGTCAGTGAGGCCCTCCTCGTTGGGAAAGACCTTGATGGCATCAGGTGGCTCAGCTGTCAGTGTCGTTGCCTCCTTGTACACCAGCCGGATGATGTGGGCGGGGCAGGTTCACGACTGCTGACGGCCAGGGGCGGGTCCCACTGGCCCCCTTTCTGCGCCCTCCGGCCGCCGGTCGGGGTGGGGGCGGGGGGTGCGCCCAACCGCTGCCGCTGTGGCCCTAGCGGGGCCCCGGTGGCCCTGCTCTGCTCCCCGCTCCCTCCGAGGCCCGCAGTGACCCTTGCTATCTGCAGCTCCTCCCACCACCTGCCCACTGGCGCCCGGCCCGCACTAAGGTACATACCTTAATTTAAAAATACTTTATTGCTAAACTATGCTAGCCATCCTCCGAGCCTTCAGCAAGTCGTAATTTTTTTTGCAGTAGTAACATCAGTGATCACTGATCCCAGATATAATATAATAATGATGAAACAGTTTGAAATATTGTGATAATCACCAAAATGTGACACAAAGACATGAAGTGAGCAAATACTGTTGGAAAAAAATGGTGCCTATAGAGTTGTTCAATACAGGGTTGCCACAAACCTTCAATTTGTTTAAAAAACAAAAACCACAGTACCTGCATACAAAGCGCAATAAAGCGGGGCATGCCTGTACATGTAGCTTTTCCTGCTGGGACTTAAGCACCAGAAAATCCACAAGAGTGGCTGTGTTTCTGAGATACACACATGGGCAAGGTCTTCAAAATAAAAACAGAACCATGGCACCAAGGTCAGGCTAGGTTTGAATTTTCGTAAGCTCTCCTGGGGAAATAGATGGAGGAACCAGGATGGAAAGCCAAAAAACCCATAGGCAACCTCTACAACAAAATTGGTAAGGAGAAATCCCATGAACACCCAGATATGAGCGGGCGAGGACGAGCACCCAGTAGCATTAGGCCTGTGTAGTATCAGCAACTGTGCCAGAGGGAGCGCAGACAAGACCAAGTTGCTTCTGATGGCTGGAGCAGCTAGAGACCCTTCAAACCACCAGCAGGTGCTGGCCTGAAAGCGTGACAGGCCAACGTGAAGGAGCAGTGATGCTGAGAGGGGTCTCAGCAGGCCTTGAATAGCAGGGGAGGGTGCCCTGGAGCAGTCTAGACCTCACAACTGTTGAAACTCACAAATGAGAGTTCCTTTTCAGGACAGAACCGCACACAGAGGAGGGACTACTGGTTGGAGTCTTCAAACTGAGGAGGACTGTGACAGCGGGGGCAAAAGAGAGATAAAGTCTAGAATTCTGCGTGGCTCAAGATGGAAGCCACTATCCATATATGGCTTTTGACATTTAAGCTAACTAAAATTAAATATTTAGTTCTTTTGTTGCATTTGTCATGTTTCAAATTCTTTTGTTTATTTTTAATTAATTAAAAAATTTTTTTATCCAGTTTTTAAAGGTTACTTTCTATTTATAGTTATTCTAAAATGTTGGCTATGTTGTACCCTACATTCTTGAGGCTGTCTTACAGCCAATAGTTTGTACCAACCCCTCCTCCACCCTATATTGCCCTTCCCCCACCACTAGTTTGTTCTCTATATCTGTGAGTCTGCTTCTTTGTTATATTCACTAGTTTGTTCTATTTTTAGATTCCACATATAAGTGATACCACACAGTATTTGTCTTTTCCTGTCTGACTTATTTCACTTAGCATAATGCCCTCAAGTCCATCCACATTCCTGCAAATGGCATACTTTTTTCTTTTTTATGGCTGAGTAGTATTCCATTGGGCATATATAGATCAACCACGTCTTTTTTATCCATTCATCTGTTGATGGACACAGGTTGTTTCCATATCTTGGCAACTGTAAATAATGCTGCTACGAACGTTGGGGTGCATGTATCTGTTTGAATTCATGTTTTTGGTTTTGGTTTTGGTTTGGATATATACCCAGGAATGGAGTTACAGGGTCGTATGGTAGTTCCATTTTTAGTTTTTTGAGAAACCTCCACACTGTTTTCCACAGTGACTGCACCAATTTCCATTCCTACCAACCATGTGCAAGGGTTCCATCATGTTCCTAATTCTTACAGCCACCTGTGGCTGGTGGCTTCCATTTTATGCTTACTGTATCGGACAATGCAGACATAGAACATTTCCACCATCATAGAGAGTTCTACTGGACAGCACTGGAGATAAAAGTCGGGGAGGGAAGCAGAGGCCTCAGAAAGAAAGAGGTCATCTTTTTTTTCATTTCAAGAAAACAACCAAAGAGCAAGTTCTTGAGCAGAAAGCTACAAAAGCTATCTTTCCCATATCCCCTTCCTAACAGTTCAGGAACACACAGCTCCCTTAGACAAGGGCAAAGGAAAAGGACTGCAGTCAAGTGCCCCCCAAAAGGCCAAGTCACTTATAAGGGAAAGGAAATCAAATTGTCATCAGACTTTCCAACAGCACTACTTTGTGCCCAAAATTTTTTTTAAATAGATCAATATATTAAAGCTATGCCAGGAAAGTAAAAGTGAGTGAAGGATGTTCTATCCAGACAAACTGATAGTCAAGTACAAAGACTGCAGACAGACTTCTGAACATCCAAGAAATCCCCGTGAACCCCTCCTAAGGACTTTACTAAAAATGAACTAAGACAATAAAAATGATTGGAGTAGTATTGACTAAGGCTGGAGATGAGCATTAAAAATGTAAATATATTTAATATATAGAAACATATGCTTAATATACAAATGTAATTTTATGTTTATATAAATGTATATAAATACAGTCAAATTATCAAAAAAGAGGGAAGAATGTGAAGAGCATTTGAAAACCATAATAAGATATCTGATTACCTTAAAGGTCTTAATTGGGAGTAAAAAGCCATTGCAAAGGGCTTCCCTGGTGGCGCAGTGGATGAGAGTTCGCCTGCCAATGCAGGGGACACGGGTTCGTGCCCCGGTCCAGGAGGATCCCACATGCCGCAGAGCGGCTGGGCCTGTGAGCCATGGCCGCTGAGCCTGCGCATCCGGAGCCTGTGCTCCGCAACAGGAGAGGCCACAACAGTGAGAGGCCCGCGTACTGAAAAAAAAAAAAAGCCATTGCAAGGAAAGAATAGTGAGTGGGTCATTCTGCCCTCCCTAATATGTCACCTTGGTGCTGTAACTTCTTCTTTGATGTTCAGTTATCCCAACTGGAAGACGGAGGGAAATAAAACCTTCCTTGCCTAACCTGTAGGGTATGAAAAAGTGGTTGACATTCTATAAACATCAAATTTTATTAACCTACGACCTGGAAAAAAATAACACATTTAAGAGCTGAAGAGACTGGAGGTTTTAGCCGAAGTGTGTGAGCGGGAGGAGATGAGGATGCAGCTGAGCTACTCAAGCCTTTTGCTTCTCTCTGGAAGACGCGAGCCCTGGCCACTCATTAGGCTGCTCTGGGTTGCACCAGAAATGTGGAGCCACACCCTAGGGAAGTAAGCCCCCCAGGGACCTTTGAGGAAGCATGCTGCTCTGGAAGGACAGAAAACAAGGCAAGCTGGGGGACAAGGATGGGTGCAAGAGAAAGCCTAAGTCAGAAGATTAGAGACCCAGCTGGCAGGCTTCACTCCTGAGACTGGAAAATCTTGGCTGGAAGGAGAAAATCAAATAGGGGGTAGTCATTTGTTAGGGGCATACATAGGAGTCACAAGGTTAAGTAGTCCCCACAGACACAGAGGAGGCAACTCTAGCTTTGTGCTGGTTTCAAATACACACCCCTCCTCCTTCCCTAGCAGGTGGGGACAGATGACCCTCATATGCACCAGCCGAGTCACATCCGCCAAATGCACACACAAGACATCCAGAGAAATTTGAACTCTGGGTCCCAACCCTCAGGGACCTAGTGATTCTGGTAGCCTCTGAGGCTGAGCTGGTCCCTGACACTTGGTCAAATAAAGTTTGCCCATGGTCCCATCACTGCTGCTATGTCCCTGACTCCCTCTCCAAGGAACCCTGCTCTCCATTTGTCAATTTTAAGTGATAATTTCTATTCAATCTGATACATATTATAAGAATATAAACAAATGCCTCTCCCCCTATCGGCACCATAATCACTTTCTTTTATAGCTATCATTTATTACAGGACGACAGATGGCCAGTTCACAGAATTCCAAAGAGGCAACCCGCCGGCCAGTCACCTGGGAACACAGGCACATTTACATTTCTCCAAAACAGATGGGAAAGGGTGGGGGGAAGGAGGCAGATTCCTGTCAAAACTTTGGCGCTTTCCAAAACGTGTTTCTTTTGCTTCTCCCTCTTTCCCTCTGCCTTTCTTGCAGATGGTACATATATCCTCTCGCCCCTTCCAAACCTCCTCACACACCCCATTCATTCTTTTCCCATCAGCAGCAACTGAAACCACCAATATGGCGGCCTTGAGGGGCTGGAGACAGGGTGGGCTCTTGGCAGACCACTTTCTGGGGACTTCCATGGCCTGCAGTGCAGTATTCCAGCATTCCTTCCTGGCTTGTTATTTGGGATTGGGGCTGAGGTCAGAGGCCAGAGGAGGGTGAGAAGTGGGTCTGCTTCACAGAGGGCAGATGCTGGAGGCTGCCTTCTTCACAAACTACAGAGCAGTGGCTCTTGGCTCTGACAGCACATAAAATCACCTGGAGAGCTTCTAAAAAACATGAAAGCCAGAGCCCCACCCAGAATGATTAAATCAGAAAGCCTGGAGTAGGGGCTTGGCAAGGTGTGCAGGTATGGCTGAGAACCCAGTGCTGCAGAGGCAAAGACAAAACAAGAGGTAAGAAGCCATAGAGAAGAGAGACAGCTGTGTGCCAGGCATTGAAAGAGCTGCAAATTTGGAACTTGGTGAAAGGAAGGTCCCCGCTCCTGACCCAGTGGGATGAATGTAAATAAACTGCTCACTGCAACAGAGAAGGGGAAGAGCTGTGAAGGAGGTATGTTCAGCATGAGATGGGAGAGAACCCACTGGTGGGAGCCTCGGGGCATCTTCCTACAAGAAGCAAATAGAGGAAATAAGAGAATATCTGTATGCCCCCGACGGAGGGAATGATTTCTTAAGACACAGGAGTAAAAATCATAAAGGAAATGATTGTTAGATTTGCCTACATTAAAATCAAGATCTTTTGTTCACCAAAAGATACCATAATGAGAATGAAAATACAAGCCACCATATGACCCAGCAATCCCACTACTGGGCATATACCCTGAGAAAACCATAATTCAAAAAGAATCATGTACCAAAATGTTCATTGCAGCTCTATTTACAATAGTCCAGAGATGGAAACAACCTAAGTGCCCATCATCGGATGAATGGATAAAGAAGATGTGGCACATATATACAATGGAATGTTACTCAGCCATAAAAAGATACGAAATTGAGCTATTTGTAATGAGGTGGATAGACTAGAGTCTGTCATACAGAGTGAAGTAAGTCAGAAAGAGAAAGACAAATACCATATGCTAACACATATATATGGAATTTAAGAAAAGAAAATGTCATGAAGAACCTAGGGGTAAGACAGGAATAAAGACACAGACCTACTAGAGAATGGACTTGAGGATATGGGGAGGGGGAAGGGTGAGCTGTGACAAAGCAAGAGAGTGGCATGGACATATATACACTGCCAAACGTAAGGTAGATAGCTAGTGGGAAGCAGCTGCATAGCACAGGGAGATCAGCTCGGTGCTTTGTGACCGCCTGGAGGGGTGGGATAGGGAGGGTGGGAGGGAGGGAGACACAAGAGGGAAGAGATATGGGAACATAAGTATATGTATAACTGATTCACTTTGTTATAAAGCAGAAACTAAGACACCATTGTAAAGCAATTATACCCCAATAAAGATGTTAAAAAAAAAAAAGAGAAGCCACCAACTAGAAGATATTTGTGACACAGGTCACTAATAGAGGATTAATATCTAGGATACATAAAGAAGGCATAGGACTCAATAGGAAACAACAACCCAAGAAATAATCTGGCAAAGGATATGAAAAGGAAACACACATTAAAGGAAAGAATAAATGTTCTATAAGCACAAGAGAAAAAAATCATTCATAATCCACAAAATGCAAATTACAACCATAACAAGATACCATTTTACACTCATTAAATTGGCCAAAACTTAAGTCTGACGACAAGTGTTATGAGGATGTTGATGGTACTGGGTGTGTAAATTGGTGCAACCACTTTGGAAAAGCCATTCAGTGATATTTACTAAGGCTGAACTCTACCATCCAGCATTCAACTCTCAGTACATCTGGTAAAGAAACTTGCACATGCGCCCCAGAGATGCACATAATGAGAATCTTCACAGCAACATTGACCATAATAGCAAAAACTGGAAACAATCCAAACGTTCATTGACAGAAACATGGGTAAATAAATGTTGGCATAATCATAAAATGGAAAACCACACAACTGTGAAACTAAACAACAGCCATACATCAACATGGTTGAAATTCAAAAGCATAATGTTGACTGAAAACTGCAAACTGCAGAATACATAGAATACAGTTCTATTGGTATAAAGCTCAAAAACATGCCAACGAAATAATATATTGTTCAGAGATGCTTACACATGTGGTAAAATTGTAAATAAAGGCAAGGAATGATTAACACAAACTTCCACGAGATGCGTGCTATGGACTGAATGTTGGTTTCCCCTCAAAATCCCTGTGTTGAAATTCTAAGCTGAAAAGTGATGGGGGCTTTCAGAAGATGTTTAGGTCATGAGGGCAGAGCCCTTTTGGATGGGATTAGTGTCCTTATAAAAGGGAGCCCAGAGAAATGCCTTGCTCCTTCCACCATGTGAGGACACGTGAAAAGATGGCTGTCTACACACCAGGAAACAGGTCCTCATCAGACACCGAATCTGCCAGCACCTTGATCTTGGACTTCCCAGCCTTCAGAATGGTGAGAAACAAATTTCTGTTATTTATAAGTCACCCAGTGTGTGGCATTTTGTTACAGCAGCCGGAATGGACTAAGTGGGAGTGCTGGGCTTCCCTGGTGGCACAGTGGTTGAGAGTCCGCCTGCCGATGCAGGGGACACGGGTTCGTGCCCCAGTCGGGGAAGATCCCACATGCCGCGGAGCGGGTGGGTCCGTGGGCCATGGCCGCTGAGCCTGCGCGTCCAGAGCCTGTGCTCCGCAACGGGAGAGACCACAACAGTGAGAGGCCCGCGTACCGAAAAA
>NW_020172456.1:3341736-3341889 GCF_003031525.2 Neophocaena asiaeorientalis asiaeorientalis | reverse complement strand
AAACAGGGAGAGGCCCGCGTACCGAAAAAAAAAAAAAAAAAAAAAAAAAAGAGTGGGAGTGCTCAGATGGCATTGGGAATTTCATACACACGTGGGGGTTTCAAAGGTAACAGTTATTCTATTTCTTTTTTTCTTTTTTTTTTTTTTTTTTTT
>NW_020172456.1:3304838-3341012 GCF_003031525.2 Neophocaena asiaeorientalis asiaeorientalis | reverse complement strand
CCAGGGAAGCCCCAGTTATTCTATTTCTTAAGGTGGGTACATGGGTGTTCATTTTATTATTATTACTTTATACGTACGATATATTTCATTTAAAAAATTTGTAATGAAAACAAAAGGAAAATCACATGCAAAACCTCCTATTACAGTTACCCCTCGGTATCCACAGGTGATTGGTTCCAGGACCCCTGTGGATACCAAGCCCTAGAATGCTTATATAAAATGGAGAAGAACTGCTGGTTCTCCGTGGTGCCCCACATCTGCAACTATATAAATGTTATTCCTTGTCCCAAAGTTTATCTAAGAAGTGGCCCAGTGTGACCATTTTTTTCCCATAGGAAACATCCACCCCTTAGCTTACTGAAATAGCTTAATGGACCCATATCAAACACTGGGTGGACATTGTGGCCAATTTCCAGCTGAGAGACAGGGGTCTGGGGTTTGGAAATGGCCCATGATCTGCAGGCCTTTTTAGACCCTCTCTGCATCAGTCAGTCAATAAGCAGCCACCCTCTGAAAACCCCTGGACTAGTCGCCCAGGGAGAGTTGATGGTCAAACCTCACCTGCATATTATCATCTAACCATGAGGCAGATCAAGTGACCAGTCAAAACAGCCATTAAAGTAAACACCAAGGAGTGACAAACGTTGCACTCTGCTTATGTGTGGGAGTGGGGATGGGGGTGGAGGTGGAGATGTGTACCTGCGCTGATGGTCTGGAAGTTGGAAAAAGTCCCAGGATGATGACTACAGGCACTATAGACAATATTCGTACTTCTCTGGGCCTCAATTTCCTCATGTGTCAAGTGAACAGAGTGGGCAATGGCTACCATTAATGTCCCTTCCAACTTTAGACATTTTGATCCTACATATTTGGGGCTAAATACCCCAAGAGATATTTAGCAAATCATTTGTTTACACCTAGGCTAGGAGTTCGATTCTCAACCTAATTGCATACCTATTTGCATGACTTTGAATGCACAGAAATGTAAGGAGAAAGTCAACATGCCTCCATGTTTTCATCAGAGATGGATATTGACCAAGACTAGAACCTGACCTTGACGCCAGCATCTGGGCAAAGAAGAGATTATTGACGGTGGCAGAGTTTGAGGGGAAGTGGAGGGATGAAATTCTCAAGAGAGGTCTGTGAAGTACCACAGATGTAGGAAATCTGTAGGGAAAGTGGGGTGTAGGTCTCCTTGCTGCCATTAGGGTATGAAGAAGGTTTGCCAAGGCAGGGATGGTGCAGTGTTTAGTAAACAGGAACCTCCCTGACGGTGGCGGGGGGTCTCTCACGTTCCTGGACAGGCCTTTGATTCCAGGAGTGTTTGTTGATCCACTAGTCACCAAAGGAGTATTTCTGAGAGAGGGGGCTGAGTCTGGAGGAAGAGGATTCCTTCTGTCGTGGACAGGATAGAGCTGAATAGGGAAGGATGGAAGCATGGAAGTTGCAACAGGGGCCAGCAGGGGCAGCTGGCGTGGCGGGGATGGGGGAAGGGGGCCGATTTGAGAGCCACACAAAGAGGACCCCTCCGAGGTAGAACCTGTGTATGTTCACCCCATACACACGGCCCGAAGCCTGGCAGGTGGTCTGTGCTCAACAAATAGATATTGAAGGAGTGAAATCCTGATAATAGCTAACGTATACTGAGAGTTTACTCTTTGACACCGGGCCGAGCCCTTTGCACACATCACCCTGGCAATGGCCTGAGAGTTCAGTGCTGTTCTTATGACCATTTCACAGCGTAGGCTATTGAAGCACACAGTGTGGTTACAGGTGGAGCCGGTTGTGACCTTTTGTCTGATTTCAGAACCTGTGGTCCCTCAACCCCACTGTTCTTGTTGGGATCTCCTGAGAAGATATTCTAATTACCTTTTTTTTTTTTTTTTTAACTTTTGGCTGTGTTGGGTCTTTGTTGCTGTGCGCCGGCTTTCTCTAGTTGTGGGAGCGGGGGCTATTCTTTGTTGCGGTGCGTGGGCTTCTCATTGTGGTGGCTTCTCTTGAGCCCCGTGTGGCGGAGCACGGGCTCTAGGCACATGGGCTTCAGTAGTTGTGGTACGTGGGCTCAGTAGTTGTGGCTCGTGGGCTCTAGAGGGCAGGCTCAGGAGCTGTGGCGCACGGGCTTAGTTGCTCCGCAGCATGTGGGATCTTCCCGGACCAGGGCTTGAACCCGTGTCCCCTGCATTGGCAGGGGGATTCTTAACCACTGCACAACCCGGGAAGTCCCTCTAATTACCTTTTGACAGACGAAAAGGCTGAGGCACAAGCGGAGTGAGTGGCCTATGGCCATACAGCTACCTAATGACAGAGGGAAGGACTACCCACGAGATGTTCGACTCCTCTTTTCCTGTTGCCCTGGGCTGCTGGGTGGGGGCACACAGAGTGGACTCAGGCATCTGGTTGGCAAGTTTGGAGCTACCTCATCCCAGGTCATTACCCTGATGGCATCTATAGTGAGAGAAGGAAAGGCATGGAACCAGCCCCGCAGCTCCTGCTCTGTGCCCCCGGGTGGGTTAGGCCCTGTACCTCTCATTTTAAACCTCCAGTAGCTTCAGAATTAATGAATTCTCACATCTGTTCACAAAGAAGAACATGGACAGCGAGAGGCTCGCAGCTGGTTTGGGCGCTGGCAGCTCTGCCCGACTTCAGAGTCCACGTCCTCCACGGCACAGGGCTCCTTCTGCAGGTTCAGACTCAGTGTGGGACACAGGGCTGGGGAGCGGTCAGCCTGCAGACCTCTTTTGTAGACCTGCAGCATCCATTTGTTTTCCTGGTTTCACATGGTGCTCTTAATTTTAGACAACTGTGACTTGGGGAGGAGGGGAGAGCAGGAGGGAGGCAGAACCTCTGGGTACAAGCATCCCAGTCCAAGGGTATAGACTTGAGAAAAACCTGGCATTGTGCCCTCTGTGGACCTGGCCCTCCAAACAGTCCCTAGGGGGTTGAAGGTAAGTGATGAAAATTGCTCTGGGTGGGCTTCCCTGGTGGCGCAGTGGTTAAGAATCCACCTGCCAATGCAGGGACACGGGTTCAAGCCCTGGTCCGGGAAGATCCTACATGCCGCGGAGCAACTAAGCCTGTGAGCCACAGCTACTGAGCCTGCGTGCCATAACTACTGAAGCCCACACGCCTAGAGCCTGTGCTCCACAAGAGAAGCCACCACAATGAGAAGCCCATGCAGCACAATGAAGACCCAACACAACCAAAAATAAATAAATAAAATAAATTTATTGAAAAAAAAAAATTGCCCTGGGTGCCACCTGACTCGGGGAACAGAGGCGGGGTAGTAGCACTGCTCTGGGAAAAACTGACTTCTTTGAACACTTTCTTCCAATTTTCCTAAGCCCATTCTCTTCCTCTGGCTGCATCTCTCTCATCCCTCCTGCCGACCTCAGGTTTGTCTTCCTGAACCATTTCGTCCTGACTGGGACGTGATGATTGTTAATCTCCACATTGGTAAATTGTGGGGCTTCGAGCCCTGCCAGGCCCTGACATGCTCTGTCCCAGCCCAGGAACAGTGGGCAGGAGCCAGAGGCCTTGATCCAATGTTCACTTTTGTCCTGACTGGCTGTGTGGCCGGGATGAGTTACTCACAGCCCCAAACTCCAGCTTGCTTTTTATAAGATGCACATACAGGCACTCCTCAGAGATGTTGTGGGTTTGGTTTCTGACCACCACAATAAAATGAATACTGCAATAAAGTGACTCACATGAATTTTTTGGTTTCCCTGTAAATATACATAAAAGTTATGTTTACACTATACTGTAGTCTCTTAAGTGTGTAATAGCATTGCGTCTAAAAAACAATGTACGTACCTTCATTAGAAAACACTTTAATCGGGAGGGTAGCATTGACATATATACACCACCAAATGTAAAATAGATAGCTAGTGGGAAGCAGCCGTATAGAACAGGGAGATCAGCTCGGTGCTTTGTGACCACCTGGAGGGGTGGGATAGGGAGGGTGCAAGGGAGATGCAAGAAGGAGGGGATATGGGGATATATGTATACGTATAGCTGATTCACTTTGTGATACAGCAGCAACTAACACAACATTGTAAAGCAATTATACTCTAACAAAGATGTTAAAAAAAAAAAAGGAAACACTTTATTGCTAAAAAATGCTAACCATCATCTGAGAGGTTAGCCTCTCATCCCTTCAGAGGATCATGGGAGTAGCATCAAAGATCACTGATCCAGGCTTCCCTGGTGGCACAGTGGTTGAGAGTCCGCCTGCCGATGCAGGGGACAGGGGTTTGTGCCCCCGTCCGGGGAGATCCCACGTGCCACGGAGCAGCTGGGCCCGTGAGCCATGGCCGCTGGGCCTGCGCGTCCGGAGCCTGTGCTCCGCAACGGGAGAGGCCACAACAGTGAGCGGCCTGCGTACCGCAAAAAAAAAAAAAAAAAAAAAAAGATCATTGATCCCAGATCATCATAACAAATATAATAATAATGAAACCATTTGAAATATTGTGAGACTTACCAAAATGTGACACAGAGACAGGAAGTGAGCAAATGCTGTTGGAAAAATGGTGCCGATAGACTTGCTTGATGAAGGGCTGGCACAAACCTTCAACTTGGAAAGAACACAATATCTGCAAAGTGCAGTAAAGTGAAGAGCAATAAAAAGAGGTGTGCCTGCTATAATAGCGCTTTCCTCTATGAAAGAGTGTGAGGGTGAATGACAGAGAATGGCACCCAGGGCTGGCAGAGTCTGTGTTCTCTAAATGCTGGTTAGTGCTGGTATGAGCCCTTGAACTAAAGGGTGAAACCTAAAGAGTGACTTCTTCCAGAGCTATTTAGACCAAAAGATGGAATCTCTCACCAGAATTTCAGGCATCCGTAAGCAGGCAAGTAAGAGGCAAGGAGAGCTTTTTGGTGACAGTCAATTCACACCGGTTAGCAGCCCTGGCCTGGAGACGGGTAACTATGCGTAATAACAATGGTTAGCACTTAGAAGCACTTCCGCTATGCTGGCACTGTTCAAGGTCAAGGTTCAGCAAACTTCAGACCTGGGCACATGGGGCCCACCATCTGTTTCTGTAACCTTTAGCGAAACACAGTCACACAGTCACACTTGTGTATTTACGTAGAGTCACAGCTGCTCTCCCACTACATTGGCAGAGTTGAGTAGCTGCGCTAGAGATCATCTGGGCTGCAAAGCCTAAAATATGTACTATCTGGCCCTTCCCAGAAACAAAAATATCTTACCCCTGTTGGCACACTTAATTTAATTTAATCCTTATCATATGCCTAGAAATAGGAGATGGTTGTCCCCCTTTAATAGATGAAAAACAGGTCAGAGAGACAAAATAACTAGCAATTCATTTCTGAATGTAGGCAACGCAGTGCCAGAATCTGGGATCATAACACCTACAAGGGGTGGGGCTTCTCTCCCTGGTAGAGTCACCAAAGTTTAACAAATAAAAATGTAGGATACCTGTTAAATTTGAATTTCAGATAAACAGCAAACACTTTTTTTAAAGTATAAGTATAACCCATGAGATATTTGGGATATACTTATATTAAAAAACTATTCGTTGTTTACCTGAAATCCACATTTAACTGGATTTCTGTATTTCAGCTGGCAATCCCACTGAGGATCCTTGGAGGAAGGAGAGCTCAGCCAGGCCTGGGAAGAAACCAGTGTCCCTGGGGTCTGTTCCTGGGAAGGTCTCTTCCCACAGCCAGATCTCTTCCTGGAAGGCTCGGGGATGGGTCATCCCATGCATCTCAATCCCTTTGTCCCACAAAGGACAAACCTTTCACAAGGTTCTTGGGGTATCTCGGGGGCCATTGCCATGTTGCTTCAGACTCAAGCAGCCAGAAACAGAGAGGAAAGCTATGGGGGAAAGCATGAAGCCCCTCTCTCCAGTCCAAAGACGAGCATCACCTCCCTTCCCTAGAAACCTCTGGAATCCTCCTCTCCTTTTCTCCTGTCCTTCTGGCCAAAGGCCCCGCCAGACCCTCTCTCCCTTTGAGATTGCATAGGAGTTTAAGAAAGAGAGAAAAAAATATGGCAAGCCAGAGTGACAGCCATCCAAGGCCAGAGGGGGGCCGGGGTGGAGGCAGAAAGGGAGGGATGAGAGGTGGGGGATGGGAGAGGGCCATCTAATTTTTAATAGACAGAGACATAAATGCAACATGATTCACTTTGAACAGGCCACCTGGATTAGATGGAAGTTAATTAAAACAATCCCTCATTTCTCAGCGCTTAAAACTTCTTAAGTCTCACTTGGGGAAGGGTGCGGCAGGACTTTTTATTACTCTTAGATGGCGTTCAGGCCCATAAATACATCTCCTCTTCCTGTGATCCCATTAATCTTGCCGCCTCTCCTGCTCCTCTCTGCCAACAATCAGATCCCAGTAAACAACCTCAAGTGAAATTTGCAACTGTCAGATAAACATTAAAAATGCTTCTCTTGTCCTATCCCATTGATAGTCCCATTAATATTGTAATGGAACAAAAAGTTATGAAAATGAATGCATGCTGGTTTTGGAAATGAATGATGCCAACCGCTGCTGGGATATAGACACACATGCATATGGATGGGCTCAGGAGATAGTGGATGCTATCCACATCCACAGCAGGGCTGTGTGCCGATAGGACAGGCAACACACTCACCGGGGACCAAGGACAGCCACACACACCGCTGGGTACACACGTGTCCACACGTGTCAGGACATCTAAATGGAATAAAGGAATTCCACCCCAGAAACTATTGTAGATATATAACTCACCACCTGGCCTTATACAGAGTAAAATATTACGATTTCTCTTTTATCATTGCTTCTCCTCTCCCTTATCTGTTTGCAGTCAGGGGTTGGGATTCTCTCTAAAGATAATAAGATACCCCGATTGATAAGGCTCTCTTGACGTTTCTTCCTCATCTATTTTCCATGCAGTGGCCTCTTTAATACACATGCATGCTCTCGTGTGTGTGTTTATCTATCTGACGAATGAGGCCTTAAAATCTGAAGGTAGAATACATGGAAACTTTATAAGAAGAAACTTCTTAAAGGAGTATTTAGGTCAAAGATTTATATTTGATGGAAGAGGTGAGTTTGAGTTTTATGGGTATTTAAGTTCACTAGGAGAGTACACAAGAAAGCAACAAAAAAACCCTTGCACCAAGATATTTTGTAGAGGGATTTTAATAACCATCTCATAGAGGCCTGGCCATGCGCACTTGGTGGATAAGACCACTTGTGTTTTTGCTCATCGTTGTAACCCAGCCCCTAGCACAGTGCCTGGCACTTAGTAGAAGCTCAAGAAAAGTGATGCTGAAGAGAGGGGAAGGAGAAAGAAAGGAAGGGAGGGAGAGATGTCCACGGTGCTCTTCCTCTGTAGGGAAGTCTCTCTCCACCTGCCAACCTGAGGCAGGAGACGGCACTGAGCATTTTAACATCTGGGAAGGTCAACCTGAAGGTGGAGTTGACGGGAACAGGACCCTGCCGTCTTAGCAAGTGAATGAGCACATTAAAAAGGACTCACCATTTGACTACCTTCTCTCTGTAAGACACAGGTTTTCACACTCCTTCTTCTGACCTTTCTTTTTCATGATCTTAACTGTCATATCAATATATTTCCTAAAAACTTGAAAAGTGTCATTGAGAACAAAGCTTCCACAGACCTCCCCCCAGCCCCATTCCAGCCATGCTTTTTTTTTTTTTTTTTGCAGTACGCGGGCCTCTCACTGTTGTGGCCTCTCCTGTTGCGGAGCACAGGCTCCAGACGCGCAGGCTCAGCAGCCATGGCTCACAGGCCCAGCCACTCCGAGGCATGTGGGATCCTCCCGGACCGGGGCACGAACCCATCTCCCCTGCATCGGCAGGGGGACTCTCAACCACTGCGCCACCAGGGAAGCCCCCAGCCATGCTTTTAACCACACACCTCAGCCTAGTGAATTTTTATCCTTCTTCAGGTCCACTCTGGGAAGCCCTCTTGGCCCCTTTGAGTGAGTTAAGTCTCTTCACTATGACTCCCTAGAGTGCCTTTCTCTGTTCTTTGCCAACAGCCAACGTGGGTTTCCTCCAGGCTATGAGCTCCACGGTGGTAGGAGCCTGACTCAGAGCACAAGCTCAATAAATATTTGTTGATTGACTGATGGAGTAGTTATTTTAAAAGGAGTTACATAAACTCTCTATCCTGACCTGTAAGTACCTAACTTATGTCATTTGCAGTGAGGAGTAGAGAGACCACTGGCATGTTAAAGCACAGACCAAATCTTGGCCATATGCCTGATTCATAGTGAGACCTAGAGGAGGCCAGCTAAGCTTTCTGGGCCTCAGTTTCCTTATCTGTGTCAGTAAAACAGCATCACATAATGTAACTGCAAAGCAGAGGAAACCAAATGAGATATCCAAAATACTCAACATTCAATAGGATATTATATTAATACACATGAGCTGTATACATGAAAGAGATAGGAAGGATATAAAAATAATGCAGAATTTCATTAAGTCCTTACTTAGAAAAGAAAACATATACAAAATTGAGAGACAAAGGGGGGAAAAAAAGGAAGATGCACGCTCTACCACCTAACTGGGAGTTGCTGGTTTTCTGGAATGCGTGTAATATGGATATATGGGTAGCGGACTTCACCACTACCCCCTTTGAGTTGTGGTGGCATTGACATTATAGCAACCCTAAATAAGATTTAGTGCATCCCAAAAGGGGCATGGATCGGAATCCAGGTAGAATCCTGGCGAAATCTCAATCATCAATAACCTCAGCTAACGGGATGTCACTGCTTTCCAAGGGACACACGTTGTTCAACTCCAGGAAAATCTGTAGTTAAGTAGGGAAACGTTTAAGGAAATGAAAATTATATTTTAATATATTTGCATTAGGGAATCTTCAAAAATTTAATATCCTATCTATTTGCAAAATTTAAGGAATTTTTGCCTTTGGAGTGACAACTTTCTACTCCAATTTAAAATGTGTGATTTTTTTTTTTGGGTTTTCTGAGTATTTGGGAAGGTTTTGTTTGTTAAGTGAGGAAATGGAAGTACTTAAGAAGGGAATAAAATATATTACGTTTACAAATGCAGTTTTAAATACTCAGAAGTATTTAACAAACTAGGTTTTGAAATGGGGTAAAATCGAATTCAAGAGCCCCCTAAAATGGTTGCTAAAATAAGAATAACAAGATTTGTAAAATGACTTACAAATAGAATAATAAAATGTGTAAGCTGATCTTAAAAGCCTGCGGAAAAAATCTTGTCACACGTTACAACACGGATGAACCTTGAGGACGTGATGGTAAGTGAAGTAGGCCAGTCACAAAAAGACAAAACTTGTGTGATTCCTCTTATATGAGGTACCTACAGCAGTCAAATTTATAGAAGCAGAAAATAGATGGGTGGTTACCGGGGGCTGGGAGGAGATGGGAAAGGGGAGCCGTTTAATGAGTACAAAGTTTCAGATTTGCAAGATGAAAAAAGTCCGGAGGTCTGTTTTACAACAATGTGAATATACTTAATACTAATAAACTGTACACTTTAAAATGGTGAAGAGGGTAAATTTCATGTTATGTATTTTTTTAAATCACAATGAAAGCAATGGGAAAACACGTATGGAAGAATTGGGGCTTTTAACATCTAATTTTAGTTTATTGCATATTAATGTGTAAAACCCTAAATAACTATTTCCTTTATACAAAAGCCACCCTCAAAGGCATAAAAACTTCATACTAACAATCTGTGTAATGCAGATAATCACGCACGACAAAATCGCTGTGAGGGTTAGTGGAGAGAACATTCAGGACACAGGCCAAAAGAGGTTCTTGTTTATAGAGGTTGCTACAAACCAAATCAAACGAACAAAAATGAGTCTCTTGGAAGAAACTGAGTCACATGCCCACCCCTGAGCCAGTCACTGTGGTTGGTAGGTCGGCTGATGACCAGTGGTAATTCAGTCACGTCTCCTTCCACTGGAGCTGGGGTGGGGTGGGGTAGTTTCCCAGAGGAAGATCAGGGAGTTGTTACAGAAGAATGGAGGAAGTTTGCAGGGAAGGCAAGTGCAGCTGACCCTGTGACAACGCCCTTCTCTAACCCTCTGTCCTCATCCTTTATAATGCAGGATTCATCAGAGCTCCTAGAGCACCTCCTTTGTATCTTTTAAGTAACTCCTGCTTTTCTTCCCCACTGGAACCCTCTCCAGCTTCACATACGTGAAAAAAGGAAGTGAAAGGTACATTTGTTGGGGAGTGAACACTTACAAAACACATACAGGATCGGCAGTGTCATGCCTCAGCTAGCAGGCTATTAATTTACCACCTTCACTATCGAGGCAAAGAGATTCTGAGCATATATGACCTTCCAAGACCAACTGAGCAAATATTTCCATATCCATAAATTTTTGTTTATAAATATATATTTATTGCCTATTTGAACAATTGGGCAAATAAAAGATTGTAGCCCAGAGAAAGGAAATGCTCTTTATTTGAGCATCCTGGAGCATGGAGGAAGGGAGAAGTACCCAGGCAATTCTAGCAGGAATCAGGGCAATTAAGACTGACTGGCTAACACTTGCAATGTACCAGCTAGTATTCTAAGCGCTTTACATGTAGGAATCTACTTAACCCTCATGACCACTCTTTGAGTTTTATTATCCCCATTTTATAGTTGAGAAGACCTAGTCTCAGATGCTTTAAGGGATGTGATCAGTTACATAATTTGTAGGTGGTAAAGCAACCTGGCTCCAGGATCCACACACACACTCTCACCTACTGGGCTAGAAAATTGCAATGATTCTCTGTGTGATGCTAAAAGTACAGTTTAGAGAGATTAAGTGACTTGCCTGGCCTACACAGCGGACAAATAAAAACGCTGAGACTTCAACCTGGACCCCTCACGATAAGCTCTTGGGCAAGAATGCAAACCCAAGAGTATTGGGTTCTTCAGGGAGGACCAACCATAAAGATGGCTTCTTTTTGCTCATTCTTGATTTGCAAGTCACTCTGCTCCACTCATGAACCCCTATTTTGCCACTTGGTTCGGTTGTGGCTGATTTTCAGAACCCACAGTGACAAAAAGAAAACCATATTACTATTTAATGCAGTGGTTTTTAGCAATGGCTACTCTTAGAATCACCCGGGGTGATTTATAAATTATTGATGCCAAAGCTCCACCTTAGACCAATAGATCAGAATATCTGGAGCTGGGGGCAGGGGCATCAGTGTTTCTTAAAAGCCAACCAGGTGAATTTAATGTGAACTTAGGGCAGAAAACTACTGATTTAGCCAAACCCAAACACACAGGGGACCCAGAGGGTGCTGCGAGACATGTCTTCACTTTCTGCATTAGCTTGCCTTTCCTCCCATGCAAACTCTGCCCTAGACGGATACATTGGAGTCTCTTATTCCTAGCTTGTGTCTTTGTTCTCTTCTTTTACCCACCCCACCTCAACACTCCCCGCCCCCACCGTCAGAGTCCCCGGCTCCATCCTCAGGGGCTAAAGTGCATCTTTACAGAAGGAGATGAATTCACCTTTTAGAGTCTTCAGTGTGAAGCAACTGTAAGACAGAAAAGCCTTTCTCTTCCTAATCCTGACAGATGAGGATGGGCAGGGATGAAGAGGGTAAAGGAGGCAGAGACCACCATCCTGCTACAATTACAACTGAGAAGTACTGTGAAGGAAAAGTGGAGAACATCGCGAGCAGGACAGCAGGACCACTTGGGGCTGAAAGGCCTTCAGCTCTCTTCTTGGTTCATATTTCTACCTATTAAACCAGACTGTGACACCTAGTCACATATTGTAACTTGGTGGACGCTACTGAAGTCACCGGAAACTCTATCAGCTCCTTTTCTCTGTCCCATCTGTTCATATGCTCTTCACCATGTGCTGATGCTGGTTCCCCCTGCCTCCCCCAAATGTGGAGAAGTTTCCACACTATTTATAAAGGGCTATAATTTGAGGGAAAAGTTTTAGAACACTTTCGTCTTTAAGATGAAGTAGGCAAGAATTACACCACAAGGGTGGGACCTTTGGGAGAGATGTACAAAATAATTCAATGTTCATTTTCTAAGCTTTTACTTGGGGTCAGGCTCTATGATGGAAAGAAGACTCTGGATCTGTGCCCCTGAATATATCCTATAGAGCAGTCATTCTCAAATACTGTCTTGGGGGCTGCCAGTGATCCAGAAGGGTCTTCCAGATAGACTAATCCTCTGAAGTAGCAAGGACTATGAAATGAGAGTACCTACACTTCTGTTTCTGAAATGGCTGATAACATGGCACTTCTTGGGATTCAGTGCCTTTCTTCCCATCTCTCCTTCTAAGCTCCTTTAGCTGTCACTGAAAATATGGATAAAGTAGACAAATGGGGCATATAGCCTCTTGTCAAATAAAGTAGTGTGGGCCCTGAAGACGTCGGAGAGACATTTCTGCATTATATCCTCAAGCTAGGGCCTTCACAGGTCCTCCTGAAAACCACAGTGATTTCTGCCACATTGCCAGTTTTCTCACTTCCAGTCCCTCAAGAGGTGAAGCTGAGGAAGATGCAGGCTGACCTTGGATAGCTTTAGGAAGTCAGGAGGTTAAATAAGGAGGATTCATATTGTGATTGTTTGTAGAGAGGTTTCTAAGCGTCAAAACAACTCTCTGAGATCACTATTCCCATTTTACAGATGTGGAAGAGGCAGGCTCAGTGACCTTAATGACCACGATGAAGTTGTCCTCTGCGAAAAACTGCTAAAAAACTTTAAAAATATATGAAATGGCTGATTTCAGACTTCAGATAACAGGTATCACAGAACCAAGGAAGGAAGCAACCACTCTACTTTTCTGCCTGGAAGTATTTTCCAGACCACAGTTCAAAGAGGGAAAACCCAAGCAGAGAACAACAACCTTGTTGAATTGAGGAAACTGAGATTGGAGTTGAAGAAGGTTGAAGTGGCTGGAATTCGAAGGGCAGAGTACCAAAGATAAAGGAGTTATACAGAGAAAGAGCTCCAGATATCTGAGGGTCTTCCTTGAGACTGCTGATCACAAAGGGCAGGGAGGTGTCCAATTAACATCAGGGACATTCAGTAAAGACCCCAGAAGGGTAACAGCTTAATAATATACCTAATAGAATAACGGCTACTTTAGACCCATCCTAACAAAGCTTAAAAACAAGTCTAGAAAAAACAAGTTGATCCACAAGTAACTTAAAAATCTACCAATAGGGCTTCCCTGGTGGCGCAGTGGTTGAGAGTCTGCCTGCCGATGCAGGGGACACGGGGTTGTGCCCCGGTCCGGGAAGATCCCACATGCCGCAGAGTGGCTGGGCCCATGGGCCATGGCCCCTGAGACTGCGCGTCTGGAGCCTGTGCTCCGCGATGGGAGAGGCCACAACTGGGAGAGGCCCGCATACCGCAAAAAAACCCAAAAAACCCAAAAAAACACAAATCTACCAATACAAATTTCTCTTCTCTTTAAAGGAAGAAAATAAAATCCAGACACTAAACAATGTGACATCCAAAGCATCCAGTACCCATTCAGAAATTACTAGGCATTCAAAGAAGCAAGAATGTGACCCATAACCAAGAAAAAGAAAAAAGCCAATAGAAACAGACACAGAAATGAAGAGATGATGGGTTTTAAAAGACTTTAAAATAGCTATTATAGGGGCTTCCCTGGTGGCGCAGTGGTTGAGAATCTGCCTCCAAGTGCAGGGGACACGGGTTCAAGCCCTGGTCTGGGAAGATCCCACATGCTGTGGAGCAACTGGACCCACGAGCCACAACTGCTGAGCCTGCGCGTCTGGAGCCTGTGCTCCGCAACAAGAGAGGCCGCAATAGTGAGAGGCCCGCGCACCGCGATGAAGAGTGGCCCCCACTTGCCACAACTAGAGAAAGCCCTCACACAGAAATGAAGACCCAACACAGCCAAAAATAAATTAATTAATTTTAAAAAAACTTGGAAAAAAATAGCTATTATAAATATCCTCAAATATTTAAAAAGAAAACACGAATATGGAGAGAGAAATGGAAGATATGAAAATGAACTAAATGGAACCTCTAGAACTAAACAATATATGTGAAATAAAAAATCCATTGGGTGGCCTGTTTAGCAGATTAGATACTTCAGAAGAAAAAAAGGTTATAAAATATAGCAATTAAAGAATGAAAGATTTAAAGATATAGGAGTAGAAACTATATACATTGAAGCACAGAAAGAATAAAGTTATATATATACACACATACAGAGCCTTAGTGACCTGTGGGAAAATATCATTTGCAGTCAAATATGTATGCAATTGAAATCCCAAAAGTGGGAAGAGGGAGAAAATGTATTTGAAGAAACAGGGGTCAAAATTTCTCCAAATTAGATGGAAATGATACATCCACTAATCCAAGAAGCTCAGTGTCTTAGTCAGCTTAGGCCACTATAACAGAACATCATAGACTGGGTGGCTTAAACAATAAACTTTATTTCTCACAGTTCTGGAGGCTGAAAAGTCCAAAATCAAGATGTTGGCAGCCTCAATTCTTGGTGAGGACCCTCTTCCTGGTTTGAAGACAGCTGCCTTCTTGCTGTGTGTTCATATAGCCTTTCCTTGTTGTGTGTGTATGGAAAGAGAAGATCTGGTGTCTTTTCCTCCTCTTACAAGGGTGCTAATTCCATCACTGGGGCTCCATCCTCATGACCTCATCTAAACTTAATTCTTTCCCAAAGACCCCACTCCCTAATACTATCATATTGGGGGTTAGGGCTTCAACATATGAATTCAGGGGAGACACAAGCATTCAGCCTATAACACTCAGTAATCCCCAAGCAGGAGAAACACAATAAATAGCACACTAGGACACCTGTAGGCAAATTTCTCAAAATCAGCTATAAAGAGAAAATCTTAAAAATAGTCAGACAAAAAAGATCTATTACACACAGGGGTAGAGAGACAAGAATGACTATAGACTTCTTGTCAGAAACACTAGAAGTCAGAAGGCAATGGTATGACATATTTAAAATGTTGAAAAAAAATTGTCAATCTGTAATTTAAATTATATATTCAGTGAAAATATCCTTCATAAATGAAGAAAAAAATGCTCTTTCACGCAAATAAACACTGATCTATACTGCAAGAAAAGTCAAATGAATTTGTACAGGCCAAAGGAAAATGATATCAGATATCAGATGAAAGCTCAAGAACTATGTGGAAAAAAGAAGATTGCTGGAGGTGGTAAATATTTAGGTAAACATAGAGCTCTGTTTTATCTAGTTTTATTTATTTAAAAGATAACTGATTGTTCAGAGAAAGAATAATTCCTTCTTGGGAAATAAAGAAAATAGGAAAGATTGCAAATACAAACAGTTTAATTATCTTTTATTCTTGTCACATTACCTTCTGCTTACCATAGTCTATCCACAATGGATGTGACCAACAGATTATTTTCCTGAAGCCCAGCCCTTAGCATGACACTCCAACCTCAAGCACTATTCAGTCTTTACTACCTCCCCATTAGAAATGTGACAAAGTCTATAATACTTAACCTAACATTCAAAGCCTTCTGTAATCTGGACTAAAACTGCCCATCCTTGTCTACCGCCTCTGCCCCCCACAAATAATGTGAGTCTTCTCACCTCCCACTCACCAGATACCCCTCCCAGATTCTCATCTTTAAGCCTCTACTGACTTTCTTTTGTCCCTAGCATGTTTCCTGCATGACCCTTCCCACACACACATAATTTTTTCTAACCTATCCCTCCTTTAAGACCAAGCTTAAGTCTGGCATCCCTTCCCACTTTGCCTCACCCTTAGAGTGGCCCTCTGGAAGTGACCTCTCTCTTTCCCAAGGTCATTATTGTCTACAGAGAGACCATGTGCTTTGGAGTCAGCTGAACATGAGTTCCAGTCCCAACGCCACCACTAAATGGGTGAGACACCTTGAGAACTGGCTTAACTTCAATTTCCCCATCTGTAAAATGAGTGGTAATTGCCTTATTGAGGTGTTGTCAGGATTAAAATGAAATGATGGGTGTTAAGTGCCAAACACTTGTAGTAAATACCTAATTATTAATTCATACCCCCGCTTCTCTTTTAAAATACGGGATTCAGAAGTGAATCTAGCATTCCAGGAACAGTCAGAATGGCACCGTAGATCAAACGACCCTTGTTTCCTTTATCCTAGATGTTATTTCTATCAGTTATAGATCAGGTTAAGATCCCAATGGCTTCATACTGAGCTGACAACCACCTTAATCTTTTTTTCATATATGCTGCAGCTAAGTCACAGTTTTTCCAGTTCTGCTTGCTCAGTTGATTTTGTTGAAGTCAAGAACTAATTTGTGCCCAATTTCAAGTCATACATGGAATTCCCTCTTGCCTGTCCTTTGTCTCTGAGCTCAGACAAGGGAGGCTGCCTGCTGACTTGCGGGGTGGCGGGGGGTTGTCTCCAGGTGGTAAAGGCACTGTCTTGTCTGGGTGTGATCGGTGGTCTTTGCCAAAGGTCTCTGCTATTCTCAAATGTCTCCCCTGCCCAAAGAACCACTATCTGCTTGGGGTTCTAACCACTGGAGATTTGGGTGTTAGTTGACACAGTAGGTCTTCAGTCCGCTTTTCAGATGTAGAGTTTCGAATTTAGAGATGGAAAGAGCCACAGAAGTAATCTAGCTTAACCTTCTCGTTTTACACATAAGGAAACTGACGCCAATCATGTGCGTGGTCCAAGCAGTGGGATTCCTGATTCCAAGTGAGTGGGCTTCTCACTTGGTCAGGGATGACACAAAAGTTTATTCCAGACCGCAGGACTGTCTGTGTTGTTCACCAAAATATATCCAGCACCTGGCACAAATCTTGGCCTTAATAGGCACTTAAACACTTATTGAATGGATAAATGAATATTCCCAAGTCTGTTCAGTCGGACTGCTAAATTCTGAGGCCACTCACAGGCTTAGCAGAAAAGTGTGTTGTGACCTCTTGGTGATGTCTGTCATCATGCAGCAGGGGGAATTATTACATCCTAGTAAAGCCATAAAGAGTTCATTTACATCCCAAGGCTCTGAGAGAAAAGCACACAAGCTAGGCACCCTGAAATTTTGGGTTCAGGTTTGGGAGCCAGGTGTTCCAGCAGTCACGATGAGGGCTGTGCCAGGTAAGCTTGGACCAAGGTTACACTAAGCATCAGTTGCATTTGCACTGTGTGACCCCCAAGAAGTGCCACCCATCACCCCTCCTTGCGATTATCTGCAAAGGAGAGATGGTGGCCTGGAGAACATTTTCTGCATTTTAACTGGGATCAAAACCTTAAGCTGAAGAAGCTTAGCCAACAAGTAAAAGAGATTCACACTCAGTCAAGCTTTTGCAAGTATATGAGTTTCCTAGAACTTCCATAACAAACGACCACCCATGGACCGGCTCAAAACATAACAAATTTATTCTCTCACAGTTCTACAGTCTAGAAGTCCAAAATCAAAGTGTCATCAGGGCCATGCTCCCTCTGACACTTCCAGGGAAGGCTCCTTCTTTGTCCCTTCCAGCTTCTTGTAGCCCCAGACATTCCTTGGCCTGAGGCAGCATCACTCCAGTTTCTGCCTCCTCCTCACACAGCCATCGTCTCTGTGTGTCCGTGTCTGTGACCCTTCTTCTCTTATCATAAAGGCACCAGCCACATTGGATTAGGGCTCATCCTAATGCAGTATGACCTCACCTTGATAACATCTGCAAAGACCTCATCTCCAAATGAAGTCTCATTTACAGGTTCTGGGGGTTGGGGACTTCAACATATCTTTCCCGGGGGCACACTTCAATCCATAACACCAACCCTTCTTGGCCCCGGGACAACTTGGAAGACAGGGAGAAAAGTGCTTGTCAGCTGAGGCAAAGCCCTGCACCTGTACCTGCCTCGACCCCCTTCCAAGCTCTCCAGATAAGGTCCTTTCCAACAGGGCCTGTGCCAGGATGTCACAGCTCCTCCCAAGACCTGAAGTCATCGTGATGAGACAGAAGCGGCCCCTCACCCCAAAGCGTTCACCCAGATCCGAGGCTCTCAAACTCTGAAACTTTGGACGAGTGACACAGCATCTCTGACTCAGCTTCCTCCACTGGAAAAGGGGACCTCGGCGTGTTGTTACAGAATTCAACGAAAAGCTGCATTTAAGCTGTTCAGCACAGAGCCTGGAACACAGCAGGTGTGTTTATTGTTTCTAATAGAGTCAGGTTGAGGCTGTGGGCCTAGCCGCCTGCTTCTTCAGCACCAAATAAAGAACCCAGAGACGGAAAAGACCTCTGAGGTGATACGCCCAATTTCATCCCCACAGCTAGGGAAAAAAAGGGAGACAAATAAAATGGCCATGTTAACTTATATCCTCGGCATTAATTTTCACAGTTAACTGCTGAACTGACTAAATTCTTTTCTTTTCTTAAGGACTTTTATAAATTCAGACATTAATAAAATCATTAATAAACTCAGACATTCAATTAACAGGAAACTCCAATTGGTAACTGATCGTCTCCTCGATACCTTTCCCTCCCCTCCCACTTTGCAGACTCGCTGGCTCGTCCCGGGCTTGGCCCTGCTGATGTGCCATTTCCCATTTTCCCCTCTTCTTCCCCCTGTGCCTGTCAGTGGCCCCAACAAAAGGCAAAGAAGAACACGGGCTGACTCCATTAACCTCTGTCATTGCTTAAATCTCTTTCTTAATTAACATGAGTTAATATGATTAATCAAAATAATGAGACAAACCTATTAAATTAGGGGGGTTTAAATGACAGAACTCACAGGAGAAGTTAAAGCAGAGGAGACATCAGAAGGGCCGACGGGGAGCAGGGAGTCCAGAGGTGAGGCGGGCAGCAAGCTGACTGTTGGCCCTGTCCAGCCCAGTCCAGCCTCGGGCTGCGGGGAGGGGAAGGTGGAGGACAGGGGCGGAGGCTTGGAGAAATTGCTTTGGGGGAACGTGTTCAGTGTTTGCATCCATCTCAGTTAATTATAACCAGTCCCCACACTTTTCTGGGGCCTATCCAGCTCCTTCTTAGCCTCCCCCAGCTTCTGAGCTCTTGGTGTCCCTTCTTGGTGTTAACTCTCCCTGAAATCTCTATCCTCTCTCTTCTGAGGCCAGGCTCTTAGTCAGAATTTCCAAAACCCCAGCTCTGCCTCTCATAGGGTATGAGACTTGGGGAGAGTTATTTTACCTCTCTGAGGCCCAGTGAACCCAGCTACAAGGATAGGGATAATATTCCCGAGCTGGGATTACTGCCGTAAGAATTCAGAGAGAGGCTATGTGACAATGTCTGGCGTGGCGTCAGGCCCACAGAAGACCCCCACCTCCACCACCCAGGACAAGTTCTTTCCTTCCTTCTTCCCCTTTTATAACTGTGAAAATACCTTGAGATTCTATAGTGCTTTTAAATTCTAAACTTATTTCCATATATAGCATTCTACCAAAAATCTAGGAGATGAGCATTACAGGTGTGAGTTTCCAGATCAGTGAGCTTGTGCCAGCGTTACTGAGCACCAATTGTGTGTCAGCCCCCGTGCAAGGTCACTCAGATCCAATAAGGGGAAAGGACTCACCTGGGACTTCTTCTAGAACCAGGGTCTCCTAACCCCCAGGCCAATGGGACTTCCATTGCCCCTAAGTGCAAGGGACCAGGGTACCCACAGCGCCCCCAGAGCTCCTTTATCTCCCGGCCATCCCCATGCCTCAGGAGAGTCTACCACAGGCCTGTGGCTCTGTGGCATCCAGCTGGCTCTCCAACGTGGGACATCTGACATCTGACAGATGATTTGGGCTCATCATCGGAATTTCTTACTCCAGTGAAATTGAGCCCCTGGAACCTCTTCTGTGCTATCTTCAGTGGTCTATCCTCATGATTCAAAGACAGAAAACTACACACAGACAAGGAAGTTTTCCATGAAGAATCCAGACACCCCTAAAACCTTTAGCCCCACACAGTGATGTGTTAGTAACCCCCAGCTAAGTCCTTCAAAGGCAGAGGCTGTGTGTGTGTGTGTGTGTGTGTGTGTGTGTGTGTGTGTCCCCTTCCCTGGTCATCCCCTCCCCCAAAGCATCTACTCTATGTCCTGTACAAATGCTCCCAAAACACCAGTGACTGGAACTGTGAGTAGCTGCCTGGTACAAATCCCCAAGCTTGGGTCCCTGGGTGCTGAGTATTCCACAGGCATACACATAAAGGTCCTACAGATTTCACTGAGATTGTCTTCACTGGCATGCAGAAGTCATTGCCATACCTCCCCTATGATCCCCTTGCTGCCTTCCACTACAGAGTCTGGAAAGCCAGGCACTTTGTTTCCCAACTTCTCTGGCAGCTAGAGGCGGCCATGTGATCAAGTTTTGGCTGTTGAGATGGGTGAACTGCTGGAGGGATCTTAGAGAAGCTAACTTTCTTCCTCAGAGATAGATGGGTCTGGAGCTGCCTCTTCCTGCTCATCTCGGATGTGAACGACCACAGCATCTATTTCATGACCTTGATGCAACACACATCAGGCTAAAAAGCCAACATTCTTGGATGGTAAACGTAGAAGAACCTGGATGTTTGGTGTCATTTTGAGATTGCAGACCAGTCTGAAGTCTGTCTACATTAGGACTTCTTAATAAGTAAGCAATAAATACCCAAGGTTTAAGCCACTTTTGGTTTTCAATTACCTGCAGCTACAAGCATTCCCACCAAACACAAATTCTTAAATTTGTGCTTTAACTTCCATGATTATCTAAAAATTAATGGAAGCATATCCTGGATCGTCCACCTTATATAAGTAAATACTGTCATGATAGTTTAGTACTCATGTTTACATTAATCAATAATTTTTTGGTGCCAAATAGTACAGGTATCCTTTGCTATCCAAATACTTGCCATTTGAACTCAGGAATTGAATAAAATCCAAAATTTTAAGAACGGGGTTAATAATATCCTTTGCTATCTGAACTCTTGGTATTTCTTATCCGAAACTCAGAAACCAAATAGCTTTGGATAATACAGCATCACTTATTATATAAAATCTCACTATGTGGATTTTGAAACTGAATAGATTTGGATTGTGAGGAATATGTGCATTTTGTCTTGAGTTGAAGAAAAAAGAATAACGACTAATTTAATATGTAAATGATACATTCATCTAAGTAAAGATCAACTTGTGTTACTTCGCTGGGCCTGAACAAACATGGCATTTGTAGGAATTAGAATAGGAAAGGGATGGAGCAACTGAGTTATTACAGCACAAAAAGAAAAGTAGGCACGTGAGTTCAAAAGAACCTAGAGAGCGACGGTGTGCTGGAACCAGCCTGTTGTGGCTCACGAGAGCCAATTGTTAAATTTTCAGGTATTTTGTCAGCCAGTTGTTAAACACAATGATTATGATGGCATCCGGAGTGAGAATATTTACACCATGGAAATCAGCAAACACCATGAAACAGGCTTTCTTTTCTTGTGGAAGCCAATTTATCAGCACGTCACTCTGAGTAACAGTCAATTTCATATTTGCCTTGTGAGCGGCAATTTAGTTTCAGCAAACATCATTATCTAGTCCACTAACTTCATGTGGAATTTTATTGGCTTTACGCCTTTTTGTAGTTAATTTGTAAATTGGGTTTACTTTCACGATTCATATAAAAGACATACGCATAAGGAGTGTACACCTAGTTTTATGTCTGTATATATTTAGGTACTATTATATCAATAAGTTTTAAGTCAAAACTGGGTAGTAGCAAGAAGTTTTTTATTCACTCAAGTGTGAAAAACACTGATCAAAGCCCATTAAAGCTAATAATCCCAGATTGGCACACGAGGCCCTCTAGGATCTGATCCCAACCTGACTTTCTCCATCTTGAACTCCCTGCTGCAGCCAAACTGGTCTCTCCTTGTCCCTTCAGTGCATTTCTCAGGGATGTGGCATTTAACTGAGATAATAGAAATGAAAGTACAGCACCGACACTCTACCCCTCTGGCCTCTACACCAACTCCATAGGCACTGACTCAGAGTCCTCCTCGCCTATGGAGACGCCTCTCTGATTACTCCAAGAGGAGGTGATTCCTCTCTTCTCTGCACATACCACCAGGTGTGCTTGATTTTGTCAAATGATGCCACTCGCCTCCTTGACTAGAGGGGAAGCAGTTGCAGACAGTAAAGTTCTAAGGGTCCTTACAGATCCTTCTGTCAACTCGCCTGCACCTCCAAATTTGCTCATAATCTCGTACTTCTTTCCCTTCTGTAACATAAGGCAGAAGTTTGCTTATTTCTTTCCAACCAGCTCTTCCACCAACAGTCCTGAGCACAACCATTCCCACTTCTCCCATCAATTCTCCTTTCTCTGTTTTCGGTCTGTAATTTCTTTCTTTTCTCTGAAATTTCTCCCTTTATGCTGAGTTTCTGCCAACCCTAAAATAAAATGAAATCCAGTGATATCCATCATTGATGCTTTCAGCACCATTATAGAAAACTCAACTAAAATGGTTGAAACAATCATAAAATGTATTATCTCACATTAACGAGAGGTCTGCATGTAGGACAGTCTCCAGGTATCACTAAGATCAGAGTTCAGCTCTCTGTCCTCATACTGGCTTCTCTTAAGGTGGTTATATGGTCGCTGGTAGCAGGCATGGCCATTCCTTGATCAGTCTGATTGGACCACAAAGTCAAGTGCCCATCCCTGGACAATAAATAACAGTGGTCAAGGGAATGCCTTGCACTAACGGACTTAAGCTTATGTTCTTGAGTCTATCAATGGCAGAGAGGAATGAGATTACCGTGATTGGCTTAGATTAATCAGTATCCATCCCTGAGACTTTGAGTCAAAAAGGTTGCATCGGGGAAGGATGGAAGCCTTAACAAAGTTGGGGTTCTCTCAGAAAGCAAGAAGTGGGGGAACAGAAGCTTGGAAGACAACCGACAGGTCCATTGTTCCATTTTTCTCACTCCCAGCTACTGCTTTCTCTCTCTTTTTTCTCCTAGTCTCCTTTAAGAAGACATTACAGGGCTTCCCTGGTGGCGCAGTGGTTGAGAGTCCGCCTGCAGATGCAGGCGACACAGGTTCGTGCCCCGGTCCGGGGAGATCCCACATGCCGCGGAGCGGCTGGGCCCGTGAGCCATGGCCGCTGAGCCTGCGCGTCCGGAGACTGTGCTCCGCAGCGGGAGAAGCCACAACAGTGAGAGGCCCGCGTACCGCAAAAAAAAAAGAAAGAAGACATTACATTTTCTGTCTTCACTACTCAATGCACTGCAATTCAGTTTCCAATCTGGCCACTGTACTACAATCTCTCTTGTAAAAGTCACTGGTGTCCTAATTTGGCTGCTCTTTAGGCTTTGACACCTCCACCAACTCCCTTCTTTACCCTGTTTCACCCATCACCCGACTCATAACCTTCAGATGATCAATCCATCCTCTTCCACAACATACTCCTCATGACTCAGCAACGGTTATTCCACAAACATTCTTTGAGCACCTACCCTATGCCAGTTCAGTATATCCAGCTCATAACACTTTGCAAATTAGTCCTGAATGCATGGTTAAGTCTCCTCATTTTTCACCTCCACAACTGCGATAACTTCTCAACTGGTCCCTCCACCTCCCGTCTCTCCCCATCAGCAGTCTGTCCTTCTCGCTCACAAGTGTGATCTCACCAAACGCAAGGCTGATCATCATAGCCTCCTGCTTCCAGTTCTCCTGCAGGAGAAAGCCTCAAAAACCCAAAATGGCTTTCAAAGCTATGGTAATTGGTCCCACCAACCTCTCCTAGTCTGTAGCCCATCCGTTCCCCTCTTATATTTTAAGCTCTAGGCAGAATGAACTACTCTTTTCCAAACACAACATGAGCTTTCTTAATTTGGAAGTTTGCTCATGTTCATTTTTTAACTAAAATGTCCTCTTCTACTTTTTCTGCAAGGAAAAACCCTACTCATTTTTCAAGATCCAGGCTCCACGTTACCTCCACAATGAAGTCTTCTCCAAGGCCAAGTCAAGCACATCCTTTGTGGTCCCAGAGCACTTTGTCTATATCAATAATAAGCCATCCTCAGAGTGTATTACAGTTAGGTTAATACCCTCGCCGGAAGGGCTGGGTCTAAATCATCATTCTGTACTAAGCACAGGCACCTGGCAATACATGTGCAATATATGTTTGAAGAATTAAACTGAACTAATTATTTCAACCTCTTTAGTTTACAGATGGGGAAACTGAGGGGTAGAGAGGAAGTGACTTGCAATGGTCATTCTGTGTATTTAATCACTGTCCTTTTGCTACAAGTAGAAAAAAAAAAGGGAATTTTTTTGGCTCACTGAAATGAAAACTCTCTCTTCAAGTTCAACTTCTGTCTAAAGATTCAAACAGTATCATAAGATCCGTTTTTTTTTTTAGCTCTGCTTCCCTCTCTGCTGCCTTCATTCTCTGGTTCTACATGAGAACAAAATGGCTGCCAACAGTTCCAGCCTAAACTGGTCCACACCCAACTTTATATCAGTAGAAGAAAGAACGTCTTTTGATGGTCATTTAAGCAAAAGTCCCAACACTTGTTCTGATTATGACTTGAGTCACATGTAATACCACGACTGGTGAGTTGTAGGTCACACGTTCATCCGTGGAGCTGTGGAAAGAACCAATTCCACCAAAGCCTGTGGACTGTGAATGAGAGAGGAGTAATTTCCTCTAGGACAACATTACCCAACAGGGTTTTCGGTGGTGATGAAAATATTCCTATCTGTGTTGTCCAGTGTGGCAGCCCCTAACCACATGTGGCTATTGAGCATTTCTAATGTGGCTAGTGTAAATGAAAAACTGAATTTTTAACTTTAATTAATTTAGATTTAAATGTAAATAGCAACATGTACCAAGTGGCTACTGTATTGTACAGCACAGCTGTAGGAGAGAGAAGGGCTGGAATTCCACACTGTCCTATATGGAAGTCTCTAGCCACATACAGCTATTAATTCCAAGGAATATGTACACCCTGGTTACTGTAAATATGAAGTTCTCAAAAGCCCTTCGAGGATGGGCTGCTTAAGAATAGCCTAGGTGTTTGTTTGTTTTTAATCCAGATTTCCAAATTTACTCCAGTCTCAGGTGTTCTGATTATCAGTAGACCAAAAGTAGGAGCTGGGAATTTTTATCTTAAGTCTCCCTAAGTGATTGAGATGCACAGCCAAGTTTAAGACTCAAAGCTATTAGGGATGGGAGTTTATGGAGGGCAATGGGTGGCATCTCTGTGGCCATACATTATTTTCAGTCTCAGAGTTCCCAAAGCTACAGAGTACTGAACTCTTCCTTCCTTCCTTCCTTTCTTCCTTCCATCAGCCATACCTTGAACATCTCCCAAGTGTAATTTGCTATGCTAGATACCTTACATCCTTGTTTCATTCATTCATACATTCACTAAATATCTTCTATGTGCCAAGTGCTCAGCTCCAGAAATTTGAAAGTTGAACAAGAAAGACAGGGTCCCTTCCCCATCTGGAAAGTAAGACAACATTGATGAACTATTTACCCAAACTATGGGTGTTTGGAAAGGAAGGGTACAAAGCAGGGGCTCCAACACATCTAGAGGAAGCCTTGCTGACCTTAGGTTGAGCCCGGAGGATGAGGTGTGACCTGCCCAGATCTGCATTTTCAAAAGATCCCCATGGAAATTATGAACCAGGTGGCCCAGCTTCCTTTCACAAGTGGCCATCCATTGTCTACATTTCATATCCTTACTCCCCAAAAGATATTATGATTGGGTCAGTTTATCACAATCCAACACAGAGCTTCCAGGGGCAGTCATATGCCAGGTGACTCATGGCCTCCCCTGTGATTGCTGCATCCCAAGGACCATCTTTTCCTTGGGCACTGGTTCCTGCTCTCAAGGAACAGGACAAGACATGGTCACTTGATTCAGACTGATTGGGACCTAGGGTTTCAGGTGTCTCCAGGACAGCCAGTGGAACTAAGCAGAGATGGCCGAGGATGGAGGGCAGCTGCTTTTAGAGATTCTCTCAAGTCCCTGACCAGGCAAAGAACAAGAACCAGATCTCTCCACACCCACTCTAGCTTTGTTTTCTGATGAGAGGGAAGGAAAGTCTTTCAGAAGAACAAAGTTAGAGGATTAACAACATCTGATTTCAAGACTCATCACAAAGCTACAGTAACCAGGACAGTGTGATATTGGCATCAATATACAAAAATAGATCAATGAAACAGAAGAGAGAATCCATAAATAGATCCACACACAAGAACAACTGATTTTTGAAAAGGGTATAAATGTAATTCGGTGATGAGAATATGGTCTTTTCAACAAACGATGCTGGAACAATTGAATATTCACATGGAAAAAAACTGAACTTCAGTCCATACCTCACATCATATCCAAAAATTAACTCAAAATAGATCATAGACCTAAACGTAAAACCTAAATCTATAAAACTTCTAAAAGAAAAAATACGAGAAAAACCTTTGCAATCTTGAGTTGGCAAAGGTTTTTTTTAGATAAGATACTACTGAAAAACAAAAGATACGTTAGACTTTATCAAAATAAAAGATTTCTGGTCTTTGAAAGACACTGTTAAGAGAAAGAAAAGGCAAGCCACAAACTAGGAGAAAATATTTGTATTCATACGTCTAATAAAGGAAATGTGTCCAGAATAAAGACCTTTCAAAACTCAATAATAGGAAAACAAAAAACACAGTAAAATAAAATTAGCAAAAGATTTGAACAGACACTTTGGCAAAGAAGATATACAGATGGCAAATAAGCACATGAAAAGATTTTCAACTATCTTTAGTTGAAAACTAAACTATCATTAGTCACTAAGGATAATTAATGAAGTCTAAACCATCATTAGTCATTAGGAAAATGCAAGTTAAAACCACACACCTATTAGAATATCTAAATTTAAAAGGAAAGGAATGACCATATCAAATGTTGGCAAGAATGTGTAGCAAATGGAACTCTCAACCAGTTTGGAAAACAGCTTGGCAGTTTCTAAAACAAAAACTAACCAAACAATAACAAGAGAAATGAAATCATATGTTTACACAAAAACTTGTACATGAAGGTTCATAGAATATTTATGAAACAACCCAATGTCATCAACATGTGAATGGATAAACAAATTCCGGTATATCCATACAATGGACTACTCTCCCGCAGGAAAAGAAATGGACTTTTCCTGTGTATTTCAATGAATCACAAAATAATTATGCTGAGTGAAAGAGTACAAAAAATAATGTGTATTGTATGTTTCCATTTACGTAGAATTCTGGAAAATGCAAACTAATCTGTAGTAACAAAAAGCAGATCTGTGGTTGCCTGGAGATGGAGTGAGGAGGACAGGGCCAGGAGCGGGTGATTACAAAAGGGCATAAGGAAAGTTTGGTAGAGTGGACAGTGGATATGCTCATTATCTTGTTTGTGGTGATGGATTCATGTTGAAACATCAAATTACACACTTTAAGCGTGTGTCCTTTTTTTATACCTCAATAAAATTATTTGTCTTTGTCTGACTTGCATGCGGAATCTAAAAATTACAACAAATGAATGACTGTAACGAAACAGAAACAGACTCAAGAGATATAGAGGACAGACTACTGGTTACCAGCGGGAAGAAGGAAGTGGGGAGGGACAAGGTAGGGGTAGGAGATTAAGAGGTACAAACAGCTATGTATAAAGTAAATAAGCTACAACGATGTATTGTACAGCACAGGGAATATAGCCAATATTTTATAGTGACTTTTAATAGAGTATAATCTATAAAAATATTGAATCACTATGTCGTACACCTGAAACTAATATTGTAAATCAACTAAACTTCAATTTGAAAAAAGTAAAATAAAGTAACATAAAATTAATTTTAAAAAGAAGAATCCAGGGTAAAACAAAACCAAACAGGGCCTTTCTCCCCTGTGTGCTGTCACTCTCCCCATTCATCACAGAGCTTACTTGCGACTGAAAAGTGGGAGCCATGTTTTCTGCCCCCACTGCCAATCACGTATAATTAATTATAATTAAAGAGCAGTCTTGTGTGGGATAAGCCTGGGTGGGGAGAGAAAGAAGACGGGCAAAGGTTTCTTCAGCAAAGTCAAGCCAATTCCTTAGCAAAGCCTCTGGAATCCAATGGACCTGGGTCTAAATTCTGGCTCCGTGACTTAGCAGTTTTTTAATCCTTAACCCCTCCAAACCTCTGCTTCTTTACCTGCAAAACGGGATCATAATACCACACAAAGAACACAGGGAAGATTAAGTGAGAGTCTCTTTATAAAGAGACATACATCAGGCCTGGTACGGAGTAAATGATTTCTCCATCCAGGGAGACAGCTTCTAGAAAGGAGAAGGGCCCGGAATTCGAAACCGAAAAATGTGGGCTCTAGTCCTAACAGCCGCCAACCGCTTCCAAGACCTTGCTGACGGTCTGTGAACAAATCTGCACCGGCTGGAGAGGGAAGAACAATGGACAGATCTTATCAGTTCACTCCGCCAAGTTCTCCAAGCCCTGGTGGAGGATTCAGTTAGATCAGGAGTCAGCAAAGGACAGCCCACAGGCCAAATCCAGCCCACTACCTCTTTCTGTACAGCCCACGAGCTAAAAATGGTGTTTACATTTTAAATGGTTGAAAAAGTGTAAAAAAAGAATAATATTGTGTAACATGTGAAAGTGATATGAAATTCAAATTTCATTGTCCAGTAATTAAGCTTGGCTGCTTCAAGATACAAAGTCCGAACAGAGTAATTGCAATTCTGAGCACCTGGGCCAGCACTCTTTACTACCTGTCCTTTTCACAGAAAAAGTGTGCAGACTCCTGAGTTAGATCTTTAGAAACAACCTGCTTGTATTGCTACTTGCTCAGCTCCCCACAGAAAAGTATTCAGTGTGCTGAGATTTAATGTTATACCCTAAGCTTTTGTAGGGTTCATAAGAAACATCCATTTGAATGGAATTTCTGCGTCTTTTGCAATAAATATTTTCTTGAATTTTATGCCAGGGAAGAAGTTTGTCTTCAATTGGCCTAAAATACGTCATTATATTACCCCAGTGTAGCTGGCATATTAAGTGGTAGACAGAAAACTTGTAGATCATTTTAAATGATATCCCCAGACAATTTTTCATTTTAATTGATTGTGCATTTATGTATGTGTTTACCCTCTTTGTGGTCAGTGATGGTGGTTTTCCATTTATAAAAATATCAAATTTTCTTTTTAATTTAATTAAATAAAACAATTGTAATGATTTTTTAAATGTCAAGTAAGTAACAATTTGGGTAGATCTACAAGAAAAAAGTGATGGCAGTTCAAGAATGAAAGAAGTTTGGGAGATACCATATTGGACAATAGGAACATGTTTTCCTTTTTACCATGGTGGCTGGGAAGCTCAGGATTAAAGGTAGTGCCCATTTGCAGTAATATCCAGGGTTCTGTAACCTATCTCATCTTACTCTTTTGCATCTACCTTTATTAGAGCATTGACCACACCATATAGTCTCTGTTAGCTCAATATGTCTGTCTTCCAAGAGAAATGGGAATTTTGTATCTCATCCTGTCTGTATACCCAATTCTTTAATAGCTCTTGCTAGACACACAGAAAGGGGTGTGAAATTAACAAACAAAGGAATGAAGGGATGAAAAGATGCAGGAATGGTAGTATTTATTTCCCTGTTCTTTTTAACAACTAACTGAGAGGGATTCCAGATGGGAAGTAGGAGAGAGAGTGAGGGATTCAGCCCACCCTGGGGAGAGGATGTTTGTGAAATTCTGGCTGCCTGTCCTCTCTGAGCTCTCAAGAGCAGGTTCACCAACTGACTGAGGGAAATGGGGCTGTGGAGGTCGGGGGTGGAGCTAGTGTCTAATAAGAGTGATTAGTATATCCCAGACTTAGTGCCTGCCTGCAGTATCTCAATTAATCTATATAACAATTCTGTCCAAGTACATATTGTTATTATCCCCATTTGGTGATGAAACTCAGGCTTAGAGACTTTGGGACTTCATGGATCAATAAGATATCCCCCAAATCAGGGAGGGCACCCATACAGATGGTGCAAACATCTATTTTCCTCGGTAAGGTCAGTAGGCAAAACTACCGTCTACCGTCACCCTTATTTCCTAAAAGAATAGACATGTTAACAATTAAAAGAAGGTGAGAGGAAAGAGCCTCTGAATAAAGAACAGTTTTTTTTTAAGAACACTTCTTTATGTTAAAAAAAAAGTTAGCTTTAAAAGAAACCATCACGTTGTCCTTAATTTCCTCATTTCCCCAGCAATCAGAAAAAATTAACATGAAATGGAGTAGGATGGGTTTAGGGAGCCCCTACGGTAGACTACAGGGAAAGGAACTCAGGAATACTGAGCAAAGCTTCGGTGGGGGGCAGAGGTGGGCATGCCTGCCATGGAGAGCCCCAAGCCCCCGCCCCCAGTACACACCTGGGCCAGCACTCAGGACAGAACCTGGGGAGGCCTCCAAACAAGATACCAGAGATGTCACATGCTTGTATCCACACAAGGCATCTGCCCAGGCATCCTAGAGAAATAGGATTTCAAACCTAGAATGTACCTGTGAGATCATGCTGCCCAACCCCTGACGTTGCTGAGAAAGAAATTCCGTCTCAGAGAAGTTAAACAGTTTCACAGAGCCATGAGGCTGCCAGTCGCAAAGCCAGAATTCTAACTCCATCCTCCCAACCAGTACATTTCCCACCACATGAGGCTGCCAGTCGCAAAGCCAGAATTCTAACTCCATCCTCCCAACCAGTACATTTCCCACCACATCACTGGTACCTGCCAGAGGACAAAACTCTGCAGAAAGGAAGCTATACTCTGTCTACGAGGGCATCTCCCTGTAAAGGTGGGGTATGGTGGTTTACCTTCTCCAAGGTCCTGGAAGGACACACTTCTCGGGAAAAGAGACCCCCCCCAAAACACTTCCACAAACATGCATGAACAATCACCACATCTTGAAGGTGCTGAGGACCTACATGGTGAGAACAAATGCCCCACCCAGGAGCCCCAGGAGTTGTCCCAGCCCGGGGCAGTAGCCCATGGAGTTGGGACTCTGGGTTGAGGAGAGACTGCATGTTCCCCGAGCTCTGTCCCTGAGACCAGCACTCACTGGACATGCCGGTCAGAACTCAGGGGACACAGTGGGTTGACCTGTTCCATTTCCTGTCTTCCTAGTCCCCTTGAACCCGATGACATGTGACTCCCACTACTTGCCTAAGACTAATCCCACAGAGGTCATCAATTACCTTCAAATGGCCAAAGGCAAAGACCCCCTTTCAGTCCTCAGTCGTCAGGACCTCTGCTCAGCACCCGAGCACCTTTACATATGTGATTACATATTGTAAGCTGATGGCGTCCCATCCACCCAAGAGCGCGAGCCAAACAGTTCCGCTATCCTCGACTCCTTGCTCTGCCCTACGCTTCCTGTCCAGTCCCATCCTTTCTTCCACTGAAGCACCTCTTAACATTCCCGGCCCCTCTGGGAGCCCCACGGCCCTCACCCAGACCTTCTCATCGCTCCCCTGGACTTGGCCTCAGCTCCACTCTCTCCACTTTTACCCTTCCCGGTCCCGCTCTCCAGGGCTGCTGGTCACTTTCTAAACAGGAGCCAACAGACTGCAGTCAGACAAGGTGGGCCAGGCCCCCCATCACCTGCTCTTATATTTTTTAATGGTTATACAATGGTTATGCAGATTTCTGGACCCCACTAGCTAAACATTCTGGTTCACTGGATCTGGGATCGAGCCTGGAATCTGCATTTAACAAACATCTACTGCACACAGCCCAGGGGTTCTCATGTAGGTTCTAATTGTAGGTCAAGGTCCACACCTCATGAAATTCTGCTCTAATAACCATGGGGCGAACCTGAAGTTCCTGAGCCACTCCAGACGTTGCCGTGCCTCTGCTCTCACATTTCTGTCTGCCTGGGGAGCCTTGACAAATGCTCTCTCTCTCAAGGCTCTGCATGAAGGCCACATCTTCCAGACCCCCGACCCCTACACCAGACAAGAAGAGTCACCCCCTTCTCTGTCCTGCTCCACGAAGCACCTGTCCCTCTACCACACAGATGATGTGCATGCATGTCCATCTCAGTAGCCACACGTGAGCTCTTCATGGGAGGCACTACTTCACTGTGCCCACAGCCGCGGCAGAGAAGTCACTTGATCAGTATTCGATGAGTCAATGAATGAACAGATGGACTTGCTCCAAATTGCCACATGACACAGTGCAGCGTCAGGACTGGAGTCCCAACCCCAGACACCCCGCCGGGTGACCTTTCTTGCCCATCCATCAGCTTGGAGAACAGAGTGGTTTAGAGCAAGGGCTGGCCTGGGTGAGAATCCAGCTCCATAACTTGCTAGCTCTGCGACCTTGGGCAACTTGTGCAAGCTCTCCGAGCTTCGTTACATCATCTCTAAAATGAGAAAGGTGACACTAATAACACCTACCTCATAGAGGTGCTCTGAGGCACCTAATCCACGGAAACCTCTGCAGGACATCGGAAGCATTCAATACCTGTTAATTATGGTTGCTATTCCATCATCTTCCTTTGTCCACAACAGGCAAGTGCCCAAGGGGACAGGAAGCCTCGGCCTTCGACTAGGGAATCCCACCGGAAATCACCAACCAAGGAAGCCCTGTCAAGTGACCCAGTACCCTAGGAAGAGGCAGACCCTGGAACTCCTAAAGTTCAGGGCCCCAGCTCCCAGGCCAACTCAAGAAATCCATCCCAAATGTTGCAACTAGAGATTATCATATAAGTGAAGTAAGTCAGAAAGAGAAAGACGAATACCAAATTATATCACTTATATGTGGAATCTAAACTATGCCACAAATGAACCTGTCTATGAAACAGAAACAGACTCACAGACATAGAGAACAGACTTGTGGTTGCCAAGGGGAGTGGGGAAGGATGGACGGGGAGTTAGGGTCAGCAGATGCAAACTATTACATAGAGAATGGATAAACAACAAGGTCCTACTGTAGAGCACAGGGAACTGTAGTCAATCTCCTGGGATAAACCATAATGGAAAAGAATATAAAAAAGAATGTATATATGTGTATAACTGAGTCACTTTGCTGTACAGCAGAAATTAACACAACATTGTCAATCAACTAGACTTCAATTAAAAAGAAAAAAAAATCCATTCGGCAACCATCCCATTCCCTGGAAGGTTACGGCAGTTGTTTCAGGAGACAGAGGACACAGTGGGTGGAGAAAGTGGCAAGGGCTGGGACACACAGAGGATGCTGGCCGCAGGCATCCAGGGCAGCAATGGACAGCACTGCACTTTTGTTGAGGCCTCGTCCATGAGCAGACACCGGGCAGATGCCAGCAGCCCCAGGGAGAGGGTTTGATGGAGATGCCGCAGGTGCCCACAGCGTGGACCTGCCATGCACAGACAGCAACGTGGCACATCCTTATGTGGCAAATCCAGGATGACCTCTGGGGACTCAGAGACCAGATTACAGGTGACAGGGACCCCGTCTTACAGCCCACAGGGCTACAGAATCAGAAAGACTTGAGAAGTGTTTGGCCTAAACACTCTTTTTAAGCCATTCTTCAGTTGCATGAACCAGAAGCCTAGGAGTTGACCTTGACAGCTCTCCCTCCCTTAATCCCCCCAACCTGACCCTCCATCATAGAATGCCACCATTTTTTTTCCTTCCGCTGCACTGAGTCTTCGTTGCTGTTGAGGACACAGTGGGTGGAGAAAGTGGCAAGGGCTGGGACACACAGAGGATGCTGGCCGCAGGCATCCAGGGCAGCAATGGACAGCACTGCACTTTTGTTGAGGCCTCGTCCATGAGCAGACACCGGGCAGATGCCAGCAGCCCCAGGGAGAGGGTTTGATGGAGATGCCGCAGGTGCCCACAGCGTGGACCTGCCATGCACAGACAGCAACGTGGCACAACCTTATGTGGCAAGTCCAGGATGACCTCTGGGGACTCAGAGACCAGATTACAGGTGACAGGGACCCCGTCTTACAGCCCACAGGGCTACAGAATCAGAAAGACTTGAGAAGTGTTTGGCCTAAACACTCTTTTTAAGCCATTCTTCAGTTGCATGAACCAGAAGCCTAGGAGTTGACCTTGACAGCTCTCCCTCCCTTAATCCCCCCAACCTGACCCTCCATCATAGAATGCCACCATTTTTTTTCCTTCCGCTGCACTGAGTCTTCTTTGCTGTGTGTGGGCTTTCTCTAGTTGCGGAGAGGGGGGCTACTCTTCGTTGTGGTGCGCAGGCTTCTCATTGCGGTGGCTTCTCTTGTTCCGGAGCACAGGCTCTAGAGCGCAGGCTCAGTAGTTGTGGCACATGGGGTCAGTAGTTGTGGCTCACGGGCTCTAGAGCACAGGCTCAGTAGTTGTGGCACACGGGCTTAGTTGCTCTGCGGCATGTGGGATCTTCCCGGACCAGGGCTCGAACCCGCGTCCCCTGCACTGGCAGGAGGATGCTTAACCACTGCGCCACCAGGGAAGCCCAACGCCACCGTTTTTATCCCCCAAGAATCTCTGCTGTCAACTACCCCAGCCCCGATCTCACCTACTCTGTTCGATTTGTTTTTGTTTTCCCATTGCACATAATGCTCCCCAGCATACTAGCTTACGTGTTATTATGTTTACTGTCTGTCTCTCCCTCACTAAAACGTCAGCTCTATGAGGACAGGGATCTTTGCCTGTTTTGTTCACTGAAAAGTACCTGGCACAGAGTAGGTGCTCAGAAAATATTCATGGACTGCTTCTCCATGACCACCATCTCCCGTCTGAACAACTACACTAGGCTCCCGTTGGGCCCACCGCTGCCCACTCTGGTCCATTTCCAGGCGTCCCCCGGAGTGGTGTCTTCTCAAAATGCAAAGCTGATCATGTGCCTGCCCTGTGCTGTTGCCACCTGCATGCACAGGCTTCAGACACATCCATGGCTTCCCACAGCTCTTGGGTTGAAGTCCAATCCCCCTGACACGGTCCCCCCTGCGTGGCCTCTTTGCTCCCCTCCCTCCTCCCTCTCCCTGCTCCAGCCCCGCTGGCTTCCCTTCAGCTCCACCCATTTGCCCCAGTGGCTCCCAGCACAGGGCCTGAGCCCAAGAAGATTCCCGTGCTCAGAACGATCCTCCCTTTCTCCTTCAGCCCTCCTCGCTCATCCTTCAGCTCTCCTCTGACACGGCTCTCCACCCTTCACGGGGTGAGGATCCCCTCGACGTAGGACCATCAAGCCGTCCCCTCCATGGTGCCTGTCACAGTTGCATTTTTATACCTGTCCATGGGTTCTGGTAGCATCTTTCTTCTTGACTATAGTGTCAGCTCCAGGAGGGCAGGACATCTTCAGTGCTCACTATTTTATCCCCAGTGCCGAGCGGTGTGCAAGCACCTAACAGGCTCTCAATAAACATTTGTTGAATGAATAAATGAAGTGAGGAAACCAAGGCCCAAAGAACAGAAGTGACTTCCTCACAGTGAGACAGCCTGGAGACGACCGCGCTGAGCTAGGAACACAAACCTCAAGGTTCTGCCCAGAATTCATTCCCCTTCTCTTCGGCAGAGGGGTGACAATGGCACCCCAGCAAGCAGACCGTGGCCGCCCAGCACAACCAGACAGGGCGATGGTGCTCAGGCCTTCCTGAGGCCCTTTCTGGAAAAATAGCTCCAGGCAGTCAAGACAGAAGGTCAGTATTTTGGAGAATATTTCCCACTTAATTCCCTTCTTGGAGATTACAATTCACGTCTGCATACCGAAGGCTCTGAAAATTCCCCAGGTCACAAAGAAGTGGTTAACAACAAGCAGAGAGAAACATTTCTGCACATGACCAGTCCACAGGTCCTGAAAGCAGGTCCCCTTGAAGGTCAGCTCCAGGCACAAACCAAGTGGACATTCATTCTTCCAAAAAACATTTACCAAAGACTCAGTGCCTGGTATGTGCCAGGCTCCAAGGCAACCACAGAGGGAGAGACAGGCAAGGCCCCTGCCCTCAGGGAGCTTATGTTCTAGGATGGAAGATGCCAAGTACAAAGCCAATTAAACAATAAAATCATCCTTGACCACAGATTGAAATCACAGTAAGTGCAATAAAACGGAGGACGGGATGACTGCCAGGGCAGAGCTCTGAGGAGGTGACCACAGAGCTGACAGCTTGAGGCCCTGGGGCCAGTTTGACCGGAAGACCAGGGTCAAACCTTCCAAGCTCCTACTAATCCTGTCCTTTTGCTGTGAGTCCACTTGAGGCAAATTCTAGCGCCCCTGACGCATTTCCACATGCCCCTTCGGCAATCACCCAAGTG
>NW_020172456.1:3212665-3304785 GCF_003031525.2 Neophocaena asiaeorientalis asiaeorientalis | reverse complement strand
ATCAATCATTTCTGCTGGTTGGAAAGCCACACGCAGAAAGGAGTGTGCCCCTTCCCAGGCATGATCTCGAAAACCCAGCAAGATGAGTGTCTAATACCTCCCTGAATGTGCTCGAATGCTTCTGGAGAGCAAAAGAATTTATTAAATAGAAAATAATTGTTGAGGGGTCATTATTACTAATTCAAGATGTGTCAAATGACATTGAGGTGTTCCAGTTAATGTTCTGTCATTACTCTCATCTTTTAGAGAGTATAAAAATGAGCGTTCATCTGATGACCTGGAGGCCCACACCTATTTCCCTCAGAATCTCTCACGACCATCCTCCCGGAATTCTCCAACCTTGAGTTTTCAAGAGCATAGCGCTCAGACTGAGGAGTCAACATCCAGGGCCTGGAATGATCCGAGGCTACTGAAACGTTAAGTGACCTTCTCCAGGGGGTTGGCAGAGGGAGCCGTGCCATCCGAGAGCTGCCCCTCACAGGCACTCATTGCGTGCAATCCCTCTGTCTTGCACGGAACAATGAGGGGAGAACTGGCTGCTGCGTCCAGGATCCCAGCCCGGAAGCTTGCCCTGGTTGACCCTCACAGTGGAGTGTGAAATGTTTCCCAAAATTTAGAGGAAACACCGGGTGCTGCAGAAAACAGCAGCGGGAAAATAAGGTTTGCCTGACCCCTTGTGGTGTGTGGCTCTCAAAGCCCGCTCTTGGCTGTCCAGAGAGGACGGGCAGAAGACTGGGTTCAGTGTGAACGTGGGCCTGCGGTGAGTTGACTAGTGGACCCCCCCAAAGATACGTTCCCCCAGTGTGACCGTATTTGGAAAAAGGGTCTTTTCAGATGGATTAGAGATTTTAAGATGAGAGCATCTTGGATGACCTGGGCTGTGCCCTAAATCCAATGGACAAGTGTCCTTATAACAGACAGGAGAAGACACAGACACACAGAGGAGATGGCCGTGTGAAGATGGAGCCAGAGATTGGGTTACATGGCTACGAACCAAGGAACACCAAGCATGGCCAACAGCCACCAGAAGCTGGGAAAGAGTCTCACTCAGAGCCTCCAGAAAGAACCAACCTTAATTTCAGACTTCTGACTTCCAGAACTGCGAGAGAATAAATTTCTGTTGTCTGAAGCCACCAAGTGTGGAGTAATTTGTTATAGCAGTCCTGGGACATGGATATAGTGCCTTTTATGTTCAAGATGGGGTTGAGGGTTAGGAGGCCTCAAAGTCGGTGGTTTCCAAACGCTGGGTTGTGGAAAGAGTGCATCAGAACCACCCAGCGCTCTCGTTAAAACAGATTCCTGGTTCTGGTTAGATCCCTGTGGTGGAGGCTCTGGAATCTGTACGTTTAACAAGCGGTCCCCAGCCAATCCTCCTGCACAACCTGTTCTGGGAGCTGCTGCTCGGAACAACTCAGGGCTAACCTTGGTGGTCGTTATTAGCGCTGTTCACTGAATATTTCTAGCTCTTTACCTTCCAAACACAGGACATGAGTCACTTCCAGGCTGAACATTTCACTGCCAGTGCAAGACCCTGTGGAGCTCTTTTCCTGCAGTGTTTGGAACGGGGGCAGCTCCATCAGCTGGGCCCCTGAGTGGCTGAGCAGAGCCCCCTGCCTACGTGTAACGCCAACATACATCTCGGGTTTTAAGGCCACTGAATCGTCAGGTTGTTTGTCACTGCGGCATAGCCTGGCCAGCCCTGACTGATCTCAACGCGGGAATGTTTAATTTCAACTTCAAGTCACTCACCCTAAGGCATAACTTGGATACAGATACATTTTTTGAGCTTTGGGAACAATTTGCTTAACATGCCTCGGCTCATCATAGCGAACACTTCTCGTATTTTGGGGGACACTGAACTGAACTAACTCAGTATTAACTCCTGAACAAACTCCAGAGCTTGTTTTTCTTGCTATTTTCTTAATTCTCTAAAACTAGGAATTTTCTAGCCAGTATCAAACTTCACTGTGTACGCGAGTCACCTCAGGATCTTGTTAAAATACAGTATTAAAATTCAGCTGTCCAGGATGAGTTACATAGTTCTAACCAAGTCTCAGGTGATGCCAGTTCTGCTGGTCTATGGAGTAGCAAGATTTTAGGTAAAGCGTTTCTACAAAATTAACTACTGAACTAACAGTTAAATTAATTTCGTGACATCCATAATTATAATAGCCTATATCCGTAAAGCCATCCATAGTTTCACACGTGTCCAATTTCAGCCTCGTGATAGCCCTGTCTGTGAGGGAGACCAAGCAGATATTCTTACACCCATTTTGCAGACGAGAAAAATAAAAGCTAAGAGACGTTAAGAGACTTCCTTGGGGTCATGTAGCTAGGGAATGCCAAAAGTCCGACTAGAGCACAAATCGTGTTTATGCTCTACCACTGCCTATTAATAGTCCTCAAGATTTCATCAGCATTTGAACGCTTAGTAAGATTCTAAACATTGTGTGTGTGTGTGTGTGTGGTTGGAAATCACTTCAAGTTCAAATTCTTTGGCCACTTCAACCTAACCCCTGAGTTAACACACCACTTTGGCTTTGGGATGTCCCCTTTCACGGGGAAAACACCGCCATCTGGTGGAATTTTAGAGCATTTATTTTTAGGACACAAGTCTGGGTTACATGCTTGCAATTTGGACTTCATAGCTCCAGTTCTTTGAGTCAACACGAATGCTAGACTCTGTGTAAGAGATCCAGACATGGCTTAAGCTGTGGTCCTCACCTTCTAGGAGCTCTTGAGGCAGATTCAGAGACATAACTTTTGACCTGAAACAACTTGTTCATAGTGCAAAGCCTGTGATCAGAAGATACGGGTAAGTTTTAACCTCTGTTAGTTGTGTGGCCTTGAGCACGGCACTTGACTTCTTGGATCCTTAGTGTACCTTATCTATAAAAAGAGGATAAAAACGGGCTTGCCTTTCTGGATCACTGGGATGAAGATCCGAGATTTGTTTGAAAAGCCAACAGGACTTGAGAATGGAGATGTTCCAGGAATGGAGAAGGTCACGATTCCATGATGGAGCCACGATGCTGAGCTCGGTGCACAGGGATAATGGTAGTGCCACCAGGCGAGGGGAAAGCTGACAGCTGATTTAAGGGAGAAGATGACAACTTCAGATTTACTTATGAGTCTGAAAAGACACCAGGACGCTACGTGGCAATACCCAAAGCAGTTGGAAAGAGATGCAAAGTGAAGATACAGATTTGGAAAGGCAGGGGAATGCAGGGGTCAGGTGCACAGGTCTGGAGCCAACATCCTAGTTTTAACTCTCAAGTCCCCTACTTCCTAGCTGCGATCGCAGCAGGCTATTAAACTTCTCAGTGTCTCAGCCAGGGCACCTATAAAATGAAAATAGTGGCTGCTGTGAGAATGCAAAGAGTTTGTGCGGGTACATGGGTTATAACATCTATTCAGTGCTTTCTGTTTCCTGGAACATAAACCTCCATGAGGTCAGGACTTTGCATTTATTTCTGTCCCCTGGTGTGGAATAGGCATTCAGTAGTCACTGAATAAGTGGGTGAATAAACGAATGAATGAAATAATTGTCACAGGACTGGTGAACAGAGGATCTGTGGAGGGAGAGTCTGAAAGGGAAACCAGAAGCTTGGGCTCAGTTGTTGCCCAGATTTAGGGGCTGAAGGCCAGCCTCTAACTGTGTTCTTTTTAGAAGTGTAACATGGATGTTCTTCCCTGTAAAGGACTAGATTAGTGGTTCTCAACAGGGGTAATGTCTAGAAGGAGACATTTTTGGTTTTTGAAATTGGTGGGAGGGGGGACAGTGTGACTGGTATCCAGTGGATAGAGGTCCAGGATGCTGCTAAACATCCTGCAATGCATGGGACAACCCCACAATGAAGAGTTACCTGCCCCCTCCAAATGTCAACAGTGCAGATGTTGAGAAGCCCTCAGCTAGATTTAGGAGTCTAAAAGACGATTCTGATCCCAAATGTGTTTCTCACTAGCTCTGTAGCTTTATCAGTCAAATCCTTGATCTCCCTGAGTTCGCTTCTTTATCTGTAAAATGGGAACATTAATACCAACTGAGGGTTCTGATGAGGAACACAACGGTGTGTTCACAGCCCCTGGCACACAGCAGGGCTGTGTTGAATCTATCAATACCGCTGTGATTAGTAATTTCTCTCACGCAAAGGGATGCATAACACAGATAAAGGCTCCTCTCTTGGGTGAATGACTGAGGCCGAATCCTGCTTATAGAGTTTGATCCGTGTCACTTTGAAGGTCAAATTCGCTCACTCTGAGCCCCCACCATTTACACAGAGAGCAATCATACTCATACTGGTCTGGTTCCTCCCTCCATCGGCACTGAAGATGAGAAAAGCAGTGCAGAGTCCAAATGACCCCAGACTTGCCACCAGAGCGAAAACAAGCTGAGGCTCCTGCCTCTACAGTCAGCTCATACCCAACTTGTAACCTTGACCCAGGCCTGACCCAGGCAAAAGTTAGCCAGACTGAGTTCCCCATCTCGACTGTCTGCCCAATAGAGCAGCTTCCGGAAGAGGCATGACTTGCATACCACAGAAATTGCCAAACATGACTAAAAACATAAAAGACCTGTCTCCATGGTAAAAAAGAAAAAAAAGAAATCTGTGTAGATTCTCGGGAAGAGCGCACTTTAGTTGCACGTTGTTGTTAATGAGCGCGCAGGTATCTGGCCTGGTGTGTGAGTTACATACACGGACCTTCCTGCTTCCCTGAACACACTCACATAGCCTCCCTAACACTCAGAGTCCAGATCCCGGCCGCCCTTTCTCTGCCTGCTTCACTGCGGTTTACAGGTGACTCTGGCCCGACCGACCTCACCTGAGGACAGAGACCCAAGCATCAGTTCTTCCCTCTGCCCTGAAGATCTCATGAAAGATGGAAGGGTGCGGGATAGGGGATAGGAGTTTGGACAGAACACGGAAAGAGAGAGCGTGGGAAAGAAATAAGGAATAGGTATGAATAAAATAAGAGAAAAATAAAATAAGAATTAGGTAATAGGATTGCCGAGAAAGAATAGAGCTCCTCAGTGGATAAAAATAGCTACCATTTCCTGAGCGCTTACTTTATACCAGGCACTGTGTGCGTGTTCATTGTTCAATCCTCCAACACTCCTGTGAGTTCAGTTTAAGGATGCCCATTTTACAGAAGTCTAGTAAAGTGTGCTCTGAAAATTACGTTGCCTCAGATCAGCTCAATCCCGATCTAATCAATAAATATGACCCTGGTGTAGAATGTGAAGCCGCTTCAAAGGAAGACCTGCCTTACAGGAAATCCTCCCCCCCCAGGCACTTGTGTGTGTGTATGTGTGTGTGATGGGGGAGAGGATGCGGAAGACAGTTTTTTTCTTCCACTTGGATGACTGGGGATGGGGAACCCCTCTGGTATTTACTGGGCAAGCCAAAAATGCTAAACACCCTACGTTGTAAAGACAAGACTCTGGTTGAGAAACAGTGGAACTTCCTGACCCTCAGCTCCTCCACCTCTACAGTGTAAACAACACCACCTGCATTATCACGTTACAAGGAGGATTAAATGACCATGACATCTGGAAGGCACCAGCTCCCACAGTGCAGCAGACGCTGTCAGAGCTCCAAGCACACCCTTGGGCTACGTCCCATTTCTGAGCCGGCTGGCTTCACCTCCACCTGCCAGCATCTGCCTCTTTCTTTAGGAGAACTGTGAAAGCACCCTCTACCCTTCCTGGACAAGGCAAGCTTGAGGCACACCATGCCCTCAACCAGTGACCGGCACGAGCTGGTGTTCAAATGCCCCAGCTACCTCACCCCTCAGAGGGAGAAGTCAGAGGCTGGAGCTCTGCACTCTTTCCGGAGTTCTCCAGTAGGACTAACCTCCGGTTCCCTGCAGTGGTGACGGCATCCTTTCCTCCTCTGTCTTACTCCACCCCCAGGCTTCCTGAGACCACCTCCCAACTAATCCATTTGCTCTCAAATCCTTGTCTCCGGTTGCTCCTTGGGGAAACACTACCTAAGACACACACCGAAGAGTTAAATATTAGTCCCTTTCCTCTGTGCCCTTGTTGGTTTACATGACTTTTCAGCCTAAAGCTCCCATCTTGAGAGGGTGCGTGTCTTCTTGCGTGGGTCCTGTTCACGCTAGTAACTGTGTCCTGTGAATTATGTTAGTTCCTCTCTCTGGCTCATTAGCAACATTATTAAAAATCGAGTGGGGAGGGTGGCCCATTAAACCCCACACACTGAAAATAATTCTTTCCCAGACAACGTGAGCACGGCTTCGGGACTAAGAACCCCCCAGCCAGGAGAAGAGCGGGCTCTTGTGGGACAACAGCGAGACCCCGTGCAGGGCCCGGACACCTGCAAGGGCTGTGTCTGGGGAGGCATCCACTGCCCCCGCATTCATGACAACCTGAGCTGGCCAAGCGGTCCCTCCGGAACACAGCAGTGCTAGAGGCTGGCCGAGGGGACGCACGGGAGGAAGGTGAGCGACCCTGCCCTCAGGAAAGGAGACAAAGCTCAGGCCAAAGGGACACCAAGCGACAACGCAATCCCAAAGCCACCAGTTCTCGCTGAGTTCCAAGCGGGTAGCGCAAGCTGCAGTAAAGAAGGGCTGGTTTGGCAGCTGGTCCTTCGTCCCTTGAATTCACGCCTACCTTGCTTTCACTCCCTCCCCAGGACCATTCTATTTCTTCCGAGTTGATGTCCCTCATGGGGAAGTGATGTCACATCCAGAAGGTTTGGAAAACGTCCTGAAGAAATACATATTTTCCACGTCACCTGCATTTCTCTCATGCCGATGGCAAGACCTCATCACTGCAACGCCACCCCCGGGGACCTCTCAGCCCTTGTTGCCTCTGTGACAGGCCACGGAGGGTGGTTGCTCAGGGCCAAAGCTGGCATCCTGCACGGACATATTTTGCTACTTAACCCCTGGGGGCTTTAGTCTTGCCTCTGTGTGTCCACGAGTAAGGCACTTGGGCTGTCTGTCTCAGATTCCACAACTGCAAAGTAGTTATAACAATAACCACTTCAGAGCCGAGACGTGAGGATGAAATGAGATCATGCAATGGAAGGAGCCGACACGAGTTCCTGGTAAGCAGCATGCAATTAATAACTCTCAGCCAGGAATCGGAAACAGTAGTTAGAGCAGGAGAACAGTGTGGTGAAGAGCTTGGGCTCCAACGCCGCCTGCACTTCCCTAGCAGCTGCGCAAAGCTCTTCACATAGCGCATGCTCAATACATATTTGCATGAAATAACCAGGAAACCAAGCCAGGCCAAAGATACTGTTTAAAACTGTTGTCTGTCGAGCACTTATCAGATTCCAGTTCCTATGCCGAGCACGTCATACAGATTTCCTAATTTGTTCCGTTTATATTTTTCCCTGTTTCTGAGGTTTCCGTCTGGGTGGAGCTAGCTCCACCCACAGAAACACTGAGGCTCTCTCCAGCCTCTCACTCCTTTAGGGCGCGTCTCATCTGATTGGCGAGTTGGAAGGAGAAACTGGGCATGCGCCAAAGACCCTCTTCCCACCAACCTCCGTCCTTTTGCGGGGGTCGCTGCTTGGCTCTTCCATCCTTTGAGTTTAACTGGGGCTGAACAGGTCCATGGATGCTGGTGGCCAGATAAAGTTGTCAGTTCTGGGGCTCAGTGTGAGGAAATCCTCTGGCCTTGTAAATACAAGCTACATGTTACCTGGCCTTTATCAGTAATAAAGGTGATTTGGGGCCACCCTATAAGGACTCTTTTGTTTTCTTCAGGAGTTGGTTCAGACCCATGTGGAGACTCAGTATTCAACCTTAACATAATCCCTGCACCAACCCCGTGATGTAGATGCAGGTAACATTATCCTTTTTTTTTTTTTTTTTTTTTTTTTTTTTTTTTTTTTAATAGAGAGGTTAAGTCACTTGCCCAAGGTCACACATCTAGATGAGCTAGGATTCAGACTCGGGTGTTTTTGACTCCAAAGAATGGCTTTTACCTATGCTGTACCCCTCAGTGGAAAGTTTCTGTGCCCCCCATCACTAGCAGAAAAATGGATTTTCAGTCTCATGAGAAGAGAGAAAAGAGGACCATTAGGGTTCTCTCCACAGGGGACCCTGACCCGGACTTGCCAGACCAGCTTCCCAAGGTAGGCCTTGCTGACCCGCCATGTCTGTTGGCTTGGCCCACTGGCCTGTAGCTTCCCTCTCACCCTCAGGAGTTTTGCCCATCTTCATATTTGCTTCTCTCCACTTTTTCATCGTTTGGCAAAAATATCCCAAGCCCTCAAGGACATGTAGTTCCAAGACAGTCCTCCATGAGCATGTTTGTTTCTCCTAGTTGGCTCTTTTACTGTTTCCTTCATTTATTCCTGAATGCTCTCAGGATGACTGGAATTTCAGAACCCATTCACTTTCCGAATGACTTGTTGGCACTGCTGTGTGGCACCGTGATCAGGAACAGAATGTGCCCTCATCTCTTGCCTGTGCAAGCTCTCCTTTGGTGCACTGGCAGCTCTTCTCACATGCTCCCATTCTGCTGGGTGTCTCCAGGGGCAAGGAATTTAGCATCTGGAAGGGACTCTGCCTCTTCCTCATTTCCCTCTACTTCTTTCTCAAATAACAGCTTAGTTTCCTACATCTGAAAAATAGTGCCTAGTTGTAAACTCCAAGGACTTGGAACTGAAAGCCCTACTGCTCTAATATTATAGATGAGGAATTAAGGCACAGAGAGGTTAAGGGAGTTGCCTAAGGTCACACAGCGAACAAGTAGCTGAGCTGAGCCAGACTAACTCTCAGTCTCACGATTCTCAGTCCAGTTCCCATGCCGGCATGCCATTTGGTTGAATTGATCCATGGGCTTAAGGACCACATAATTGAATGAAGCCGTTACATCCCATTCCCCACCTTACTGAAAGCTGAGTTCTGTTGGATCTGTCCATTAGGGTTAGACCCCACCTCCTGCCTCTCTGCCTCACTTTTCAGGCTCACTTTTCTTACTATCGTGCAAAGTCAGTTCCTGCCCTCAGACGGAATACTCTTCCCAGCTCTTTGCACAGCTCCTCAGATCACTCAGGTCTCTGCTCTAAAGTGCCACCTTACCTAGACTTGTCCCTTCTTTCCTATCCCTTCCTATGCCTCCTACCCCTCTCTCCGTTTTTCAGAGCACTGATTGATTACTCTCTGAAACATCGTCCGTGCTTGTTCTCTTGTTTTTGTCCGCCTCCCACACAGAAATGTGAATTCTGTGAACGCAGGGACTTTGCTTTGCTGTATCCCCAGCATCTGGCACTCAGTAGATTGCTTAGTAGTCTTTAGAACCAAAATATAGCACCAAGCATAGGGTGGCAGACAGCCAGGTGGCTGCCGTGAGACACAGGAGCACGGCAGTGCCTTCCTGAGTATACCTAGATTCCAACACTCTGCAGAGCACAGCACATCTGGCTCCTGAGTGGGGAGGAACCTCCACAGAGCAGGGCCACATCTCCTCCAATGCCAGGTCAATGAGCTAAAACACAGGAACGCGGCCAGAACTTCAAGCAGCCCAGGAAGGATTAAGGTGCTCTTTCCTACACCCTATTTTTACCAGATAACAGATTCTCTCCATGATGAGATGCCCACTGCCTGGGACCCCACCCCTCACTAGGGCTCCACGCCCCACCAGACCACCTGGCTGCCCTTAGAAATGCATATCATTGATGGTCACTCCATCTTCCATCTCCAAAGATAAGAAGGTAACTGGCACCTTTAGGTGAGGGGCCTGGTTAACCCAGGAGTCAGCAGAGAAGAACGATCTGCCTCTGATCGTGGAATTTGGAATATCAGTGTTAAGTGCGGGTAGGGGGGTATCTTCAGGCCCAGCCGTCCCTTTCTGTGACCTGTGACATCACGAGCCACTGGGAGCCACAGAAATCCTTCTCCTACCTCATGAACCCCTCAGTCAAGTGAGGAGGGAGTCACCACACCAAGGTGGCCTCACGGTTTCCCTTCTTACACTCTCATTGAGATGCTCAGTGGCAGCCCAGTTTTTTTCCTGCCCTTGGCCCAAGCCAGGAACATCTCTGTATGCGAAGAGACTGCGTTTACTCTACAGGGTGACCCGAGTACCCTAAAATGCCCTTCGAGCTACCCAATTCTGCTTAAAGATGGCTTCAGTATTTATGCTTTATTACATATTATTATTATTAATCAATGGCTAGCATTAATAATATTATATGCTAGGCACTGTTTTAAGTATATTACTTGTATTCATTGATTTAATTCTCACAAGGCCCTATGAATAAGCAGTATTATAACATCCATTTTCAGGTATGGAAACTGAGGCACAAAATGATTAATTTGCACAAGATTCTGCAGCTACTAAGTGGTAGAAAAGGGATTTTCAACAAGCCATCTGGCTCTATAGCTGCATACTCTTAAGTTTTTAAGGCTATGAATTTTCTTCTTATTTCAGCTTTAGCTATATTCCTCACCTCAGTTTGTACATTTTTCATCGTAATAATTTTCTAAATGTTATAAAACTTCAGTTTTGACTTTATTGTTAACCTAATAGTAGTTTAGAAAAGAGTTTTAGGTTTTTCAAGTGATTTAAGGTTTTTTTCTCTTTGTTTGTTCTTATGAGTTAGAAGTCTCTGATTGCAAGGGAAAACCTCCAGCTGACTTAGTAAAAGAGAATTTTTTCTAAGGATATAAGGCTTGGTGTACTCCAAGGGCAAGAGTGCAAGTGAAACATTTTAACAGACACAAACCAGTGAGTGGGAAGTCATCAGGAGCCTCTCTCCATGTCTAATCTCTACTTCCTCCTGTGCATCTATTTCATTCTCTTTTTTGCCAACCTATTTCTTCTCTCTTAAATTCACATGGCAGCTCATGATCACTCAGATTCTCAAATTTGTTTATTACAGGTCCAGCCACTTGAGAGATGATATTCCCCTCTCTGTGCCTCAATTACAAATTCTCAAGAACTCTGGCTCATCTGGCTCAGGTGTCCAAAAATCAATCGATCAATCAAAGCCTGTGAGGTAGGGTTAAATTGCAATAAATGGTTGTTGGAAGCTGGGAGACATAGTTTTGGGAAATGGGGGATGAGTAGTTATGACCAGATTGGACACACAAAAAGGTATTCACGACTGTTTATTTTCTTATTTATTTCTGGGTTTACTACATTGTGGACAGAAAATATATTCTGTCTTATTTCTGTCTTTAGCAATTTATAGAGATTTTCTCAATTATGGCTTTTTTCTTATTTACTTTTATAGAAGGAAACGTGGTAAAGTTTCCTACTGATACTGTGTCTGTCCATTTTTTACTATATTTTAATGCTATATTGTTTGGCACATAAAGTTTCAAATATATTGCATTCAGTTTAAGATGTATATTCTTCTTCTCTTGGATGCTTAGAAGTCATAGACTCTCAGGGTTGGAAGAGAGCTTAAATGTCATTTAGATCATTCTTCCTTCAGAAACTTGACTGCTCTTTCTAACATTCCCCCAAGTGGCCATTCAGCCATGTCCTCTCCCCCAGCCCAGGAAGCCCACTCCACTATTGGTCTGCTCTGACAACCAGAAAGTTCCTTCTCAATGAACTGGACTCTACCTTCTTGGTCTCAATTCTAACATTGAGCATCCTGTCCCATACAGCATCCCTTCACATTTTTCAGATCAGTTTCTAGAAACACAAAACCGACCCCTTTTTCTGGATGTCTTTTCTGATAGCTTCAAATGTACTAAACGTATCACAAATTCTGAAATGCCCATTGGGAAAGAAATACTTTAAACCCAAAAATCTTTTTTCTGCCCCTCACTTTATGAGGGATCCTTTAAAAAGTTAGACTATGTTTTCTTTGCTTTAGTTTCCCCTCCCTACTCACTAGAGACACAGAACCCTAGATTAGGACTACATCACAAGTTAGCTGTCACACAAGGCCAGTGGCCCAGGTGACTGAGCTCAGGGTTTGGAGATGACTCTGGAGGCTATTCACTTGAGTCCAGCCTGGTTCTGAGGACACAGAAGCCCTTATGGTTTCTCTGAGCATACCCATGATGGGCAGATGGCTATTCTGCCTGCCTCTCCATAGGCTGAGGGTTCCAATTTCATGAGACACTCCAGGATCAGAGGGAGACCCAGATTCTCAGCTCTAATCTTCACAGTTTGGAGAGTCTGAACCTTATGAAGGGTCATGGACCTCTTTGACAATTTGATTAAATCTTAGAATGCTCTCCCTAGAAAAAAATCTCACAGGTGTGTACATAGCTGCTGGCATGCTGTAAAGCCCATCCATAGTCACCAGGCTAAGAATCCCTGGTGTAGAGAGTGAACCTTCTGATTGGACTTGCTCCAGGAATAAATCATACTTAAGGGCTAAGGAAAAAGTCACAGCCACACAGAAGTCACTTTATTTTTGAATCGTCTCATGTGATTCGAAAGCTGATATCTTTGTTGGAAGGGAAGGGGTCTGAGAGAGAGTGAAGGGTGACATTTAAAAGACACCTGCATACAGTTCTCAACCAGCTACTTTATTTTCTTTACATCTGTCTCATGATATGGAGAATCTAACAGTATTTCCATTTCCTTGGTGATTTGGAAGTTCATTCTAAAACATAGATCCTCCGAACAATATTGGTCTGCAAACAGCAAGAAATGTCCCCTCTCTCCAATTATTGTCTTCCTTGCCTTTCAGCAAGCCCTGGGTTGCCCCTCCCATATATCTGGCAAACACATTTTCTGACCCACGTACACTGGGATAAACTATCCGAAATCAGAGGCAGCCAGAGGTGTTGGAAGCCCGTGGGCAGGGTAAGCAGTGTATCCCACCCAGCACTGCAATGCCAAGTTTTGGATATCACAAGATTGAACTCTGAGAAATTTTACATTTTTCTGTTGGATTGGTGGATCTTCATCCTTTGGTGGTCACTAATGCTTCTGAAAATCTGATAAAGCTACACACCCCCTCATGAAAAATATACAATGTACACAGAAACAAACATTTGTAACCATTTTCAAGGGATTCACAACTTCCCTAAAGCTTATCCATGAATGCTGTAGAGCTGCACCATCCAAGATGGTAGCCACAAGCCCCACGTGGCTACTGAGCCCTTGAAGTATGGCTAGTTGGACTTGAGATACACCAGAGTATAAAATGCATACTGATATTCAAAGACTTAGAATGAAAAAACGAATGTAAATTATCTCATTAATAATTTTATATGATTGCAAATTGAAATGATATTTTGATATATTAAGTTAAATAAAATACATTATTAAAATTAATTTCACCTGTTTCACAGCCTTAGGAGATTCTGGATTCCCAAATTACAGATATTTGCTTTAGCTTCTGCCCCACCATATTCCCTACTGCCCCGTTTCCTGATGTCGTCAAGGTGGCTGTGCTAGGCAGGCCTCCCTAGGCCATACTTCTACCCTTTCCCTTCCTCATCAACCTCGCCCAGGGCTGAAAGGAGGCTTGGGAACAGGTAGGGACCTTCCTAAGGGAGAAGGCCCCTGATCAGGCACTAGGAAGATGTCATAGCCTCTTGGCAGACACAGCACACTGAGCCTCCAGATGTGGCCAGGGACCTTTCAGCGTGAGAAATGCGCCAGGGCCAAAGTTTTGCACTTCCTGCCAGTTCACCAGCCTCAGATGAAAATCCTGAAGCCTAGGTTCTAGGGGCCACAGCTCCTAAAGACCTGGGCCCAGCTGGCCATATAAAGAATGATGCTTCCATGTCCCCCGGTATACATGAAGACCATGCAGTGGTTTCCACCACAGCCTTTGGACATATTCTAGTTCCGGGCAATGTCAGCTACTAAGACCCAGAAATGCCATCTAGTCCAACCCCTCATCTTACAGATGGAGGAACTAAGACTCAGATGGGTTGAGTGACTTGCCTAGCCACACCACTGCTCAGTAATATCTGCAGGGTCTAGCACAGAGCCTGGCTCAGTAAATACATGTACCATGAATGAGTAAACAATTGCTCTGGGGAAGGAAACAGACATCTTGCTGCACAGGTCAGTGCGCATTTTGTTGCCCCACTGACATCCCACCCTCACCCCTCTTTGGAAAATAGAGAATTTGTTTACCCTGTTGATGACCACAGAGGAAGTATGCAGGAGAAAAACATAAGAAGTTAAACAGGATTTGAAAGGAGAGATTTGACCTGTGAGTGATCATTAGCTCCAATCATCCTTCCCTCCTCCATAGGGATTTTAGGGTCTCTGTAAACCCTAGGTGCTCTCACCTCCAGACACCCCATCCCACTGCTTACCAAACATATTCAAATGCTCCCATAGCCTACTCAAAATTTATACCTGACTATCTGAGTTGATGTGCAATTAGTTATTGACATATATTATGATTTATAGACATTTAATTAAAACATTATTAACTTTAATATTTGGGTGTGTTGTCATCGCTGTTATTGTTAAGTCTCAAACATTTTCATAGGACTTCGAGAAACTCAGACCCCAAAGGCAGGTTCACCTGGTGACTCCAGTACAGCTGTACTGTTGTTTACCTCTGGTATACTTCTAATTGGCCAGTTCCCATACCTGCCAGATGTTAAGTCTTTGAACATTACCTGTGCTCAAGGATAAAATAGCCCTCTATTCCGTGAGCTTACTTTGTCATTGGATAAGCAATAAACTTAATTAACAGTCTCAGTTTGTTCTTCCGCAGAAGGAAAGAACAAGACACATGGGTCTTAAAGAGTAACAACACGTTCCCAAAATCAGAGGTCCACGTGGGCCCCACCCTCACTGAGGATGACTCACCTGCCAGAAGCAGGATCCCACAGCCATTGACCACATTAATGCTGAAGCTGCTCACTGAAAATGATAATCAACGCACACACACACAGCGCTTCAGAGGCTGTAAGTTCACATACATATTTCTGCTAATAGGGTGGTGGAGAACGTGATGGTGCAAATGTTCTCCCACCACTCAGAAACTGGAGTCCTAGTGCATCTGGGCCCCTCCTCAGCTGCCAGGAAGACCACGTAATCCCACATCTGGTCCATCTGAGGCATGGGGCTGTGGAGGGGAGGTGTGCCCTGAGGCCATGTAGACCCCATTCCCAGCAGCATGGACATCTTCTGAAAGATCATTAGAAATGCAACATCCCAGGCCCCTCCCCAAATCTACTGAATCAGAATCTGAAGCCCCGGTGATTCATTCACACTTTAAAAATTTGAGAAACACTGCTCTGATCGACATAGTGGTGGGGTTGAGGTCTGGAGAACTGGGTTTGCCTCCCAGCTCAGCCACTTACTAGCTGCATCACCTTGGGAAATTTACTTATATCTGAGCTTCAGCATCCTCAGCTAAAGAACTAAAAACAATTACAAGGCCCTTCTCCAATCTCTTATGAGGATTATTGGAGCATGTACGTAGAAGTGTTTTGTAATGTATTAGGTGCCAGATAAATGTAACATTCCATTTCTTTCCATTGTATGCATTTTTTCAAGTGACTCCAATGCTCTATGGGCCAAGAGGACAGCACCCTATTTCCCTTTTGACATGAGGCTAGAGCACAGTCACATTGAAATGATAGCAGCTGCACCCATAGCTGCTCCTCCTTGGGTACAGTCCTCGTCACTGTTTCCCATGGTCCCATGTGGACTTACTAAGACTAGGCAGCCTCAATGTGAGGGGAAGCCAAGCTGTTCATACAATTCCTGGGAGATCTGCCAGATTAACATTTATTAAGCCATAAAGAGGAATATTGCAAAGAATATGGGCTTCCGAGACTAACAGATATGGCTTTAAATCCTGATTCTGCCAGTTCCTAGCTGTGACCTTGAACAAGCCAGCTCAATTTCTGAGCCTCAGTTTCTTCATTTGTACACTGAAAATAATAACACAGACTTTCCCAGACTTTTTTTTGAGATAATGTACGTAAGGCATCTAATATAGCACCTGGCACATAGGTGCTCAATAAATGGTGCTGGTAGCAATAGTTACTGTTATAACCAATAAGAATTATTATAATGCTCGTTATAGAGGTCTGGTTTCCCAATGACCATGAGGAGCTTGTCCTCGGCAAATCTTTTGGGCCAAGAATAGCTTAGGAGAAATATTCAGTAATTGACTCATTATTCAAGCACTTATTAAGCTCCAGCTGTATGCAAGGAAGATTTGTATGGCAACAAGTGCATAGACTCTGCTGTCAGAAGAGCCCAGTTTGCATCTCCAAGGCTCCTTCCTGCTCTAGCATTCCAGAATGTGTCAACTTGCAGTGTAAGGAAGGAGAGAAGGGTACCCTAGAGCAGGAGCGATTCTGAATGTCATAAACCAGGTAGGATTGTTCCTTTGCTGAGGGGAAAAGATATGACTGGGGGCAACAGGGATGAAAGAGGAGGGCATAGCAGAGAGCCCCACTTCACAGGGAGTCAGAGATAATCCGACCTCCAGAACAGAGCCCATAGGGTAGTCCCCCAACCTAAACCAGAGTAATGTTTGATTTTTTATTGTTTGAGCAGCTTGGAACATACTGGAAGTTAATGCTGTAGAGCAGCAATTATCAAACTTACATGTACATCAGTGTCACCCAGAGAGCTTGTTAAATGTATAGATTAGTGGGCTATAGCTCCAGAAAATCTAACTCAGTAGGGCTTGGCATCCAGACATTTAACAGATGTTTCTGATGCAGGTGAAAGAAATTCTGCCTTAGGGACTGAAACACACTTCTTCTGACTCTAAATTCTGTTCTTTTTCTATCATCCTAAGCTCCACTGGAAGGATGGATAGACACATGGATGGATGGATGGATGGATGGATGGACAGATAGACAAAGTGAATGACAGTTTCTCCCACATAGGTCCACAAGGCTGGGGGTGCATAACAGAAACTGGGGCCCTAACCTTGTTTGTCATTACTGTCTCCTTAGCATGGTTCTGGAAAGAACCACTGAGCTCTGGAGCGCTGGCCAGAGGATTCTGGGACACTGATCAAAGCCAACTTGTGTGATAGAAAGGGTGTGAGCTATGGAGTTAGAATACGTGTCCAAGTAAGTCTAAGCCCTTGTACTCCCTGGGTGTATGATCACATGGAATTCACACCTTTACTGAACCTTGATTTTCTCATTTATAAAAAGACGATAAAAGTGCCCAACCCACAAGAGTGTTAACTACTAAAGTATAATAAATGCTAGCTAATTTATCCAGGTAAGGACACAACTGCCAGTCTTCACTTCTTTTTCCTACCTGATCTGAAATCCTTAAGGGGGATCTAATTACCCCTCACGTTTATGTACACACCACTTTCAGGTCCTATTTGAGTCCCGCAACAGCGTGTGGCTCTTGTGAGGTGGTTGCTGGTTATAATCCCCAACTGAGAGATAGTTGAGGCAATCAGAATGCAGAGAAGTCAAGCCACTTATCCAAGGTCACCCTGGCAACGGTTGGAGAACTACAGATCTCAAGGGCATCTTTGGGTTCGAAGTCCAGTGGCCTTTTAACTACTCCCCAGTGCCTCCTCCAGAAGAGGGTGCTCTCACATGAAACCCGAAAATCGCCTTTGACGTGGCTTGGGAGTATGGCGGGGTCACAGCTAAAATTAAGTTGGCCCCTTACATTTCTTACTAAATTATAATTGGAAGCATTTGAATATTCAACTCCTGTGTGTCTACATCTTGCTGTCTAAGACTGGTTGGGCTGAAGGCATTCCTGGGAACTCTCTTGAAATCCTCTCTTCAAGTCTGTTTCATGGACTCTTTGCCCCTCTGGCCTTCAGAAGGCATTTGCATCCTGGTTTCTGAGAGGGGAGGCTCTGTGAGGGGACAGAGTCTATTTATTCTAACTTGCTCTGTCGCCTCTAATGTACTGTCACACAAGTGACTTGCTGTGCAATGCTAGAAACAATAAAATGCACGATTAAGAGTGTGGCTAATGCCTCCCAGGGAGTCGGACTCTCTGGAGGTCACATTTCCCGTGAATTCATCGTCCATGGACAGTTTCCCCATGGCCTTCAGAGGGGCTCTGCTGTGGGGTGCCTATCTTGCCCTTTTTTTCTCTTTTCCATATGGAGTTGGGGGTTAGGTGGAGAGTGGGGAGGGGAGAATAGAGAGGGTAGAGGGACCCACTCCACCCAGTGACCCTCTAGGTGAGAATGGACCTGTCTCACCCTTTCCGCAGGGTTGTCTCTCCTCATCCTGAGTTCAACCCTTGCTTCAAAGAGGCAAGCTCTGGCTTTTATGACTCAAATGACCTAGAACAAATACATCCCACTGTGCTATTATTGCTCTGATCTTTTTAGTCAGTCCAAGTCTTCCTGGTTCTTTCCTTTTTTGGAGAGACTAAAGGATTCAGGTCTTCTTGGATTCTTTTAACAAACACAGTTGACTTAACAAGAATGTCACTTCCCTCCAACCACACAGTCCCAGATATTAGGGCAATATTACCCCCCTATTGTCAAGAGATGGGGGTGGCAGGGACCCAGGAGAAAACTACAAGAAGGGAACCAGCATGCATTGCATATAATCACATGCTGGGCATTTATATGGCTATCTCCAACCTCACCCAGCCAGATGGGTGGTGGAGCCCCGGTCCGGCTGACTCTAAAGCAGTTTTCTTTCCACTGTACCTGCCCTTGGATGACCCTAAGTGGCCTTCTCTGAGGAGACCCATCAGGTAAGAGAAAGTCCAACAGCACCATTGGCAATAGGAGCGTGGGACACAGCCCTGCTGGGGACTGTAATCGGGAAACTAGATCTTACTCAAGAAGCTGCATCTAAGTACCTGCCCAGGTGTCCCTGACCTCACTCTTGGAGAAGCCCATACACAGAATCCCAAGTCAAGGGCACATAAGGAAAAATCAGGTACTGGGTAAACTGTGAATAGAAAGTTGGTTTTTAGTTCTTCCCTTCTCTCGAGGCTGGTTGTGTCATGCTCCCTCCTGCCTCACGTGTACCCGGTTGACACACCTGTCCTGATCCTCAGGACACCAGGTACCACATAGTCCATCTGATAAACTTACCTGAGTTCCTGGGGGTCAGCAGGAGAGCCAGGGAAGCAGCGTTAACTGGGGCCTTCTGGAGCTGAGATCAGCGTCTGGCATGCACCCTCACTGACCCCTACTTGGGAACTTCAAGACAAGGGGAAACCAGCCCACAGGGAGAAGGGGCTCTTTGGCACCCTTCACATCACATCCTGGCAGCTCAGGGAATGCCATTTCCGGCTCCTGTGACTCCTACCTGTCGGCTTATGCCCTAAGGGATTCCCTACTGTCTCTCGGCCTCTGACACAGGCTCCTCTGAGGTTTGAACAGAGTGCTGGGGTCTCTATCTCCACCGACAGCCAGCGACAGCTGTGCAGGATGCTGGGGCAATCACCTCCAAGATTCTCTGTCTTCTGTGGACTCCCCTTCTCTCTCATCCACAGCCCTTGCTACTCCCAACCATATCCAGCCCTGGGGAGAGGGGGTGCAAACTCAGCCCTGCCCATCTTCTGCCCTCCCAGCCAAGAAAGGTCTCCTTCAGGAGCTCATCTGGCCCCAATCCTTGAACGCTGGGTTGTAAAGGGGGCCCATCCCTGAGGAGGGCTGATTTTGAGCAAAGCCAAGCCCAGCCCACTTGCAGGATGAAAGAGGCTTGGATCTGGGGGTAAATAGAATTCCAGCCGAGCAGCTGCTCAGCCCTGGGCTGGAGAAGCGGTCAGAAGGAGGGGGCAGGGCTTCAGAACAGAGGCACAGTCCCCCTGGACGTTGCAGCTATCCCGTGCTTTCAGAGAGATCAATTAGGGGCTGTCTTACTCATAATAAAAAGAAACTGCACTTGATAAAAGAAAAAAATGTAAAGAGTGACCATAGGGTTCTCTGAGTAGTGACTACCCGCACTCTTTCCAGACCCGCTTCCAGTGAAAGCAAACTCAAGTTTGGGGTCAGTTCTCTCGGCCTTGTTTCCAGGCCCACGCCTATGGCATTGGTGCACCCACACTGCTGGGGCTCCCAGGAATCCGAAGACACCCAGAAGGTTTCAGGGCAAACCAGGCTGGGTGGATTTCAAGACACGAGCTCTACTAAACAAACCCAGAAGGCGCTTTCCGGAGGTGACGGCAGAAATGCCACAATGCAAATTGTGAAAAATCAGACTAGCGAGTGTAAGACAAGGCACAGCGTATTATTCTCCACTTTAGGTGCTTAATTTTGGGGCATCTCAGTCAGCACTGGGCGGGCTGGAGCAGAGCAGGGTTACGGGGAGATGGACTAACGGCTCAGAGCAGAAGGTAGAAAGGCCAGAGAAAGGAGCAGAAGAAACAGCCAGGGGGAAACAAAAAAGCAGGGGGCACTCCGTGGGGCTTTGCCGCTGCAGAGCCAAACTTGCAGCTCCGACAAAGCTGACTTTAAGCCGACCTTCAGCAGCGCTTCTTAGCAATGTACACCCGGCAATCGCTGGTAAATCTTTATTAATTTTAATTGGTGGCACCCATTTATAAGAACCATTAAAAAGGATAAATTGAGCCCATCCGGCGTAATGTCTTTTGTTAATTAGTTTGTCAGCACTGTTTTAATAGCCCCTAATGACTTCATATTTCAGACCTGACATTAAAGGAGACGCTGTGAGAAAGGAAATGGTCTTATCACCGTGTACTGTAACGTTTTTCTTTTTTGAACAAAAAGTGTCCTTCCAAATGCTGACCAAGGTTAGATGTCATGTAATTCTCAAAGGTAGGTGCCCGAGGACTTCTGAGGCCCCCAAGTCCTGCCACTCAATCATTTCTCAACTTGCCTCTTTCCTCCAACCATCTCCCATAGGCATCCCCCAAACACCCATTCATTTCTTCCTTCCTCTCTTCATTTATTCAACAAAGTTATTGAGCCCCTCAGAATCAAGGAAATATTTGGGGATGAAGTCAAGTGAGACACAGATACTTTCTAGGAAAAAAGACTTAAATGCTTTGCATTCTCCATCCCACTGAAGGGCTTTACTCTCAAGTTCAAGTCCATCATTTTTGGGGGGCAAGAAACAAAATACGGGAGGGAAGAGAAAGAAAGACACATACTTCAGATGGGCCTTGACTCCTGGTTCCAAAGAGTTTTGCTCTAAAATCAAATGAAAAGCAAAACTCACACACAGGTAATCTCCCAAGGAAGGAGCACGGAGAGAGAGAGAGAGAGAGAGAGAGAGAGAGAGAGAGAGAGAGAACTACGTTTGGGTCTTAGCACCTTTTGCCGTGGGGTTCAAAGGAGAGGGTATAGGATGAAGCACTGAAACGTTGGAAGCTTTTAGAATTATTTACACATTTCTAAAATCTAAACCAAAAAATAGGAAATTGAGCTTTGCTAATGTGTAGTGAAAGTTTCACACCTTCACTTTGCCTTGGTCTGCGTGTCCAAGGGCCCCTGTGACTCAGAGTAAGGGGTGAGGGAGGAAAGTCAGCAGCCGTGTCCACTCGGCTTTCTGTGTGTTGTCCGCTCAGTTTACCTTTGCCTCGTTCAGTGAATTTACGGGAATATAATCCAGGTTTACCTGAATTACTCTCACAAAAACCACAATGAGAAACTGTAGCTTAAACTGCAAGTTGACATGAAAAATGACAGAGCTGAAACTTCTCCTGGTCCTGGTACAAGCTCTTTGTCAACCATATTATGAGGTAAAAATAATGTTGCCCTAATCACATTTGACAAGCAATTGGCCAAAAAAAAATGTGTGAAAAAAATGTGTGAATAAATGGGACTAATTTATGCTTTATGGATAAATAAATAGACATCAGTGGAGGTGCATGCAAGTTCAAAAACATTCTTACTGGTAGGGTATGCAACCATAAAAGTCTGGAGACCACCCAAGTGTGGGACTCTTGGCAAGTACTTAACCTCCTGGATCCTTGGTTTTCTCATCTATAACCTTGTAGGTTGTTCTAATGACTAGAGATAAAGCATTTAAAGTGCCCATCCCAGAGCCTGGCACTGGATGGAGCTTTCATCCTCATCCTCTTCATCACATCAACTAGCAATAAGTTACGATCCCTTCCAACAGAGTCTACAGCAATTATTGAATCACTGAAGATTAGAAACAAACAAACAAAACCAAAGTCTCCTTAAAAGAGACAATAAGAGTTTCTTGCAGGGCTTAAAGCTCTCTGGATGCACTTTCTCAGAACTTTCTCCTGTCTTCTACATTGTATGGATGCTGTAGAGCCGGGCCTCAGCGGCTCCAGCAGACAGGTCATGCACAGGGATGAAGAGGGCCTCAGGTGGACCACCTGTCTAGAGGAGTGGCTACTTCTCAGCGCCCTGCAGTAGTAGCCTTGTAGGAAGGTGGGAAGATCAGAAAGGCAGCTACCCTTAGGTGAAATCTTTCCATGTTTTAATCTTGTATCTCTCTGTTATAGTGCCTAAAATAGCACTTTGGAGGTGCATTTTTGGGGTTCTTGCAGGGTTTTCAACTTAAGGTGTCCCCTATTGAAAAACAAATATTCACGAGTGCATTTGGTCTCAACTAACATCTAAAAAGAGATTTACAAGTCAGTCTTTTGAGAGTGAAATCAAAGCCAAGAGGGGGAGTGGGGAGCAGGGATAGAGTGGGAGAGGAAGAGGAAAAAGGGCTAAAAGACAAAGTGGGGGACCCTGAGAGTGTTTAACATTACCCACACCCCCGCTTTGCTGAGGCTGACCCTTAGTCTTGGAGAGGGGATTATTTGCTTTTGAATATCTACACCTCCTTTTCCTCCCTATATCTTCTCACTTCCCAACCCTGTCCGATCTCCTCTCCCCCAAACACACACACAGACACACACACACACACACACACCCCTCAAAGCTTCTAGACCTCTGAATTAAAAAAAGCAAAAAGCAAAAACGAAAAGATTAGGATGTAGACAAGATTTGAAAAACTACTAGATTCGAATACAGGACAAATTTGAAAGGAAAAACATTGTGTGTACATGTATGCATGTGATGTGTACTGTTTACAACTTTCAGCAACAACTAATCCTCTCATTCTCCAAAAACAAACCTCTATTAGCTCACACTATGAACTAGACCTCATGCTAAGTGCCAAAGGTACTATGACAGATAAGTAATAATCCTTGTCCTCAAGGAGCTCACCATTTAGGTAAGCAATGTCAACAAGCACATCATGACAGAAAAATCGTCACACATTTTAACAGAGGTAAATCTATAGGAACATAGATAAGAAGGGTCCCCACCTGTTCCACTGGGGAAGTTGGTTTGGGGAAGGCCTCATAATAGGAGTGTCCCATAAAATAGATCATTCCTAAAACTTTCTTTTTACTGTGTGATGCATCATAGAGAAATGAATATAAATGATGCACATGTTCCTTTTAAAAATAATAAATGAGCATCTGTGAACCTATGACCCAGCCTAAGAAATAGAACAGCTTCCATACCTTTGAAGTCCCTCTGTGTGCCCCTTTCTGATATAATACTTATGTTTTATTAATCAGTCCTTTGTTTTTACTTATAATTTTACCACATATATATCTCACTAAACTATATACATTTTTGGTTTGCTTGGTTTTGAATTTTACATAAATGAAGTGATGCAGTATTATGAGTTTTTTTATTCAACCTTTTGTGGGTTTTTTGAGAATTAGCTACATTCATATATGTAGCTACAGTTAATTAGTTTTTATTGATGTATAGTAGTCTGCTGTATGAACATACCCTAATTTATCAATCCATTTCACCATTAGTAACTATTGATATTTGGTTGTTTCCAGTTTTTTGCTATTATAAACAAGGACACTATGAACATTCTTCTATAAGTTCCCTGGTACACATGTCCTCTGCAAGAGGAACTATTACGTTGTCACTGGTATGTACGAATGCAGTTGGCTTAAACTTTGATTTTGTATCCAGTAACTTTGCTAGATGTTCTCATTAACTGGAGAATGTTACCTGTAAATTATTTGGTATTTTTTTATAGACAACTATATCATCTGAAAATGATGTTTGTTTCTTTCTTTCAAATCCTTATATATATTCTTTCTTATTTTACTACAATTGTTAAGACTTCTAATACGAACTTGTATGGAAGTGATGATAGCTGACATCTATGTCTAGCTCCTGATCTTGAAGAGAACGCTTTCAACATTTTACAATTAATTATGTTATTGTAGGTTTTAAAGAATACATTATTAAGATTCCTTTATTAGGCTAAAGAATATTTCTTCTATTCATAATTTGCTAAGAGGTTTTTTTTATCATGATTGAATTTTTAATTTGCCAAAAGTTCCTCTGCTTAAAAAAAAAGTTGTATGATTTTTTCACCTTGACTCTGTTAATTCCTTAAGGTGAATTACCTTATTCAGTTGTCTAACATTAAGCCAACCTTGCATTCATAGGAAAAACCCAATAGTTATTATCTATGTTAATGTATGTAGCTACAATTAATCAGTTTTTATTAATGTAGAGTATTGTGAACTTAGTGCCTTTTAGTCTTAGCTGGCAGTGCTTTCGCCAATAAAACTCTCATAAAGGCTTTGTGGGTTTCCAGTTTATTTGATTCTGGTTTGCTTCCTGCCATAGAGCTACATTCACAATTCTTTTTTAGATAGGGCTCTCCCTATTTTTGGAAAATTAAAACCTTTTTGTCTAGCTGAGCAGGTCTAATAAACTCACCATAAACTTCAGAAGTCTTATCTAAGGGTCTTATAGTCACACTCTTGACTCAATCTTTACCCTGAGGCCATTACTTTGAAAATAATTTACTGGCTTCAGGGACTGGAATTAAGATGTAGTTTTGGTTCCCAGCCCGTTAAGTCCTGGCTTCTCTATAGTCACTGTAAACTCTTCTTGCAAACTGAATAATTCTTTCTTCAGCTCATCTCTCTCTTCCCATACCTTATCATAGGTAACCAAAAGAAATCGAGACTTTCCACATTCTTCCTGGAAATCATCTTATCAAAGTCCAGTTTCTCTCCATCCTCACCAGCATTTGATATTGTCACTAATTTGTATTTTAGCTGTTCTGATACATGTGCAATATTTTCTCATTGTGGTTTTGATTTACAGTTCCTTGTGGTTAGTGCTATTGAATATCTTTTCATGTATTTATTTTCCATCTGTATATAATTATCAGTGGAACGTCTCTTTGTGTCTTTAGCCCATTTTCTAATTGAATTGTTGGCTTTTCTACTGTTGAGTTTATATATATATATTTTTTATCCTCATGAAGTCTAACTTACTATTTCTTTTATGGATTATGCTTTTGGTGTCATATCTAAGAACCCTGACCAAGCCCTAGGTCCCAAAGATTTTCTCCCATGTTACCTTCTAAAAGTTTTGTGACTTTACATTTAAATATATGATCCATTTTGAATTAATTATGTAAGTTTTGAAACAAGGTGAGCTTCATTTTTTGGCCTATGGATGTCCAATTGCTCCAGCATCATTTTTTTTTTAATGTTAAGAGACTCTGAATCTTGCACACTATTATATACAGAATGGATAAACAACAAGGTTCTACCGTATAGCACAGGGAACTATATTCAGTATCCTGTAATAAGTCATAATGGAAAAGATATGAAAAAATATGTACATGTATAACTGAATCACTTTGCTGTGCACCAGAAACTAACACTAACTAAACTAACATTAATATTGTAAATCAACTATACTTCAATAAAATAAATTTAAAGAGAAAAGAGAGACTCTAAATCGTATTTAACTCCTCTGTTTTTGAAGACAATGCTCCAGTGGGGAAAAAGGGGTACTACCTCAATACTGCCGGGTGTGAGTGGAAGTTTGGATTTCTCACTCTGCTTCCATTGACATCTGGGGGACCCTGGGAAGCATAGCAGGAATCAGCCCCCAGTGTAAAGAGTAGAGTAATAGATCACAGAGCTTGCGGGCCCAAGATCAGTTCAAGAAAATACTTAGAAATATTAATGTCTCGCACAAATGTTAGCTATAATACATGGATATGTGGTGTGAGCTGAACATTCACTGCCCCTTAAGAGATCATCCGTTCTAAAATCCCTGTTTTACAGATGGGCCCACTGAGGCTCAGAGAGAGACTCAAATGAATGCCAGATACACTCGTAAAAACCTCAAAAAATTTAAAGTACGCAGTTATGACTAGAATTACTGCAGGGAGGAACAAGCTGTAATGGTAACTGAGCCAATCACCAGTGAAGAGTGTGATTCTGAAAGTGGGGTCTTAAAAGACATTGGGATTCCCTTCTTGTTTTCTCTCTCAGATCACTCACTCCGAGAGAAACCAGCTACCATGGTGTGAAGATACATCAGGTGGCCGTGAGGAGAGGCCCACATGGCCAGGAACTGAAGTATCCTACCAACAGCCAGCAAGGAACAGAGACTTCCAGTCAATGGCCCTGAGTGAACCATCTTGGAAGCAGCTCCTCCCTCCCCATTCAGGCCCTCAGACAATACAGCCCCACTTGACATCTTGACCACAGCCTCATGAGAGACCATAAGCCAAAACCGCCCAGCTAAGTGGATGGTTCCTCACCCACAGAATCTAAGATAATAAATATTTGCTGTCTTCAATCACTGAGTTTTGGATACAATTTGTTATGCATCACTAGATAATAGCACAGTGAATTATTATCATAAGACCTTTTAAAACCCGTTCCCATTTCCATTTCTTGCCACCTCAGCGATCATGGCTGCCCCAGTCCATTCCAACCCGTGTCAAAATCTCAAAGTAAAGAGGGCTGAGTCTTAATCCCTTCCTTTCCAACTTTGCCACGTCTCAGGCAGCAACTGCTAAGCTCCACCCACCAACGCATATATGGGAGTGGCAATAGGGTCCCACACCCGCACAGCTGGGCCTCAGGAACTGACAGCTACCTTCCAGCAACAGAAGACTGCTTGCAAATTTTAGAGATCAGCTCTCTGATTTCAAAAACTAAAAAATTTTTTGGAAGAAGTGTTTCTATTAGGTCACACTTGTGAAAATGTTTCCATTGAACTACCCCCTCAGTAACAGAGCAGAAAGTTTTAACTGGCCCTTCTGAGAGATGAGCAATTTACACATCCACTGCTCCCCGACCCAACACACAGACACACAGAGGTAACACGTAATGCACCACTCGCCACTGAATAATGGGGCATCTGCCATGGGTATCTGATAGTTATTCTTGGGGGAAGGCAGGCTCACCTCCCACCATGGAAGCTGGAATGAGGACGTGCGACCTAATCTCTGGCCCGTGAGGATACAGAGAAGTCAGAACCATGGAGATCCTGCCTTGGTGGCAACATCCAGTTTCTAGGGCCAGCAGACGGCCGTGCCCACAGTCCCACACCCATGTCTGGCAGTGAGGCCAGGCAAACGGGGCGCCCAGTGTTTAACACTGGTGGTGACAGCTCTGTCATCATTGGGCTTGTCCATGGTGCCATCTCTGCACTTCTGGGTGCCTGGTCTCCATATATGTCCAAAATGACTGCCCAGCCTTCCCAGACAGCCAGGGGTTTCCCAACATCCCTTCCAAAAGAGCCACTTTCTGTAGCTTGCAACTAAAACCTCAGATGAGAATACATTTCTTCCCTAAATCAGACCAAGAAAACTTCAATGTAAATTCAGGGCTGAGAAAGTGAATTCATGAAAACCAAAAACCCTAAATTAACTGTCATCATCACCAATTAATAGTTGTTTTCCATGAACTGCGTATTGTTTTAGGCAATGCATTACCCTAGAAATGACTTTTTTTTTTAAAGTATAACCTTCTTTTTCAGAAGAAAAAAAAGGTACATGGGTGACGACTTGGGAAGACAAAATCCAGAAAAACAAAGCAAAAAATGACACATGATTTATGAACTTGAGTACATAAAAGTCACAGAAAAACAGTCTTCAAAGATAGTGCAAAGAGGAGAATAAAGGAAAATGTTGCTTCTTTATTAGATGGGGACAGAGAGGAATGAGTAGCAGATGATAGGAAAAAAATATGAAATAATATTTTGATCTGGTATGAGCTTGATCCATATCAAAAAAAATGATAAGGTGCAGAAAAGTAGAGTTAACACAGGGACTTGGAGAAAGGAAGGACAAAGTTGCAGGCTTGAAGCTAGGTCAGAAGCTAAGAAAATTCATTTGAATGAGCTGAGACATGAATCTTAGGAAACTAAGTGAAGTCATTGCCGGCAACTGCAAACTCAACAAACATGTATGGATTATTATTATTATGTTTGCAGTACTGGCAACTGCAGACATATTCCACTCACAACAATGTTTTCCAGTAAAAATTCTTATCCCTTAATCTGCAGGTAAGGAAACTGGGTCCAAAAGTCATGTGATAGGAGTGGCACGGTCCTAGTGCATCTTTCCCACAGCTGCCTTCCTAGGTGGGGAGATGAGGAAAGAGACAAAGACCCCAGAAGAACCAGCCTAGACCCTGGGCCAGATTCAGTGTAGCAGGTACTGGAGGTAGGTAGTGTGCTAACTGCTGGCAGAGACAGAGAAACCAAAAGTGCCCTGGAAATCAGTTCTAGAGCCTGCCTACTAGCTGTGTGACCTCGGGAAAGTTAATCTCCTGTTCTGGGCCTCAGTTTCCTAGTGAAATGAGGAGACGGGTCCAAGGGATCTTTGCCATTGCTTCATATTCAAAGTCTATGATCCTGGCTAGGATTCGAAAATTCATAGAGGGATTCTAAGAAAGCTCGTGAAGCCTTAGAAAGACTATAGTTTTCCATTTACAGAGCACATATATATTTCTCTGGATTTCTGTTGCGTTACCAACACCCCTTGCATCCTGAGTTTAGCACCCTGCTCCTATCTCCCTGTCTTTCCTTTGATGCATTATCCTTCCCACATTCCATGGAATTCTGATGGGGCTGCCAATCACAGTACTGACCCCACCCCTGGCCTAAGTGATTGGCCCAAAGGTTGGGCACATGACTCAAGAAGACCAATCAGAATCTTTCCCTGAATGTTTATGGGTGGATACAGGGGGAAGAAATGAACTGACTCCTGGGGTTATAGGACTGATAAATATATACTGGAAATATTCTCTCATCACCCTCATCCCTACTACCACCACCCTTCCATATAGATATTTCCTCAATTTTCCACCTCACTGAGGAGGTTTATCTAGGGTAGAAGAGAAGTAGAGGCAGGAGGTAATGGGAGGAAGGGAGAACAGGCACTGTGGGACCACATTGCTTGAGGACCTTAAAGTTAGCTCCACTCAAGGCTTCTTAGCATGGGAAGCCCCAAAGTCTACATATTTGGGGGTATCATCTTCCTATGGCTGCTATAACAAATTACCACAAACTTAATGGTTTAAAACAACTGAAATTTATTCTCTCATAATTCAGTAGTCCCAAAGTTTGAAATCAGTATCACTGGACCAAAATCAGGCTGTCAACAGGGCAGTGCTCCCACCAGAGGCTGCAGGGGAGAGTCTGTTCCTTGCTGCTTCTAGCTTCTGATGGCTGCTGGCATTCCTTGGCTGGTGGTAACATCACTCCAATCTCAGCCTCTGTGCTCACATTGCCCCTTCTTCAGCCTGCATCAAATCTCCCCCTGCCTTCCTCTTAGAAGGACACTTGTGGTAACAATTAGAACCCACCTGGATAATCCAGGATAAACTCCCCATCACAAGATCCTTAATTCACTAGCACCTGCAAAGGCCCTTTTCCCAAACAAGTAATGTTTACAGGTTCCAGGGATCAGGACCTGATATCTTTGGGTGGCCATTATTCAGCCCATTATGGGGTGTTAATTAGCTGGAATTCCATTTCTACTATTTGCTGCAGAAAGAGTTGTAACATAATGTTGATTGCGTAAAATTAGGGATATAACAGATATAAAGAAGAAAATTAAATCCCACCCCATTTAATCATTCAACTATTAACGAATGCCTAATATAGAACAAGGTGCTGGTTAACAGGAACAAAACTGGCCTGATTTCTAACCACTGGGGCCTCATAGTCTGACGAAGGAAAAAGAAACAAGTAAACAAGCAAATATAAACTGCTCTGATGGAAACTATGACAATGCTTTATTGCCTTCCATTATTTTCCTATGCACAATTTTCGCTATTGTTATATGCAGTTTTATTATCTCACTTTCTTCACTTGATTTTATATATGTAATTAGCATTGCCCATGTAATTAGGCATTCTCCTAAAGCAAAATTCTTATATTGAAATATTCCTTTATCTGAATATGCTGTGGTATGTTTAGTCATTCTCTAATATTGTTTTAAATTCTTTTTACTCTCACAAACAACATGATGAACATCTTCACTGGAATGGCTAATTGCTTCCTTAGAAAAATTTCTGAGAAATGGAGGGAGTTACTAGGTAGGAAACCACTTTTTAAATAGCTCTGGATGAATACTGCCAGGAGCCTCTCAAGAAAGAACAGCAGTTCACACTCCTACAAAATTGTTTCACAGCGTCTTTCTCTACATTTCATTTTTTATTTTAAAAAATTTATTTAGTTAATTTATTTATTATTTTTGGCTGCGTTGGGACTTCGTTGCTGCGTGCGGGCTTTCTTTAGTTGCGGCGAGTGGGGCTACTCTTTGTTGCAGTGCGCAGGCTTCTCATTGTGGTGGCTTCTCTTGTTGCAGAGCAGGGGCTCTAGGCACTTGGGCTTCAGTAGTTGTGGCACGCAGGCTCAGTAGTTGTGGCTTGCAGGCTCTAGAGCACAGGCTCAGTAGTTGTGGCGCATGGGCTTAGTTGCTTCGCGGCATGTGGGATCTTCCTGGACCAGGGCTCAAACCCGTGTCCCCTGCATTGGCAGGCGGATTCTTAACCACTGAGCTACCCGGGAAGCCTGTCTACATTTTATTTTAAATTTCTGTCAAGTTGATGGATAAAAATTATGTCTTTTTAAAATATGTATTTTTCTGATTATTAGACTGAATCTTTTTTTAATCTCAGCAATCAACTTTATTTCTTCTATGAATTTTTTTCATGTCCTTTGCCATTTTTGCCCTTAGATTATTAGTTTTTTTTTTTTCATGAATTGGTAACCAAATTGTCATGTTTGTGGCAAATAGTTTTTTTCTGGTTTGCCAACAACCTTTTTATTCTGTTTGTGATACTGATTTCAGACTTGTAGCATCCAGAATTATGAGAGGCCACCAAGTTTGTGGTAATTTGTTACAAGGGTCACAGGAAATGAATACCCCCCAAAGGGGACCCCAAATGTGAACTTTTTAGCTGAAAGAGTTCTGGCTTTGCCTCTGGAGTTACCTCCATGACTGACGGTGGGCTTATTGTGAGGAGAGGGTCAGCACTCCAGAGGTCTTGATTCAGCCTCACAAAACACAGAACTGAAATGTGACAATATTCTTTTGGAGACAAAAATGCAAATTGCTCTTTGGACTGGCCTTCACCTTCATTTTACGATTTATCTTTTTTTGGTACACATATGGTTCATTCTCAAGACTTACAAGGTCTAAAAACCAGTTTTGTAAAAAATTCCAGTAAGTTCTCCTCTAAATTGACACACTTCTGACAAACCTACCCCACATGGTAAGAAAGATCTTGCAAGTTGGAGCGCAAGGCCCAGCTGGGAGCGTGCATAGATATAGGACAGTATGTCGCTACTCTCCATCCCCACCCCTGGAAGAGCATGAGGGTTTTGTCATCACTATTGCTGTCCATCTACCTTTCTGTGTGTTTTGGGAATCATTTAATATGACACATGTCTGAGTGTACAAAGACAGTCAAAGGGTACCCAACGGTACCCAAGCTGAGAGCCAGAGTTCAGTTGCTCAGGATAAGAAAAAAGATTTGAGAGGCCATAAAAGCATAAAGAGAGGAAACAGGTGCCTGGCACCTGGAAGGAAACTGAAGAAGGAATGGAGATGTTTAAAAGGAGATTCCATGAGTTTTATCACGAGGAATGTGACGCAAGCCTTCTTCCTTCAGGGAAATATACACACCCCACAGGTGCACTTGGAATGGAGCCATCGGGTGAGAAATGAAATGGTGAGAACAGCCTTGAACTGGATGCTGGTTGAGCACCAAGATGGAGGGAGAGGGCCAGCCAAGCCCGGATCACAGAGGCCCGGGGCACTCGCTGGCAGAGGGACGGTCACTCTCCGTGATGTGGTCCAGGGGAAGGCAGCACTCTGGCTCACCAGCTCACACTGGGCTGGTTGGCAGGATGACACTCTTTGTGCCTCTTTTGGCTACACTGACCAGAGTAAGCTCGTGCCTCCATCCCTTCCCACCGGAAATTCCCAGCAGCCTCTCACCTGTCCTGCCCCCAGCCACCAGTGTGATCTCTCTAAGTCACAGGTCTGACGCATTTCTCCTGGATTATAACCTTTGATGGCTCCCACTTGCCAGCCCTCTCCTGGGCATGCAAAGGCTGGAGACATCGTCCCGTCCAAGTTTCCATCCTCGTCCCCTCTTCCCTGTGCACAGAGCCTCTGTTTCACCACGCACGCACGCTCCAACCTCCACACTCTGACACGTGCCCTTCCCCACCTGAATGCCATCTGGACTCCTAGGTTGCTCTGACAGATTTATGCACCCCCTTCTCTGGGCTCTCAAGCACATCAAACCTACATGGATTCTTGTAAAAAACAAGTTAAGCCTCCGAGTACCTATTACACACCGGAACTTCTGCTAAGTACTTTACTGTATTAGCTCACTGACCCTACAACCCTGTGAGCTCAGTCCTACTGTTAGCTCATCTGAGGAAACTGAGGCCCAGAGAGGTTACATGCCTTGACCAAGGGTATATAGCTAGTGAGTAGCAGTTCTGACATTTAAGCCCTGGCCTCTTAACCATCACTTTATATGGCTCGAAGCACTTCCCATATTGTATTTTAATTGTGTGTCTACACCAGGAGCTCCCAACCCTGGCTATCCTCAGGATAACTTACTCTTAGCCTAGTGAATCGGAATGTCTTGGGGTAGGGCCCAGGAGTCTGTCATTTTTAAAAAGCTGTCCAGGTGGTACAGGTGCTCAGCCAGGCTTAGGAGTAGGGTGACCAACCATCCTGATTTGTCTGGCACTAAGAGGCTTCCCAGGATGTGGGAAAGTCCTGGGCAAACTGGGACGAGTTGGCCACCCACTAGGAAGGTGAGTTGTGCCCTTCAGTCTCCTCTCAAGGACTGTGGGCTCCCTGTGGTGTTACTCACCCTGTATCACTTTGGCACCCAGCAGTGTCTGGCTCAGAGTAGGAGCTTGATAAATGGAGAGACATGTGTCATGTGTCTAGAACTTATCAACAAGCCAGAACAATTTTCTTTAGCTTCAGGCTCAGCTGGAAAATCATCTTCAGGGGCCCTGGCCAGGGTGGGAGGTCAAGTCAGAGACAGTCACCCGGGTACAGCCCTCGTCTTGTTCACGCCACACAGCCCCACTTTACCTTCCCATGAGAAGCCACTCTGGCTTGGGGATAACCAGGTGGCAGGGGTCAACTGGAGGACTAACCCCAGGAGACCTCAAAGGGATTCCTGCTTTTCCCAGCCATGTGTGAGCAACATAGGGCTCCCAGGAAGACTCAGAGAGCGAAGGCAGAGGCCTTGGTGAACACTGGTCCAATCCCCCGCGTCACAGACGAGGAAACTGAGTCCCATCCTAGTGGATTTGTGTGTGCTCTTTGTGAAAGAAGGAAACTAGCTCTTTGCCCGCGATATAGTTGCAAGTGTATTTCCTCAGTTTGCCCCTGGTCTTTGAGGTACGGTTATGGTATTTTTTTCCCAAAGTGATGTTTTTTAATTTTTATGTAATCATGTACTATTAATGTCTTTCCTTTACGGCTTTGGGGTTTTATGCCCTACTGAGAATGGCTCCCCTACTACTTACTTTCTTCTAGAACTTTTATAAAATATTTTGAGTGTGAAGACTGTTAGGGATCCAGCATTTCCCCCCAAAATTAAACCCAGACAGGAGAAATAACTCTTTCAAAGTCACAAAGTGGGTCTGAGGTCTGCTGAGATTAGGGTGTCCCATTCTGAGCTTACCCCACTGTCATTACCCCCAAACTGCATAAAGATCTTGTCTTTAACCACTCCTGTGGTTAAAGAGAAGCCCAAAAAGAATAACTTGTTTTCACAACTTGTTTTCATCGTATTCTGTCTTGAATTATAGTCATTTGTGAGTTTGGATTTCCTCACACTCATTTTGTAACTATATTCTGTTCATCTGTGGCTCCCACCCACCCTCAAGACCTTGCCCAGTGCTAACTGGGAATTAAACTGAGTTGTATGCTGCAACTGGCTGTGTGAAGTGAAGGGTCCTTGGATCTCCTCAATGCAGAAACAAGGGAGTTGGTTGGGTCACTGACCTGTAGGCCCTTCTATTCCTAAGGCTCCATGACCTTGGCAGGGGTTGCCAAAGAAAGAGATGCACCCAAGTGTGACCTCTGTCTTCCCTTGCCATTTGTCATGATTGGGAGCCTGCCTGCCAGAGGGCTCTGGAGCAGTTGCTGGGTTCACAGGATAAAGGGGCTTGATCTATGGGGAAACACAAAGGAGGGATTAGACAGGAAGAGAAACTGCAGCTCCTCTGCCTGATCTTGGGTCTTCTCCTGTGAGCCCACCTCTCAGATGTGAGTATTTCTTACACCACAAGGGACAGAATGGCAGAAATTGAAGAAAAGTGAGAACTGAATAGGCAAGAGGGTGCTCTCTGTTTCTCGAGCCTTCAGAAACTAGAATCTGCCCGGTGTCCTTTGTGGTCAGCATATCCCACCATTCAAGGCCAATACAAGCATGTCCTAATTCTTTAGAATGCTCAAGGAATGCAGTGTCCTGACATGTTGCGGACCCTTATGCGTAGAATGGCCACCATTACTGAAGGTGCCACGCAACAGTTACGGGATGCCTGCTGCATGCCTGACTCCATGCGCTGTTCTAGGTGCTGGGAGACAGCAGTGAAAGAGAGAGAGAGTTGCCTGTTCTCATGGAACTTACTTTTCAGTAGAAGGAGACAGAGAGCAAACAAATAGACCCAAAATGCACAAGAAAATATCAGATATTGATAAATGTTACTGGGAAATGCTATGCCAGGCAGTGTGTTAGTGGGTAGTCAGGAAAGGAGGGGTCATGTCACCTGAGACCTGAGTGATGAGAAGGACCCACCCACCTTGTAAAGACAGAGAGGAAGAGTATTTCAGGCAAAGGCACAAGTGGAGATCCTGAGGCAGGACCTAGTGAACTGGAAGAAGGCCAGCTGGAGCATGGTGAGTGGGGAGGAGAGGGGACAAAATTGAGAGTACTAGATAACAATAAAGTACACTCTGCGTGCACTGACGATGGCTGAACTTGTCAACAGTGATTCCGAAAGATCTTTATCACTTATGCCTAGAGGGACTTCCCATGTCACAGGTGACAGGGTCTTCAGCCAGCCTCTGGTCCAGTGTGTCTCAAACTCAGGAACTCTCTCTGACAAAGGAGAATAACAGCATATCCCCAGAGTTTCTAGAAGTTTTGACCAAGTTTTGCTGTTTGAATATGTGCGTTCTAGCTTTGAAACAAAAGCAGATTTTGCATTCAATTCCCCGAGATAACCATATTTGCTTTCATGTTTAAAATGACGTTCCGAATAATCACATAAAATGAATGCTCCAAGAGGTTGGCCATGTATGTGCTCTGTGGCCTTACGGATCCCCTGGCATGCCATCAGGTACCCCAGTTTGAGAAACACCAATCACTTGGCAGATGAGACAACAAAAGCCCAGAAGGACAGGATGAGGTGATTTTCCCAAGTTCACCCAAGTTGTTGGAGAAACATAAAGTGCTGGTGTCTTGTGCTTCCTGAATATTAGGATTCTAATGAGCAGCTGTTTCCTGCTCATTCGAATATATTTTGAGAGATTGTTTTATTTCTTTTTTAATTTTAATTGGAGTACAGTTGATTTACAATGTTGTGTTAGCTTCAGGTGTACAGCAAAGTGGATCAGTTACACATATACACATATCCACTCTTTTTCAGATTCTTTTCCCATATAGGTCATTATAGAGTACTGAGTAGAGTTCCCTGTGCTATAAAGTAGTTCCTTATTAGTTATCTATCTTATATATAGTAGTTGTATATGTCAATCCCAAGCTTCCAATTTATCCTTCTCCCCTTTCCTCCCTGGTAACCATAAATTTGTTTTCTACATCTGTGACTCTATTTCTGTTTTGTAAATAAGTTCATTGGTACTATTTTTTTTGAGATTTTCTTTTCTTTTTTTAAATCTCTTTATTTTATATTGGAGTATAGTTGATTAACAATGTTGTGTTAGTTTCAGGTGTACAGCAAGGTGACTCAGTTATACATATACACGTATCTATTCTTGTTTCAAGTTCTTTTCCCATTTAGGTTATCACAGGATATTGAGCAGAGTTCCCTGGGCTACACAGTAGGTCCTTGTTGGTTGTGTATTTTAAATACAGTAGTGTGTACATGTCAATCCCAAACTCCCAATCTATGCCTCCCCCAACGCTTCCCCCCATGAATTCATTCCCTAAGTCTGTTTTGTAAATAAGTTCATTTGTATCATTTTTTCAGATTCTGCATATAAGCAATATCATATGATATTTGTCTTTCTCTGTCTGACTTACTTCACTTAGTATGATAATCTCCAGGTCCATCCATGTTGCTGCAAATGGCATTATTTCATTCTTTTTTATGGCTGAGTAATATTCCATGGTATATATGTACCACATCTTCTTTATCCATTCCTCTGTTGATGGGCATTTAGGTTGTTTCCATGTCTTGGTCCTTGTAAACAGCGCTGCAACGAACATTGGGGTGCAGGTATCCTTTCGAATTAAGGTTTTCTCCAGATATGTGCCCAGGAGTGGGATTGCTGGATCGTATGGTAGCTTTATTTTCAGTTTTTTAAGGAACCTCCATACCATTCTCCACAGTGGCTGCACCAATTTACATTCTCACTAACAGTGTACAAGGGTTCCCTTTTCTCCACTCCCTCTCCAGCAAGGGCTTGTGTTATACCCAGCTTGACAGGCTCCTCTCTGTTCCCAAGCTAGTCCTATTAGCTTCATCCTAGTCACTGCATTGTCCTTTCAGGCTGTGGGAGATGAAGGGCATGCCAGCCCTGTGAAAGGGATGCTGGGGGCCAGAGACACTCCTTGTGCAAAGCTGCCTTCCCAGGATCAGCTTCCCCCACGGACCAAGGGAAGCATCCTCAAAACTCTTCTGGGTCCCCACTCACGAGGTAAGAGAAGCCGTCTCTCCAGCAAAGATGAGACTCTTCCCATGGCTTTAAAATCCCTGCAATGGCCGCATGCAATGTATTGTGCCACTGTTTAGCATGAGACTTACAAAGAGGTTGACGTGAAGGGAGAAAAACTTATGTTTTAACGCTAGTTAAAGCAACAGGTGACAAAATTAAATATGCAGGGTAAACTCAACTAAACTCGCAGGGGAAAGCATAGGAAAAAGGAAAGACTAGAAAGAATTAGGCCAAAAGGTTAACAATAGTAGTCACAGGAAAATGAGATTGTGGAGAATGTGGGGATGTGGGATTTGGGCTATTTTTATGATTTTTACATTTTCCAAATTTTCTCTGTGTGTGATGGGGTGGAGAGGATTGAACAGAAGGTGCCTTTCTCAAATTCCCAGCTCAAGAAAATATCAATATGAACATAGAATATTTTTTAAGTCTTGAAGGTGAGTATTCAATGTGTTTATAGAGAAAGCCGTGTGGAACTTACTGGGCTATTGTAGCTGCCAATTAATTAATGGTGATAAAAATAGATACGAATAATTTATGATCAGCAAGTTGATTGTTTTGAAAAGAGTGCTTCTAAAATTCTGGAACTACTTTCAAATGGACTAAACATTTTCCATATAATCCTGTTCATATTCCTTACCATTTGGGGAAATCCTTTGATAGTTTAAAAGGGAAAGCAGCTTAACCCTTACCTACGTTATCACAAATTCATGGAACCCATGTACTACGATTCCAGGGCACATCTGGCTTGACCTGTCCACCCCAGCCTGTGGCAGAGGGGAGAGTGCCCTGGAGAAAATGGCCAGGAGGCTCTCACCCCTGCTGTCCCGGTTCCCTGGGACCTCGTAAGAGGTCAGCCCCCATCCGTCCCCCCCGGACTGAATTTCTTGACCTGTAAGATGAGGAGCATGGCCCAGGCATATCAAATGTCTCTCCAAGTTATTCATTTATTCACTTTTACTTATTGAGCACCCACAGGGGCCAGGCATGTCTCCAGGCACTGGGGACAGCATTGAATGAAGCAAAATCCCCATTTTCTTGGCATTTCACCTTCTTCCCAAACATGTAGAGCTCTGACCTTCTCTAACACCTGTTACAGACAGGGCTGCTTTCTGCACGTAATCACACACCGCCTGTCATGTGAGTTTAACTGATCTGCCAATGTAATATGGAAGAACCGTTTGTATTCTATTACAAGTTAATCACTAAAGGGATGTTGCCTATAAGCTTAAATTATACATAATGGCCCATCTCTGGAAACCCTGCCTTTCAGGCAATGAGCATTACGCTAAAATACCTTTGTTCAGTTCACAGGAAACATCCAGACCAGGCTCACCTGTGAACGACTGCAGGGAGGAAGAAATTAATACATGGCCTCTGGAGGCTGACCAGAACCGGGAAATGTTTGACTTTACTCCCTTTCCTTGTAGTATAGAAGAAGCCTGGATTCTAACTCAGGCAAGATGGTCCTTTGGGGCACGAGTCCACCATCTTCTCAGGCTGCTGGGTTTCCGAATAAAGTCGCTACTCCTTGCCCCACCCACTCATCTCTCCATTTACTGGCCTGTCGTGAGGCGAGCAGTACGAAGCTCAGTAAGGCCAACTCGATTATAAACCCCAGGGGAGCAGAGACCAGGATCTCTTTTACTGTGTTTCCACAGTCCTTAACACAACCCCAGCACCCTAATTTTTCAATTAGGAAAGCACAGTATCTGCACACTGTAAGGACTTGATAAATGTTTGTTGGGTGAATAATAAGGATCATACAACATGTTGGACATTTACAGACATTAGCTCCTACAGTCCTCATGAAAGCCCTAAAAGGTGCAACTTATGATGGGGAAAGAGAGGTTAAGTGACTTGTTAAGACACACAGTAGGTGGTGGATCCTGGATACAAGCCCAGGTCTCAACCTTCATAAAATAAAATGTAACATGAAACAAGACAGTTTCTGAAACATATCACATGCATAGTGGGAACAGTGAGTTCTTCAGAGAAGGGAAGGATTTGTGAGGCCAGAATGGGCAGGGAAGAAATTATGGCAGAAGTGGGGCTTTGGCTGGACTTTGAAGGATGGAGGAGGGGAGAAGGATGGCAAAAATGACAGTGCATGAATCCATGAGGTCCAGAGCACCCAGGCAAAGACCTGAGATTGGCCTCAGCTGACTCAGGGCACCTTAGCCAACCGAAGGGTCTGATGCACGTTTCTCTAACAGCTGGAAAGTGATGAGAAAATAATTGTTCAATACGTGCAAAAGATCACTAGCCTAACTAAGCATGTGGACGAGCTTGAAATGAAGCCAGACACCCTCCCCGCTGTGAACACCAGGCTGCAGAGCAGACCTGTTGCCGCTGCAGCTCCTGAGCCTGACCCTGAGCAAAGCAGTGGGGGCTGGGAGCAGGTGCCCCTACAAGGCCTTCCGTGAGGTAATGGGGGCCCTTCATACACTGCTTGTTTCTGAAGAGCCTTGACCTCTGCCATATGCACTCTGACTCAGTGACCTCCCAGGAAGAGGTTATTTCATACCCACAAGATGCACTCGCAGGCCTTCCAAAATGATGCAGGGAAAGCACCCTGGCCTTTGATCCTGGTAACCAGAGTTCTTGACCTAGCTCTGCCATTTCTGGGTATGTGACTTTGAACAATTCATGACAAGGCTTGTGGTCTCTGAATGGTAGTATGGGACAGAACAGTGACTTCCTCACGTCGAGTGGCGCCCTCGTTGAGATCAATATAGTGCTTCAAGACCAGGACTTCTTAGAATGATATGAAATGGAACAGCATCAAAAACTCAACATGCCCAAAGATGACACGCAGGTGGACAATGGGCGCATGAAAAGATGCTCAACAACGTTAACCATCAGGGGAATGCAAATCAAAATCACAATGAGATATCACCTCACACCTGTCAGAATGGCTGTCATCCAAAAGAACATAAATAACAAACGTTGGCAAGGATGTGGAAAAAGGGAACCCTCATACACTGTTGGTGGAAATGCAAATGGGTGCAGCCACTGTGGAAAACGGTATGGAGGTTTCTCAAAAAACTAAAAATAGAACTACCGTATGACCCAGCAATTCCACTCCTGGATATATATCCGAAAAAAACAAAAACACTAATTCGAAAAGATACATGCACCCCAATGTTCATAGCAGCATTACTACAATTGCCAAGATATGGAAGCAACCTAAGTGTCCATCAACAGATAAATGGATAAAGATGTGGTGTATATATACAATGGAATACGGCTCAACCATTTAAAAAAATGAAATTTTGCAATTTCCTGCAACATGGATGGACTTGGAGGGTATTATGGTAAGTGAAATGTCAGACAAAGACAAGTTCTCTATGATACCACTTATATGTGGAATCTAAAAATAAAACAAATGTCCCTATTGGCAATCTGTATGTCTCCTTTGCAGAAATGTCTGTTTAGGTCTCCTGCCCATTTTTTGATTGGGTTGTTTGTTTATTTGTTATTGAATTATATGACCTGTTTGTATACTTTGGAAGTTAAGCCCTCATCAGTTGCATTGTTTGCAAATATTTTCTCCCAGTCCGTAGGTTGTCTTTTTGTTCTGTTTATGGTTTCCTTTGCTGTGCAAAAGCTTATGTTTGATTAGGTCCCATTTGTTTATTTTTGCTTTTATTTCTATTGCCTTGAGAGACTGACCTAAGAATATGTTGGTATAATTTATGTCGGAGATGCCTATGTTTTCTTTCTTTTTTTTTTTTTTTTTGCGGCATGCGGGCCTCTCACTGTTCTGGCCTCTCCAGTTGCGGAGCACAGGCTCCGGATGCACAGGCTCAGCAGCCATGGCTCACAGGCCCAGCTGCTCCACGGCATGTGGGATCCTCCCGGACCGGGGCACGGACCCGCATCCCCTGCATCGGCAGGCGGACTCTCAACCACTGCGCCACCAGGGAAGCCCGCCTATGTTTTCTTCTGGGAGTTTTATGGTGTCATGTCTTATATTTAAGTCTTTAAGCCTTTTTTAGTTTATTCTTGTGTATGGTGTGTGTGTTCTAACTTCATTGATTTACATGTGGCTGTCCAGCTTTACCAACACCACTTGTTGAAGAACCTGTCTTTTTCCCATTACATATTCTTGTCTCCTTTGTTGAAAATTAATTGACCATAGGCACGTGGATTTATTTCTGGGCTCTATTCTGTTCCATTGATCCATATGTCTGTTTTTCTGCCAATACCACACTGTTTTGATTACTGTAACTCTGTAGTACTGTCTGAAGTCTGAGAGGTTATGCCTCCAGCTTTATTCTTTTTCCTCAGGATTGCTTTGGCAATTCTGGGTCTTTTATGATTCCATAGACATTTTAGGATTATTTGTTCCAGTTCTGTGAAAAATGTCATGGGTAATCTGATAGGGATAACATTAAATCTATAGATTGCTTTGGGTAGTATGGCCACTTTAACAATATTAATTCTTCCAATCCAAGAGCATTGGGATATCTTTCCATTTCCTTGAATCATCTACAATTTCCTTCTTTTTTTTGTTTTTGGCCTCACCACACGGCTTGTGTGGTATTTTAGTTCCCCAACCAGGGATTGAACCTGGGCCCTTGGCAGTGAGAGCATGGAGTCTTAACCACTGGACCACCAGGTAATTCCCTACAACTTCCTTTATCAATTTTTTATAGTTCTCAGCATACAAGTCTTTCACCTCCTTGGTCAGGTTTATTCCTAAGTATTTTTTGGATGCTATTTTAAAAGGGATTGTTTTTTATTTTCCCTTTCTGATACTTCATTGTTAGTGTAAAGAAGTGCAGAACTTCCCTGGTGGTCCAGTGGTTAAGACTCTGCACTTCCATTGCAGGGGCCATGGGTTTGATCCCTGGTCAGGGAAGTAAGATCCCACATGCTGCTCAGTGTGGCCAAAAAGAAAAATAATTGTAAATCAAGTACACTTGAATTAAAAAACAAAACGCCAAAAACAAAACAAAACAAAACTGATTTCTGCATGTTAATCTTGTATCCTGCTACCCTGCTGAATTTGTTTATCAGTTCTAGTAGTTTTTGTGCAGAGTCTTTAGGGTTTCCTATATATAGCATCATGTCATCTGCATATAATGACAATTTTACCTCTTCTCTTCCAATTTGGATACCTTTTATTTCTTTTTCTTGTCTGATTGCTGTGGCTAGTACTTCCAATATTATGTTGAATAGAAGTGGTGAGAGTGGGTATCCTTGCCTTGTTCCAGATTTTAGTGAGAAGGCTTTCAGCTTTTCACCATTGAGTATTATGTTGGCTGTGGGTTTGTCATAAATAGTTTTTATTACGTTGAGATATGTTCCCTCTATATGCACTTTGGTAAGAGTTTTGATCATGAATGGATGTTGAATTTTATCAAATGCTTTTTCTGCATCTATTGAGATGATTATGGACATTACATCAAAAAAAAGCATAATACACATTCTTTTCAGATGCACATGGAATATTCTCTAGGATTAACCACATACTAGGACACAAAACAAGCCTCAACAAATTTAAGAGGATAGAAATTATTTCAAGCTTCTTTTCTGACCACAACAGCATAAAACTAGAAATCAACCACAGAAAGAGAAATGAGAAAAAAACAATTATATGGAGACAAAATAACTACTGTTGTACATCAACTACACTTTAATAATAAAAAAAATGTGCATCTCATGTTTGATAAAACTTATATTCATAGAAGGTGATCACATTAAAATGATTTCTCATTGTGCACCATGATCAGAAAAGTCTGAAAGTCCCTGGCCTAGTGGCTGAGGGTGAAGGGTGTGGAGTCAGATGGCCTCAGTTTGAATTGGGCTCCACCACTTGCTAGCTGTGTGATTTGGGGGCAAGTTATTTCACCTCTCAGTTTCAACATCTATAAAATCTGGAAGATAATATTACTAACCTCATAATGTTTTTGAGAGAATTAAATCATTCAATCAATAAATCAATATATATAAAGTCCCTAGGACCACACCTGGCATTCAGTAAGGAATCTGCTGCTGCTGTTTCCATGTTGGTTGTTGAGGCAGCTGGACCAGAAACAACTGAAGTCCAGGAGGTCCCAAGACTAAATCAAGATCCCTTGGTTTTTGCTCAAAGAGCCCAGTGCCATTTTTCTGAAGCTTTAGCTTGGGTCCAGGCAGGCCTGGGGGCCAGTGATGAAGCAGGGCACGGAGAGGGTTCTGGTTTCCTCTGCCCAGGCCCTGAGATTCCCCCCGGAACTGTCCTTCACTCAGAGGCAAGAAGCACCAGAATACTCTGACAGAAACCATGTCTTGGAGCTCCAAAATGAACGAACCAAACTGCAACAGAAACTGCAAAAACACCCCTCACCCCCTTCACACACACCCTAGGGCCGGGAGAGCCAATGTCAGTAAGAGAGACAGCTGGCAAACTGGTTTTGCTTTTGCTTGTTTGTTCCTGCAAAGTAACTCACAATTTGACAGAAAAATAAGATAGAGGTCACAGTCTGTTAACGGTCTTATAGCATGTGCTAAACATTGTTAAATTGTTCTCCTCAAGGATAACACTGAGTTACAATATGAACAGTTATATACATACATATAGTCAGCATATATATGATACAACAATAATGTGTAAGTATTGTGAGTAAACCTATTTCCTCACAGCTTTCCAGCATTGGATTTTACTACTTTATATTTGCAAGTTTAATAAGTATATAGGGACACCTATTCTAACTTACTTATCTTTAAATAATGAGGCTGACCTTTTTTTCCAGGTGTTCACTTCCTACATCATTTTTTCCTAACATGTAACCCCCGGTCTTTCAGTCAGCAATGTGTATTATGTAATTGCTAGGGGTTGAGTTTTACATTAGGTGGTAGAAAAGCAATGTTTATAAAAGCTGCAGATAAACGTCCTGTTCTCAAGGACATGGCTCCGGAATGGTCATGACAAGAACCAGCTCACTATAACTGTATGTGCCGGAGAATGTCACTTCTAACAAGGTCCAAGCCAGCCTACTGCCAAATGCAGTTTTATAACAATCACTTTGCCTATGATTCTTCCTGCTATCCAGAACTGAACATCTCTGTCTATAAGTCAAGCCTCTGGGTCATACATGCAACTGAAGAAGCCAGAGGTGACACCATCCCAGCCAAAATCAATGAGGCCATTTTCTAACCATCCCTGCTCTGGGAAAACAACCTGCGGCCAGCAGTGCCTTCATGGCATGTGGTGTGCTGTCTATGACCAGGATGGTGTCCACCAAAACTGAAGAAATAGTCTAAGTATATGCCACCAAAACCCAAAAGGAACAGTACATCACCTCCAGTTCCAAAAGAAGTGGTGAAATGTGACCAACCTGCACTATGGCCCAACTGCCCCAAAACTGTACATGGGCAGTGATGGCTACTGGACCCACTACCATGTTGATTTTTATCATGTGTGAGGAAGACAACAGGAGGGTCAGGCCATGCCAGAGGATAAAACCTTTGGGGCTGGAGATAGAAAAACTAGACACATTTGTATTTATTGGTTGGTTTGCTGCATCTGTGTTTGCTTGTGTCTTCCTTACACAGGAGGCTTTCCTCAAATGTTTGGTGACCTTGGCTGTCTGTTCTCATTTAGGAGGAAGACATTAAAAGTCAGTTAGTACCCTGAAACCTAGAAACTCCACTCCACAGACCTGCACACAAACATGCACCAAAAGATACATATAAGAATGTCCATACCAATTCTATTTGCAATAGCCCAAAGTCTGAAACTACCCAGAAGTCCAAGAGTAGAAAGGATAAATAAGTGTGGCATGTAAACATAATGGGATAAAATGCCTCAATGAGAATGAACAATCTATAACTATGTGCAGAAATATAGATGAATCTTACAAACATAATTCCAAGTTAAAAAAAAACCAGAAACCAAAAGGCTCACATGCTATATGAGTCCATTTATCTAAGAACAGAACAGGGAAAATTATTAATCTATGGTGTCAAAAGTAAAGATAGCAGTTATTCTTGGATGGGGATAGTGAATGCTCCTCCTATGTAAAGCAGAAAAGAAAAATGGAGAGAAATACACTGTAGGGAGAATTTAACACACCATTCTCAGTATAAGACAGATCAAATGGACATTGAGCAAAGACATAGAAATAAAGCTAAACAACCTAATCAACAATGTAGGCCTTTAAAACCATTTAATCCTGATTTAAGCACACACATGTGCACACAAACACATATTGGCATTCTGATTAGAAGGGCATTAAACATATATTAATTTTAGAAGGAGTTATATTTTTATAATAAGCTGTTTCATCTGTGAGTATGGAGTGAATCTCTCCATTTGTTAATATAGAGAAAAGCTACGGATTTTTGTATATTTGTCTTGTATATAGCCCCCTTTCAAAATTCTATTGGTAATTTTAATAGTTATTAATTTTAATCATTTGCTATGAGACTAGGTTTGTAATCCGGCCTGACAAAAAGATAATTTTCCCTTCTTTAATAATGTTCATATGGACTATTTCATTTCCTGTCTTATTTCATTAGTGAAAATCTCTGAAACTGTTCATCATTAGCAGTGATAACAGACAACCTTGTCCTGTTACTGGTATTACATGGACGACTCTCTCAGGCACTGCTCAGAATCAAAAGGAGCCTGTGTCCTGTAGCCCCCTACCCAGGAGGTTACCAAGGTCCTGATGTAATAGAGAAGGACAAATCTGACTCCATATTGGATGTTTCTTTTACTTTAACCTTTGTATTCTATTGCTTTTGCTACAAGTTAAGAATGTTGCCTGTAGCCTGAAATATATAGGATAGCCATTCTCAAGACTCTGACCTATAAAGGTATAACACTTTTCCATTCACATAGAGATAAAAAGTTACAGAACAGAGAATAATAATTGGTTTGTTGGAGGTGTATAGGAACACTGTGACCAGACCTACATAGACAGCTGCAAGAACGAAGGATTCAGCACCAAGAAGCTTGCAACAATCAACCGAACCCTCTCCCCTTTTAGTATAAAAGAAGCTTGAATTCTTTTTTTTTAACATCTTTATTGGAGTGCAATTGCTTTACAATGGTGTGTTAGTTTCTGCTTTATAACAAAGTGAATCAGCTACACACATACATATATCCCCATATCTCCTCCCTCTTGCGTCTCCCTCCCACCCTTCCTATCCCTCCCCTCTAGGTGGTCACAAAGCACCTAGCTGATCTCCCTGTGCTATGCAGCTGCTTCCCACTAGCTATCTATTTTACATTTGGTAGTGTATATATGTCCATGCCACTCTCTCACTTCGTCCCAGCTTACCCTTCCCCCTCCCCGTGTCCTCAAGTCCATTCTCTATGTCTGCGTCTTTATTCCTGTCCTGCCCCTAGGTTTTTCAGAACCATTTTTTTTTTTAGATTCCATATATATGTGTTAGCATATGGTATTTATTTTTCCTACAAACAACTCAATTTCGTTTCTTTTTATGGCTGAGTAATATTCCATTGTATATATGTGCCATACCTTCTTTATCCATTCATAAAAAGCCTGAATTCTTAACTCACGTAAGATGGTTCTTTGGGACAGTAGTCCTCCATCTTCTCAGTCTGCTGGCTTTCCAAATAAAGTCACTATTTCTTGCCCCGACAACTTATCTCTCGATCTATTGGCCCATCAGGCAGCGAGCAGTACCAGCTTAGACTCAGTAACGCTGACCATCACAACCCTTCACTCCAGGAGCCTACAATAGTCCGGAGCTGCAGTCCCTGGGGAGGCCTCTCTCCACTCCTTTCTCTTCTATGTCCCTAGCTCAGGCCCCCATGACCTTGTTCCCAGGCTGTTACAGTGGCCTCCCAATTGGCTTCCCTTCCTCTCCTCCTTCCCCTCCTGTGCCCTCCTGCAGTCTGTCCAGCACACTACAGCCAGCGTGAGCTTTCAAAATGCAAATCTGATCATGCCCTTCTTCTTCATCCCATTCTTCTGGGAATAAAGTGGTACAAGCCTGTGTGAGCACTGCACCCCCTCCAGCTTCATCTCCTCCACTCTCCTACCCTCTCAGGAAGAACCTACTGTCCTTCAGTTCCCTGAATGCACCCTGCCCCTTCCTGTGTCACCACCTTACACCTGCTTTTATTACTTCCTGTACCACTCACACACACACACACACACACTCCCTAACTCACACATATCACCAGTGTCATCAACTCCACAGATGTATACATACAATTATCCATTCAATGTCTTCACCTCTAGACCATAAATTCCACCACAGTAGAGACTGCGTTTCTGCCACCCTTAACCCCAGGAGCCAGTACAGGGTCTGGCCCCTAGGAAATGTCCAATAATTATTTTAAATCAATAATTAGTAGGCCAGTGGTTATTAGCCTTTCATAACCCACCGATTCCTGTTTTATCCCCCTAAGAGATAGGTAGACATAAAAGTATCTTTTATCCTCATTTTAAAAAATAGTTTTTGGGAATTCCCCGGCGGTCCACTGTTTAGGTCTTGGCGCTCTCACTGCCGTGGCCCGGGTTCAATCCTTGGTGGGGGAACTAAGATCCCACAAACCAGGCAGCGTGGCCAAAAAATAAATAAATTGGGGCCAGGTACATGATATTATATAGGCTGGTTTCTTTCGAGTCTCAAGGCTGGGTATCACAACTCCAGTTTCCCCTGCCGAACCTTGGTCATGCCGTGCAGTTTCTTTACCAGCCAGGAATGGATTATCTGTTGAGATTTCATCCCTCTGTGATTCACCACAAGGCCCCGAGCAGGGACACATGAAGGAGGTATAACTCTCAAGAACCCACAGAATGTGTGTTTGTTCCGCAGTCACTGCACACACTCACCTCCAGCACCCGGCCACTTCTTCCACTGAAACCCAGCTCTCAGTGCTACTCCCCAGCTCAGACCTCTTCCACGCCCAGGGCCTCTGCCCAGAGTTTTGTTCTTTGTTATGTCGATGGGCAGGGGCAGAGCTCCGACAGTCCCACTTTTTTTTTTTTTTTTTGCGGTACGCGGGCCTCTCACTGTTGTGGCCTCTCCCGTTGCGGAGCACAGGCTCCGGACGCGCAGGCTCAGTGGCCATGGCTCACAGGCCCAGCCGCTCCGCGGCATGTGGCATCCTCCCGGACCGGGGCACGAACCCGTGTCCCCTGCCTCGGCAGGCGGACAGTCCCACTTTTAAAGATATGCTGTAGGAAGGAACTCCAGCTGGCGTCCCTCCCTGGAAATTGAAGCCTTTCGGCACAGACAGACTCTTACGGATACTTATAATTTCGGCCTCCTGTTGGTCTGCTGCAAGTGCACCTCGAGGGCATGCCTGAGCCTGAAGGCAGAGTTTTAACTTAACTATGAACGCAAGAGACCTCCCCTCCCATGTGGTCAGCCAAACCGCAAGTGTATTCCCTTCACTCATTATAATGTAGCTAAGACGGTTAAGTATGGTGACTGTGGCACAATTAAAACTCATGTAATTAAGGAAAGTGGTGGTGAGAAAAAAAGGACTGGTTCTGAAAGCTCAGCCCAAGGGTTGAGAAAGAGAGCAATATTTATTTTCACCACTAGATGGCAGGCTTCCTGCTTTATTCCCCAGCTAGTCCAATTAAATTGAGAAATGATCCCCAATCAGCCCTGCCACAAAACAATCCTCATAGAATGTTACCTGCCACAAAACAATCCTCCAAAGTACCCTCATAGAGACTCATAGAATGTTACCGGCCGACGATTTGGTGAGTTTTTTCTAGCCAGACCTTACATTAACGGAAGAAGAGAGAGCCCAAGAGATCAGTAGATCCCAGGTTTACAAATTCTCCCGGGCCACCCTGCCTCTTGACAAAAGCCATCCAAAAACTGACTTAAAAAGAGATATGATATGGAGATGCTCAGTTTCTGAAAAATTCATAGAGCCGTGTTATGATTTGTGCACTTTTCTGTGTGTACATAATACTGACTGAGAGAGAGAGAGAGAGAGAGTAACTCTTCCACAAATGGAGTGGGATGTTTGCCTAGATTTGGTCTTGTTTATTTGTGAGCTTGGCTAGCCCTTGGCTGGTGAGCAACTTGAAGTCTGGGATCCTTTATGCAGCTCTGTGCTCCCACAAGCCTTATGCAACAACTGACAAAAGGACAGATGAGGCATCTGAATTGTTTGGAATAAATTAAAGTGACTGCAACCAGCTGGGTGACTTTAGCCAAGGGACTTGCTCCTCGGGACCTCAATCTCAAAAATTCAGTGCTGAATTACACTATCATTTAATCTCTGAGTACAAAATAAATCAGAGAAATACCTAGTAGAGTGCTGCAAATGTTATAAGACAGTGTTTCTCAAAGTGTGGTCCAAGGACCCCTAAGGGTTCCCCTTCCCTTTCCCAACCCTTTAGGAAAAGGGCTGTTTGTAAGAATAGCAGTAATGCCAAGGAAAATGATAACTTTCCATCGTGGCTGTAGCTATTCAACCATGTAAACTTTTTTTTTTTCTCTTCAAAAGACATCCTTAAGGAATCCTAAGTATTTAGCTGGAATCTTGTGCTGGTGGCCAATTTTCTCCGTGTGTGTGTTTGGGAGAATAAAAGGAAATGAACTGGTTTTCTTTCAACACTGTCCTCACAGATCCTCATGGATTTGTGCTGCTGGCGGTAGATAAAACAATCAGGGCGGGAGGATGGTTTTCTTCATATACTTCCATCAAAACAATATATCACAAGACATTCAATGCAGAAGTGGATATGAGAATGTATAAACTAAAATTAAAGAGATTTCAAAAATGTAAAACAATGTCATTTTTATAAATTTCTTTAATTTGGAAAAATATAGTTATTGTTCATAAAAATTATGTAATTTATGTTAACATGCAATGGAGTCTTATTGTTATTTTTAAATATATTAATAAGTATTTCGATTTTTCTCAGTTATAATTTATAATAAATATGGGAAATATCAGAATATAAAAACAAAAGCTGTTTGGGGTTCTCAGTTGCTTTTAAGAGTGTAAAGGGGCCCTGAGAACAAAAGATTTGAGAACTGCTGTTGTAGGAGCTTAATTAATCCCTTTATTAGCTCTCAGTTATTTATCTTTCATTCTTCAAAAACAGAAAGTTATATCTAACAATGTTAATTTCAGCATTATCAACACTAGCAAAGAAAAAGAAAAAAGACGAGCTGAATGTCTAATATCAGGGGAAAGGTTTAATTATGATAAAATATGCTCCATTAAGGCAACGGAATTATATCATATAGTATTACATAATAAAATGATTATATGACATCATGTTAAGAGTGTAAAAACATAAATCGGTACTGCCACTAACTGTAAAAATATGAGATTGGAATCTGATACATAAAATGAAAACAGTAAACACCTATTATATTATGTTGGGGTGTTGAGACTATAGGTGCTGCTTTTCTTTAATTAAACTATTGGCTATTAGCATTTCACTGCATATTTTTTAAAACAGCATTTTTAAGTGAGTACTTTAAGACCTGGCTTCCCCAGGTCTCTCACACTAGGGCCAAAGAGGCCATCGCCTCTTTCCATTTAACAAGCCAAAAAGGTTCCTGATTTTGAAAAGCCAACTTCCTCCAGCAGACCCCCAACAAAAGTCCTTGTCTCGCAGGCCTCTGGGAACAACCTCTGACGAATGGCAAATCTGTACAAACACACAACTGCCCTGGCCGTAGCAACACTTGAAGAGAACCAGTACTGAATGGGGGAAGTGGTCTGGCGTTCAGCAGGTCAGCAAGCAAACAGGAGTCTTTGTGAAGGGAACAAAACTGCATCTGCCCCTCACCAAGAGGGTCTCCGGCACCCCTCCTCTCCTGCGCAGCCACCCCCACACACTCACAGTGTACATTTGTGTTTTGCTTCATAGGCGTACTGTAAACTCCCTCTCAAGCCAACTGCTTCTGAGGTTTTGAAGTGAAAAACATGGCCAGAAGGAGGATGCATGCTTCAAGGAACCCTTACCTCCAGTTCATTAACTGGGTGCTGTTCACATCTTTCCCAAGACCAGCTGGGGTTACTCCCCTTCTTAACTCCAAATGTGCTTATGGCTCTATTTCAGACTCCCAGGATGGCCAGCACCGTGTGAAAGAAATACACTGGATAAGTAAAGAGACGATCTTATTCAGGCTCTAGCAAGAGGGAGGTCATTCATTAATGCAGAATATCTCCGAGAAAAGGCAGGAGGGGTTTTACAGAGGCAAGAGAGTGGGGAGGAGAGTGGACAGCAGGTCTCGTCTGAAGGCTGGAATGGATCTCATCTGTAGTGGGGTGGGTCTCATCTGAAGAGTGGGATGGGAATAAGCTGAATACGTGAGGGCAGGGTTGTCCTTTGCAGTTTCTCCACTGTCCCAGCTCCCCGGCTGTCTGGGAGCACAGGGCTCAGATAAACTTCAACATGGTCAACAGATTACTAAAAATCTGGACTCGCTTGTAGCAGAGAGGGGAGGAGGTAAGTGGTGAGAGTGAGGTCCCAGATGCCTCCGGGGAGGTGGTGAGGGGAGAGAAGGAAGGGCGGGAGAAGCGGACACCCCTCTAGACGGTCTCTGGGCAGCTGAAATTTTGTTCCTCAAATTCAGAAAGCTTCTCCTTCTCCCCTCCTGTTCCTCTCTCCCTCTTTCTTTCTCAGGTGCCAGGTGAGTGAGGACAGTGTTGAAAGAAAACCAGTTTGTTTCCTTTTATTCTCCCAAGCACACACATGGGGACAACTGGTCACCAGCACAAGATTCCAGCTAAATACTTAGCGTTCCTTAAGGATGCCTTCTGAAGAAAAAAAAAAAGTTTACATGGTTGAATAGCTACAGCCGCGATGGAAAGTTATCATTTTCCTTGGCGTTACTGCTGTTCTTAACAAACAGCCCTTTTCCTAACATCTTCTTTGATGAAAGCAAGCCCTACCCTGCTTCTTTGCCCTAAAGCCCCTCTTTTCAACCAATCCAGCCAGATGTGTGACTTTTTCCATTCACACAGCACAGGGTTTAAGGATGGAAGAAGGGATGAGCTGTTTCCCTCATTAGTGGCTCTTTCCACCCCTACAGAGACTGTTTGTGGAGGATTTGTGTTGCTGGCTGTAGATAAAACAATCAGGGTAGGGGCCGCTTTGGAAATAGGGGGAGGGATGGGGATTTTTCCATCTGGAATCACAAGGCTCTTGGTGGCAGGACCAGATGGAACCACAGTCTGTCTGTGGAAACAAAGCTTCTCTATAAACTGGTCATGCAAACAAGAATATGAGGTTTTTGACAACACAATGGCCAAGAGATAGGAAACTGAGACTGGTTATGAAATGCCAAGGACAGATCCCTCCAACTTTGGTGAATTAAGCCCTGGATGTAATTCAGCAAGGAGCTTCCTTGGGCTGATGAAAGCAAGGACTGTAAAGCTTTGAATTCAAACTGGGACACTAGAAGAACAACTCACGGTCAGCCAGTGTCCATCCTCTGAATTTAAGTCATCTTTCAGCTGGGAGCGAACATGCTTCCTTAACGCACCAGAACAATGTTGGGGCTTAGATTACTGTAAAGAATTTTATACATGCTGAGTGTCCCTGTCAGCACTATTAATGAACATCCTCTAAGCTGCACTTAAGCCAAATTCCAAGGTATAATTAGGGAGTCTAAGCAATGATATAACATAGATGGCAAGTTTGAAGCTCCCAACATCCAATTAGAGGGATGGGAGCAGATTTCCCAGAGCACAGGAGATGAAAACCACCTGTTTCAGCCTGCTTCCTAAGTCCTTCCTTCCAGGAGAGTTCTTTGTGTCACCTAATAATGCCAAAAGGAACGCTTCTTGGCCCTCAAACCCCATCTTGCAACCAGAGGTCAATTAACAAGCTGTGTGCCCTAGAGCAGGTCACTTCCCCCCTTCGAGCCTTAATTCTGTCTTCTACAAAAATGCAGCCGTTGGACAAGGATCCGTGTTTTCAAACTTTTTAAAGCAGTGGAAACTTTCGTTTTTCCCCTGAGGAAACCTTTATGATGGAACTCAATTTGTAAATATCCTATGTCACTTGGAGGAACTATAGTCAATATGTCACAAATCAGAATGATGAAGGGAAATAGCTCAAGTCTTTGTAACTTAAATCTCCAGACAGACTATCAGTTCCAATGTATTCAATCACTCCTTGCAAATATTAAGTGCTTTATAAATATTGTGTAGGGAAAAAAATGTGCTTCAGTGGAAAACTATTCGTCATTTAGAGCATGCACTTCCAGGTTACCTGAATGTGATGCTACAGGGACTCTTTCACTGTCTTTGAGCTATTTTACAACTCTGTAAATTGTAGATAAGCGATAGCAATGCAAATAAGTCTTGTTTATAGACATACAAATAAATTCTGTCCTATGGAAATGCCATTGACTTCCCTCCCAATCCCCTGAGGGAAAAGCCAGTTTTCATCTATTTGTAAATGTATTTCAACATTCCTTTACTCCATATACATTTAGGCTTCTTTAAGTTCTCATTTGAACTGGTTGTAACATCTCACTTGTTCATTTATATTTGTATGAGTGTCATGATTTTTAGCTTTATTTGAAAATTACCATATTTTGAAAATTTTCTAATGTTATATCACAATTCTTACCAATCCTGATCAAATGTGTAACCTCCACATTGAAAGAGCCACCTAAAGCCAGTCTTCAAAGTCTCAGTAAATCCTACAACTTGGCCCTCCCTCTATGGCTGTGGTTCTCCCCATCACCGTGAGCAATAAACACAGCCTTTCCCTATCAACAGCTTGTTTCGGTGATTTTGGGGAGATGGCATTTGAGAGAAGGGAAAATATATACGGAGGCAATTGTGTACTAAGCCTAAATCACTCAGGAGGGTTTCTGCCCGGGTCAAGTTCAGTGGGATGATGGCATTTTTTTTTTTTCCTATGTGGATACAAAATCTAGAGTTTAGGGGGCTGGAAGGAATCCAGGGGATGATCTCATCCCTTCCTTCCTTCCTTTATGGATGAGGTCACTGGGACCTACAGAAATAGGTCAGCTAGGGGCTGGGATATGAATTAGACCCTGCAACTCCAGGCCAGGTGCCCTGCATTCATTTATTCTCTCACTCGTTCGTTTTTCAACAACCATTTCCTGAAGGCTGGGCACTGTGCCATCTGATGAACGCTCGGAAGTGGGGTCACATTTCTGAGATATCTGCCCCCGTTGCCCTCTGTCCCTTTTAGGCAAATCTTGGACTCCATGTTCTTTTTCTCAAGAAAGTAGTGAGAGGGGAGGAAGCTGAGAACTGCCTCTGTGAGAACATTCAGTTTCCAATCCCAGAAGTCTAAACACTTGGGAAGAACAGAGAAGCCTATAGGTAATGACTGAAAAGTCCAGGAAAGGCTTTCCCTGAGCTGGTATCAGAGGGGAGAAGAAAGGAGTGGCTGTGCCCTGGTCTGGGGCAAAGCCCCGGGGATGCCCACAGCAGAGCCGCAGGAGGGAGTGTCTGTGTGGACAGGGCCCCAAGGAGGGCTCTGAGTCTCTGCGACACAAAGCGGTGGAGAGCCCCACCCTCCCCAAGGCCATGCGGACAAGACTGAGGGACAGCTCAGGAGTGACCTGGGGAACCAATACCAGGACTGGATGACCTGGCACCATTAGGGTCTTGGCTCCATTAAGACTCTGAAATTAAAAAAAAAAAAAATGGGGGTAGGGGGAGTTGGTGCTGCAGACAGAGGGACGGGCGCTCAGAGCCAAGGAGGCTCCAGGATTTCTCCCCAGATCCGGGTCAAAAGAACAGTGTTTCCTCACTCTCCGCCCAGACTAATCAAACTCCCAACCAGCACTGGGGGTGGCCACTCCCAAAGTGGGGGCCACCCACCCTCCAACACACTCTGGTCATAGGAGAAAGAAAAAAATTCTTCCTGAGTTGAGGTTGTAAGGAACTCCTCAACAAAGAGAAATCCTGTGCAGAACGATGCTGGGATGGTGGACACTGTTGGTGCTTTTATGTCAGTGTTTGCTGACTGTTGTCACAGCCAGGAATTGGGACCAGAGGGGATGAGGGGGGAGGCGCAAGGAAGCACACACAGCCTCACTTCCTCTCTTCCCACGCAGCAGCGGATGGGACCCCGGTGTGAGCCCCCCGGTGCTCCCCTCTCCCCTGCTGGCCTCCAGCCAGATCCCAGATTCCAGTCCTTTCCAATGCCCAAGAGGACCCAACTTTCAAAAGGGGGCAGGAAGGAAGGAAAGAAGGGGAGGGGGAGAAGGGCTCATAAGAGAATGGAGGGTTTAGGAGAGGAGGAAAGCAGGCATTGGTGGGGAAGGGGAAATCAGACAGGAGGAAACAAAATGAGTAAATAATTGTGAAATGGTGGCACCTGAGGGCTTGGGCCCTTTTGGTCAACTCTCGCCCAGGGTCCTATCACAGGGAGCTCATGAGGGCTGTTTCCGGAGTCTCTCATTCATGTAGTAGCTCAAATTTAGATTTACAAAGACCTCCAGATGAAATACTGAGAAGCACAGACCTGCGTTTTAAGAAGATGCTGCTCAACCTTCAGCTTGAAGCTTGTCTTCATCCTGGTCACCCCAGATGCCACATGCCATGAGTCAGTACTGCTTACCAACACAACGATCCTCCTGTCCAGTTTCACTGCAATGTTTTCTTTGTATTTAACGGACTAATCTGTTGAAGGCAAACATTTAAAATAAATCACAAATTTTATAATGCTGTTAGGGTTCTGCTCTTTGTTTTTTAATTTACAGGGAGCCTTTAAAACCAGAAGTGATCCAAGTCTCCCTCAGTCCCTGAGAGGCTGTGGTGCCACCTCTCACAGCCTTAAGCCTCTATGGGGCCTGAGTTTCCCCTGGAGGACGCCCACAAGAACAAGAAAAGCCCCTCCAAACGCTCAGGAAGGAAGCAGTCAGGACACCATAACTGTTGAAGAAAAAATTATTCTGACACCTGTTAAATGGGAAGGAATATTTTATTTAGGACTATCATAGTAGGTGTCAAGACTATTGCAAGAGAGAAGAGAGATTGGGCTCAACTCCTAATACAACAAGAACAAGTGGGGATTTATAGCCAAGGAGCCAGGATGGGAAAGGGGTGTCAGTGGATGGAGAATTACTAAGAGGAGACATGGGGTGCTGATCAGGAGACATCAGGAATTCTTGATAAACCAACTTAAACAGGACTCTTGCTCAAGGCAGCCAGGGTGATCAGCTCTCAAGGGTGGCGGTATTGTCTCTAAACTGACTTAGCAGGATTCTTGCTACTGCAGCTGGGCTCTGCAGGCCCAGCAAGGACAGGCTGAGGTCGAGGCATAGTTGTGAAGTGGGCTCAGAGGAGCCTGGCTCAAGTTTGGTCAAGGAGTCTTTGTCAGTCACAGCCTCTTTATCCCAGAGGGTCCCACAGCTATTGTGACACCACGTGAATTAGTTCTTCATGAGAGACTAAGAGGAGGGGAGAAAAGACATTCTCTGGGATACCAACTCAGGGAAGATTTGAGCCCTGGCAAAGTGCCCCCATTTGTTGGTGACCCACACAACAGCCTTTCCCTGACTCCCTCCTCTCATAGGAGGAGTTGAAAACACCAAAGACTCACTTTCCCAGCCTCCTTGGTAGCTAGAAGGAGCCTTGCAACCCAGTTCTGGGCAAAAAGGGAGAAGGGAAATTCTCCTGAGTGGCTTTTAGGAAATATTTTCCTCTCTGAATGAGGGAGTGGGAAGATAACACGTCTGGTGCTGAGGCAAGCATCCCCCATGGTGAGATGCAAGCCCAAGGATGTAGTGTCCTTGGAGCATGCTGAAGATGGAGGGAAAAAGGAGCCTGGGTCCTTGGTGACATTGCTGAGCTGTTGCACCAACCCCTACTTGTCTATGCCCAGACTTCTAATTATGTGAGATTTAACTAAGCAGCTTTTTGATTTAAGCTACTCTTATGCTGGTGTTCTATAACTTGCAGCCAAAAGTACTGCCAACCCCCAGGGCTGTGCTAGGATTTGTAAAGGACACAGAGACATCCAAGCATCAGTCTCTTCCTTCTATTCTAGAAGTTTACGGTCAAGGTGGGGAAACTAGACATATGTACACGTGTACCATGTCCTTAAAAATTAAACAATTTAGAATATAATCAAGTTTTAAACTGAAGTCACAGCAATTCCACTCCCAGGAATTTTTCCCCAAAAGTATATTAAAAGATATCCACTGAACTTTAACATATAATAGAGAAAATACGGACATACCCTAAATGTTCAACAATAGAGGTTGAAATTACAGCCCATACATAATACCATTAAAGATGATGATGTTGATCTATACTTAATTATAGGCATTCTCCAAACAAAAACTGGGTAAAAAAAAACCAGGTTATTAACTGTGCATTAAATAAATCCACTCTTGTGCAGAAAAACATCTCTGAGTCTAGGTTAAATGTGAAGCTGTCAGCAGTGCTTATTGTTATATAGTGCAATTATGATTGAGTTTTATTTTCTTTATGCCTTTCTGTACCTTTTGCATTCGTTGCAATAAACACATATTTATTTTATAATAAGTCCACTCAGAATGTTTAGAAATGCAACTGATTAGTAAGTCTCTATATACTAATAAAACACCATGGAGAGCTTTACAAAATCTACCAACAATTTGCAGAACAATATGGTATATGAGGAGGGAGGTTTAGAATAACAAAGATGATCCACAGTCCCAGACACAGTTCATGGCTTTAAAGAACCAGGTCCCAACTTGGGGGCACTAAGGACCCAACCTTGGGTTCACTCACCCATATGCAGTAAAGACAATCTACTGACACCAGGTGGTGGTAAAGGAAAGTAGAGCATTTATTGCAGGGCTCCAAACAAGGAGAATGGGCAGCTCATGCTCAAAAGAGCAGAACTCCCCAGTGGCTTTCGGGGAAAGGATTTTAAAGGCAGTGTGAGGGAGGGGTTGCAGGGTGTGGGATCAGCTCATGAACAATTCTCCAACTGGTTGGCATCAATGTGGTTCCAAGTATCATCAACCTTCTGGCTTCAGCTGGTCTAGGGTCTATGTGCTTGCAGTCAGCAGTTTTCATATGGTAGGGGTCGGCTTCCTGTACAAACAACTTAGGAGTGTGTGTCAGGCCTGTATCTATATCCTTCAGGGAACTGGGAGTTCAGTGATTCTGCTGTGTGGCAGATTTATAGTCTAAATACCAGCTTCCCAGCCCAGGAGCTATTCTTTGTTTCTACATCTTTACATTTCCTAATTATTAACTCTTGAGTCACCCTTTTGAGACTCATGGGAGGCCTGGGAGACTAAAGCCTTTTACTTCAAAAGACAGGGACATGGGATTGTATATGGTTTCATAGACGGTTTCTGAAACGGTTCTGTCCAGTTCTATAAGCTGTAGAATATTCATCACATATCTCACCCTCCCCAATGATAGGATGTATACGGAAGCAAAACGCTGAGTGGTAACTATTTGGCATTGTGGAAAATAACTCTAAACAAAACTTTTTGTATTGTACATGGTATAGACCGAGTATGTAATTCAGGCATTGTGAGTAACTTCTAGGAAATGCTTTCAGGCTCTTTTCCAGGCTTTTGCCTAGGAATTGTTTGAAAAGTCTGATTTAACAGTCCGTCTATAATATAGAGACCTAATTCACACCAAAACACTTTGTAATTCTTAGAGGCACAAATACATCAAAGGCTCTCTCGATATCTAAAATACTTTCAAATCATAAAAAGTGTTATCAGTTGAAACTGTGTGATATTCTGATCGGCTTATTGCTCACTTGGTGTGACTCTGATGCTGCCAGCGGCACAACTTAATTCCGGAGGTTGACCTTCTTTCCCTGTTTCCCAGTATATTCTAGCAAAATAGGTAGCATTCCATCACTCCTTAGACAGCGTTAAAATAATTGTGATTGCATTTAACATTTGAGTGCAGAAAAAGATGGTGAAAGGTGGCAGAATGTGTCACCTCAAAATATGCCACCTTGTGGCGCAGTGGTTGAGAGTCTGCCTGCCGATGCAGGGGACGTGGGTTCGTGCCCCGGTCTGGGAGGATCCCACATGCCGCAAAGCGGCTGGGCCCATGAGCCGTGTCTGCTGAGCCTGTGCGTCCGGAGCCTGTGCTCCACAAGGGGAGAGCCCACGTACCCAAAAAAAAATGCCACCTTGGCATAAGGGCTATTTTGAGCTAAAGAACAGATGCAAGCAGATGCAAGAATGTCATTCTGACCTCCCTTTTTTCCCTGAAGGCAGGAGTTAATACTCCCATGTGAAAGATGCCCTCCTGTAACAGAGAAGAATAAACCTGCCTCCATATTGGATCTATTCCTTTAGCTCTAACCTTTGTGCTCTGTTGCCTATGCTTAGTCATGCTGGCTCTGCAGCTTTTGTAAAAGAATGTTGCCTATAGATGGAAATACACAGGATATACACAGGATAGCCCATTCTCAAGGCTCTGTATAACACTTTAAATGTATAACACTCTTCCATTCACAGAGAGATAAAAAGTTGCAGAACAGAGAATAATATTTGTCTTATTGGAGGTTTATAGGAACATTGTGACCAGACCTACATAGACAGCTGCAAGAAAGAAGGATTCAGCACCAAGAAGTTTGCAACAATCGGCCACACTCCTGCCCCTTTTAGTGTAAAAGAAGTCTGAATTCTAACTTGGGTAAGATAAATTGTTGGGACACTAGTCCACCATCTTCTCAGTCTGCTGGCTTTCTGACTAAAATTCCTCGCCCCACCAACTCATCTCTCAATTTATTGGCCTGTCTTGCAGCAAGCAGTATGAGTTTGGACTTGGTAACACTCCCTATACCAGGAGGAAAGAAATATTATCATCACCAGAGCTGGGGAGTCAAAGCAGAGAGAAATCCATACAAACAGACCTTGTTAGGATTACTCTTATCTCCTTTTAGTATCCCCATATATTTTAGTAAACTTTTCCACAATTGCTACTCTTTGTTCAACCTAGTATATGAGCACTTGGGCCTATCAGCTTTTTTGGGTCTTCCTTTTCCTCTGGCGGCTCCCATGTACATGCAAAAATCTATATGCTTGTCTCCTCTTATTCTGTCTTATGTCAATTTAATTCTCAGGACCAACAGAGACCCTAGAAGGGTAGAGATAAAGTTATGCCTCCCCTACAATGATCTACGTTTATTTACCAAACCGAGCCACCCAAGATTTGGATGACATTCATCCATCCCACGTTCTTGTGGTCACTCGCCTCTGGGATGCTTCAGCTGCGTTACTTGACTTTCGGAGTAATCTGGCTGTCCTGTTCATATTGCCATTGCCCTGCATACCATTGACCCAGGCACTGGACTTGCTGGGACTCATAACAGGCTGCCCCAAGACATGCCACATTGATTATTTTGAGTTAAAGTTACTTAAGAAACAGCCCGTGGGAAAAACGATATAAAAACACACAATGACACCCCCTCTTTCCCCTTGAAAGTAGGAAATAAATCTCCCATTAAAAGTAACCTCCCTACATCAGGAGGGTAGAAAGTATCCTCATCACCCGAGTTAGGGAATTCAAGGCTGAGAAAACTGTATAAACAAAGGTTGTCACTTCTTCATTAGTCTGCTATCCCAAGCACTGGGCCCTTTGTTAAATCTTCACACAAAAAATTGTTTCCTTGTCGAAAAATGATATAGAAACAGCCTGCTTTGGTCGCTTCAAGGGTCCTATTTCTATGAGACCTCCATGCATACAATTAAATTGGTTTCGTTCTCCTGTTAATCTGTCTTGTGTCAATGTAATTATATGACCAGGCCAAAGAACTGCAAGAGGGGTAAGGGAGAGATTTCCCCCTCCCACAAACTCAAACTACTTTCCCAGTTTGGGGTGTGTGTGCGTGTGTTGAAGGCTCTACTAAAAATCAGTGCATGTGTCACATATATGATTCCTTTTTCATTTTGATTTGTAGAATAGCTTTACAGTAGAAACACCAGCAAACAACTTTTAGACTATTAAAAGGCTTTCTTCCCTTCCTAAATGTTTTAATTGTGCCAAGAAGCTTTTTATGGACCTTGCAACTTTGTTGCTAGCTTCAGGTTGATTATTGTAATTGTATTATTCACTGTGCTAGAAATAGTATGAATACGATTTACATAGATTGTTCAGTTTTTAATATTAGCCATAGAACTGGTTAGTATCTCAGTAGTTCAATGAAACGTTTCCTGTATTCTCATCTATTTTGAGAAATTCTGTGGGGTTTTGTTTAATTGTGTCTTATGGTTCAAGTTTGTAGATTTTAATAAGCAAAAATGTTTAAAGATGTGGTAATCTTCCAACTAATACTCATCTGTCTTTCATGACCGCACAAACTGTATCTTTAAATCCATAAATAAGTTTCCTTAAGTATCATGCTTTTCTGGTCTTTCATGCTTACTGATAAGGGGGAAGCACCAGAAAAATTTCAGTAGAATACAGTTTTTATTTTGTAAACACTAATGTATTAAACTTGCTATACATTGAAGCAAATAATATATATTTTTATTTGAATTGTATATATGAATTGGATGTTATAACTAGTTGATTTTTTTCATTGTGTTAGAGGTATTTTCACTGAACAAGGTCAATTGGTTACCTCAGTATTACAACCAATATAGTCCAAGGGACCATTTCTAAATAAATAAATAAATAAACAAATAAATAAATAAATGAAAATAAATCAGTGCATGGCCTCTTGCTTCCTCTTTCCTCCCACCCCCCAGATACAGGAAGTGGTTTGTCTCTCTTTTGTTGCTTACTGGCCAGGGCCTTCAGCATCTCAACTTCTTTATTCACTCAGTCAATAAATATTTATTGAAGGCCTGCTATGTGCCAGGCGCTGTGCTAGGTGCTGGGGGAGGGGCAGTCATGTAGCTTAACTTCAGAGAGCTTACTGCCTCATGTCAAAGACAAACCTTATTCAAAGAATCACACAATCAAATATAGTTCCCTAAGTGCTTTTTTCTTAACTTCTTATTCTGAAATAATTTTAGATTCACCTAGAAATACTACAGAATTCCTGTGTACCCTTTGCTCAGCTTGCTTCAATGACAGTACACTATGTAATCACAGTACAATGATCAAAACCAAGAAATTAACATGGATACAATACTAAGTTAGGCCCTTATTGGATTTCTCTAAGGGCTTTTTATTACATTAATTCTTTAGTAATTACAACAATCTTGGGAAGTAAATACTGCGTTGGCCAAGAGGTTCATCTGGATTTTTCCCTAAGATGTTATGGAAAATCCCGAACTAACTTTTTGGCCAGCCCAATACTACCATCACCCTCCATTATATAGATGCAGAAACTGAGTTTCAGAACAATTACATAACTTGGGCAAGATTCCAGCTTGCAAGTGGCACAGTGAGGACTGCAGACCCAGGCAGCCTGGCTGTGAGGGGTCTGCTCCCCACCACTGAACCACACCTCCTCTTAACATCAGCCAAGCAAGCTTCCTTGTTCAAACTCAAAGAATCTTACTATCACAGCACTCCAATAAACGGCTGGGGAGCTATTAGAACAAGTTGTAACTCTTGGATGCCATCTTTAAAGTCAAAATATTTGCTTCCAAAATCAAAGTTTGTTTCAATGGCAAAGGCTTCCCAAAGGAAATTACTATTTCAATCACTGTGGATGAAACAATGTTCTTTGGGCTAACAAAGGCTGAGCTCTCAAACATTTCCCTCTGGTTGAAAATAACTTTAGTTGAAACATTTTGACTCTCAAAAGGAAGTTTCTTTGTAAGAAACTGCAAGAAATCCAGGTGCAGTTAAGGCTCACCCCAAACCGAAGCCTTCGGAAAAGCCAGCTTCCTCTCAAAATCATACCGTTTCCAACTGTCTCACCCCTGCATAACTCAAAGCCAAAGGAAATCTGCAAGAATAGAGGTATGTTGATCTGCTTTGCATAGGAGAATATCAATCCCAAAATGGGAGAGAGGGGGAGATCAAAAAAAAAACTGAACAGGGAAAAATACCTTTCTTGCTTAACTATGCATCTGTGGAATTTGTACTTGTTACCAAAATGCAGAAGTTACTTAAATGACCTCAGAGTTCCACTTCTCCCTTCTCCAGCGCCGAGATGCAGTACTACTGAGCATGTCCCAAAGGCAGTTCAGTTACTATAAAGAGGAGTCTCTTTTTTAAGATATCGCTGTTAACAGTAACATCTCATGATTCCGTCTACGACAGATGATAGCTTGGGTTTGCTCTCCGCTATTTTGTCCTTCCTCTGATTTCGAGCCAGTCGCCAGGCCCTTTGGAATGGCTTACTTTCTGGATTTTGCCGAGCAGAAAGCAAGGAAGCTTCAAATCAATGACTCCTTTACATTTTGGGGAGGTGGGGGATTGGGGAGGGGAGAGACAAGAGCTAAGGAAATGTAGTGAAGAGGTGTGTCCTCAGAGTGGAGTAAGAGTAGCAAGAGAGAATCTTCCAGCCTGCACTGGGGAGCCACGCATTGCTTTCCAGCAAGATCTGAAGGGATAGCCGGCTATCTGGTGCACCTAGGGGTGCTGAGCCCCAGACACCAAGGCTTCAAGTCTTCTCAAGGGTCCCTTGCCCCAAATGTGGCATAGACACAGCAGGGGCCTAAAGGAACATGCAACAGGGACATAGGGGTCCCAGAGTAACCAGTGGGACTCAGGACAAGCAGAGTATTTCAGATGAGGCTTTAGAGCTTAAGGTTTCAAGGTCTTCGTGTAACCTGGAGAAGGTGGGGCACTGTGGGGAAGACCCAGTTATCACTGAAACTTAACTTCCCACCAGTTCAACACATGGGATAAACCCAAGATGACTTAATACAAAGAAGTTTAATATGCTTGAACATCTGAGTTTGTGAGCTGACATTCACACCAACTATACATTCATTTATACATCTATACATACATTCAACTATACATTTGTTCATCTGAAAAATACATCATACACTGAGATGGGACCTGAGGACATGGTGGTTCCCCAGGCTCCCCGTGATCAACAGTCAGATGTGTCCATCCTAAAGCAAGGAGAGGCTGCTACACGGTCACTAACAGTAAGATAAAGTCCTGGGGTGACTTACAGGTGTCATTAAAAATGGTCCATGTTGCACTCATACTTATCCATCGTTAAATTACATATAATGTATGAAGTTTCAAAATGATACATGTAGGGGGGCTTCCCTGTGGCGCAGTGGTTAAGAATCCACCTGCCAAGGCAGGGGACACGGGTTCGAGCCCTGGTCCAGGAAGATCCCACATGCCGCGGAGCAACTAAACCTGTGCGCCACAACGACTGAGCCTGCACTCTAGAGCCCGTGAGCCACAACTACTGAGCCCGCGTGCCACAACTACTGAAGCCCGCGTGTCTAGACCCTGTGCTCCACAACAGAAGCCACCACAGTGAGAAGCCCACCCACAGCAACAAAGAGCAGCCCCCGCTTGCCCCGACTAAAGAAAGCCTGTAGGCAGTAACGAAGACCCAATGCAGCCAAACATAAATAAATAAATAAATGTATATAAAAAAATGATACATGTAGGAATTTACTCCAAGGAAATAATCATGGAGGAATACAATGATTTTGCTGAAAGAATGATTATCTTACTGTCATTTATAATAGCAAAACCCTGGAAACAGCAAAACTAGTTTCCACTCACTGGAATACTATGCAGGCATTAAGAAGGATGTTGTAAATGTTATTTTTATAATTAAAAATAAAGAATTGAAGAAAAATACTTTAGAACATTTAATAACATGGAAAGGCATGTTTAACAACAATATATTGTTATTAAATATATATATATAAAAATCGGAGCAAATGTATTTTTTTAAGTTTTTGTAAAACCGATATAAATATACATCTGTGTAAACACGTGTGTTGTGTGAATAGGATACAGGTGCACCAGGAGGTTATACAACAAAATATTAAAAATGACTATTTCTACCAGCATCACATTATGACTTCTGTGGGCCTTAGGAACTTTTGCCTTCATGGACCTCTTCTTCCACACACACACACAAAAGTTGAAAATTGTATTTTATGATGGCATTGGCATAAAGATGAATACAAGCCAGGCTAGATTCATTGTTATATGTTCATTATTACTATGTTCTTTTTTTTCTTCTTATTTTAAGAGAAATTAAAATTAAAACATTTGTGGGCCCTAGGCTTTATGCTTCCTAGGGCTATGAGATACGGAATTACTTGATTTTTATTTCCTTCTTTTTGTCTGACTGCATTTTCTAAATTTTCCATACTGAAGACTTATTCTTTCATCATAATGAAAAGCTATGCGAACAAAGAAATTGGCAAACATAAATAAATGGCCTGTTTTATGCAATGCCAACACACAAATGCAGCCTCTGGAGACAATACCTTCCAGGGACTTTAAAGCATCCCCATTGGACACAGCCTGGCATCCACGGCACTGCTGGTCTAGCCCAGCAGGATGGCTTCCTGCTATAACCAACCAACAAGACAAAACCTCTGGTTTTCAGAAAACGTCACTCTCCTGCTTACCAAAGAGAATGGGTCCACGCCCTGTCCTTCATCCACAAAGATGACACCACCAATGCACACTGGCTTTATTTCTCCAGGGGTGGAGATGGTTAGCCATGTTCTAGCCACACTCTCTGACCCGGTCTGACAACCATATAGGCAAAGAGGGCAGGCTTTGGTAACTCTGGAAAGGCACTAACCAGCACTTTCAGAGTTTCGCTCGTGGCACCAACGTGTCATAAACCGGTGAGGTTTGCCCAACTGTGAAGTTTGTCAAGAGGTTCGATTTTACAAAGTCAGCCTTTCAAGTATGGATTTTTAATTTATACATTCACGTATTTATTTCTGTGTTTGATATATATGGATTAAGCATCTCCTCAGTGCCAGGCACTGTTCTAGGAGTAGGAGACATGGTGGTGAACAAGACAGACACTGGCCCTGTTCTCATGTTGCTGGAAGGAGAGACACTAAACAAGGGTTCAGAGGGCTTTGAAGAGGGAGAAAAAATGGGTGCATTGTGTGTGTGACAAGGAGGCTGCACCCAGTCAAAGGAGGCAAGGATCCATGCTCCCCAAAGAGTCAAAGTTTAAACCCAAACAAGGAAGGTAAGTAGGAGTGGGCCAAAAAGGGCAGGGGGTGGGGGGCGGATCAGGAGGAAGAAGAATGCATCAGGCAGAAGGATGTGCTAATGGCCAGAACCTAGGACTGCAGTGTGTACGTAGCTAAGGAACTGAAAGCGTCCAAAAGGGTTGGTGAGTATGGACGAAAGTCAAGCTGGAAAGGCAGGCAGGGGCCAGAATGTGAAGGGTTATTTTAAGTCCAGTTAAGAAACTGAGGCTGTCCTTACTCCAATGGGAAATCATCACAGAGTTTTAAGCAAAGGGGTGCTTTGCTCCCAGGTGGAGAATAGATTGCCTGAATCTCCAGTAGTGGCCCTGAGTCATGAGTGATGGTTGTTGTGTAGCATAAACCCTATGGAAAGGCTTACTGCAGCCTGGTTTAGACAACTGAAAGAAAGCAGAGATGCCCACCGGGACTTCTATGTTTCCCACACTCCCCATCACAGCTTTCAGAACCATACAAACAAGGACATCTTAAAACAAAATGGAGTAGAGGTAGGAATACCACACTGTCCTAAGTACTACAGATTTATAATACCTCTTGATCCTGCTGGCATACATCTTCCAGGTTTCTTTTTTTTTTTTTGCTCCAGACGCGCAGGCTCAGCGGCCACGGCTCACGGGTCCAGCCGCTCTGCATGTGGGATCTTCCCGGACCGGGGCACGAACCCACATCCCCTGCATCGGCAGGCGGACTCTCAACCACTGCGCCACCAGGGAAACCCTCCAGCTTTCTTTTTCTTCTTCAAGATTATCTTTACTCTTCTTGGCCATTTGAATTTCCATATGAATTTTAGAATCAGCGTGTCTATTTCCACAATGTAAAACCTGCTAGTATATCGATTGGGATTGCAATGGATCTAAAGATGAATTTGGAAAGAACTGACTTCTTTGCAGTATTAAGCCTTCCAATCTATGAACATGGTCTAGCCCTCCATTTATTTAGGTTTTCTGTAATTTCTTTCAATAATGATATGATGTTTCCAGTGATGAGGTCGTGCATATGTTTTGTTAGATCTATTCCTAGATAGGCGATGTTTTAGGTGATTGTAATGGGCAAATATTAGGGATGCTAATTAAAGGAAGTAATGTCCGGGGAAAGTACTTTGCAAAATGTAAAACTTTATACAAATCCAAGATATTCTTTCTCACCAACACTACTGAGCACATCACTTTGGAAAGCCAGTCTACATACCCATAAGGCATCTTTCCCAGTAGCTATGGATTAACCAAGACGCTAAGGCTCTAGAACCAGGAACTGCCAAAAAGTGACATCAGAGGCCAAAGAAGAGAATTACTGGCCTGGAATAAACCCTTAGAAAAAAACAACTTCTCAGTCTGAGTCTGAATTTTACCCAACAGCCATCAGATGGCCTCAGGGGGGAAAAGAGCTCAAAAAGCACATCCTTCATTCAAAACTCAGGGACTTGATACAAGATCTTATTCAGTCTATGAGCTCCTGACACTGTTGCTGAAAATTAGCATAGACCAGCCCTCAGTGGGAGCTGAGGTCCTGCTTCAGCTTCTCATCTTCACAGGAATTCTGCGCAGAACCAACGAAGGGCAGATCTAGCTTCTTCCTGGGAACAGTCCCCGGCAATGCTGATGCTCTCACTTTCAGCTGCCTCTGAGTCTGAACTGGTGACTCACAGCCGCTTCTCTGAGCCCAGCCTCACAGGCACCCTCCCCCTCCTGCCAAGCGCTGCCTGCCACAGACACAGCTCAGGTTCTCACATCCTTCCTCCTTCCACCAGTCTGGAGGAGACAGTGGCCAAGCATGAAATCTTCAGGATATTAAGAGTACTTATAAAATACAAAAAGGAGACAGACTTTGCTGTTATTTACCCCCAAATCATTCCATTCCAGTTTCTCGGACTCCTCTCTCCATTCATCAGTGTAGCAATAATCATTATTCATTGAATCAACAAATATTTTTTGAGCGTGTGCCATATGCCAGGCAGTATTTTAAGCACCCGAGATACAGCAGTGAAGAGCACAACTGAAGTCCCTTTCTACGTGCAGCTTATACCACTGCGGGAAGGGGTGACCGCGTCCCCAGGGAAGGAGGAGAGGGGCAGGGAACAGGGCCATCAGTTGCAAATCGAAAGGATTTTAGAAGCCCGAGGTCTTAGTTTGGGTTCCCCCCAAAGCAGACGCTAAGATAAGGATTTGAGAGCGGGTTGCTTATTGAGGGAGTGATCCCAGGAAGTATAGGTGAGCAAATGGGGAAGCGACAGGAAAGAAGGAAAGCCATAGTTTGTTAATGAGGGGGGTAAAGCTGTGGGCAACTGAGGCCCAGTCCTGGGTGTCCCTCACAGAGATGATATAAAATGTGCCTCAAAAGTATCCCTCTGCAGGACAAGGAAGCTCAGGGGTTTATCCACCAACTCCCACCCTTGATTAGTCGAGGGTCACTCCTAGGATCTTAACTCCCTGGCATCTCTGGCAGAGAGAGGCTGGAGGCCACGAGCATGTACAGGAGCTGTCTGCAGGTCACCTCTGAGTTGGGCTCCGGGGATGTGGGTGGCACTGTTGGCAGCCGCTACTCCCAGTCATCTTGTTCCATGACATGCCCAGCACTTAGTGTGGTTTCAGGTGCACGGCAGGCACTCAATAAATATATGTGGAGTAACTGGGTGTTTTATCACCTGAAGATGCCTTTAAAGCTGTTCCAGAGTCAGCAGGAGAAAGGGCCCTGAACGTGAACTTGTCAATAGTGGGCTCCAAGCACATTAAGCTAATGATCTTGGGCAAGTCCCTAACCCTTTCCAATCTCAATCTTCACAGCCGTAAAAAGGAGACTCTAGCAACTTCCTTGCCTGCCTCATTGGACTGTGATGAGGCGCCAATAAAAGAAACGCAGTGAAAGTGCTTTGGAACACCAGAACATGCTAGAACTATCTTTCTTGTGGAAAAAGCCTGGAATATGGAATGTGGTCTGAAGAAGTAGATTCTTGGTCAAGTCAATTGTGTGTGTGTTTCCTCAATTATAAAACAGGCACAATGATAATCAGGCCACGACACGTCTCAGAGTGCCGTGATGGGGCTCAGGAGGCAAGATAATGGATGTAGCGTGCGCCACTTCCTTCCGAAACTCTACAAAAATGACAAAAAGGGATGCGGATTTTTAAAGGGGGGGGATCATAAACCCATGATGACACGGCAACAGGAGAGGAAATGATAGCAACAAAACTTTGGAAGCCGGAAAGTAAACGGCCAATTAGCAAATGGCTTAGCTAGCAGAGCAAATTAAATACTAAAATAGTGCTAGGGAATGAAGGAACGTAGCTTGCCCCAAACTTTAGGCACCAGACACCTCTGGCAGTGAGGGTGAAGCTGGGGCAAAGAACAGGAAGATTGGCCGAAAGTCTTTTTAATTAAGAAGTCAGAGCTTCAAACCCCTCCTCAACCCTGGCAGAAACTCTGGGGGTGGCCCCCAGCAAGCTGTTTCTACAAGCCCTCCAAATGATCGAGGGGCTCTCTGGAGATTATCTAATTCCACAAGGGTGCACATTTACAGTTGTCTTTCTGTGGCCTTGGCTATTTTACAACCCCGTAAGGATAAAAGTTTAGTTGTAGAAAAACTGAGAGCAATGCAAATGTTTCTTGGCCATAGAAATGCAAATTAATTTTTCCAGTAGAGATACATTGGTTTTTAGAAAAAAATAACCCCATTCCAGTTCATTGCCCTATAGAATATTAACTAGATTTACATCCATTGGCAAATTCGTTTCAGTATTACTGATTATATAGGTCTGTTCAAATTTTCCCCTTAACTGGTTTTAACAACTTCCTAGTTCTCTCATTAATTAAATAAAGAAATCTTTAACACAAATTCATTTTACATATGTATGAGAGCTACCTTCACCTTTTTGAAAAGTATGCTTTAGCACAGTGATTCTCAGAGTGAAGTCCTGGACCACCAGGGCGTCACCTGGGAACTAGATACAGATTCTCAGACCTCACCCAGACCTGCTGAATCAGAAACTCTGGGGGTGGGGGCCAGCCACTTGTGCTGTTAGGAGCCCTCAGGTTCTAATGCACACTCAAGTGTGAGAAGCACCGCTTTAGCACTTCCATCAAACGCTACCAAGATGCTACCTTAGTCCTGACTCAGTTGAAACCTTGGAACTTGACAGTCTACGTGGTCTCTAACATAGCGCTGCCTGTGACGGATGAGAACAGGCCAGGCCATCCTTCTCTCTCATCTCCAGGGATGCCTCAGCCGTCCCATCACTCACTCCCTGTCTCCTTGCAGCACCAAGAGATGGAACAAGGGTCCTTTGTGAGCTGGACAGAACATAAAATTCAAGATTCCTTGAGAGGATTCGTTTAGGGCCCATTGGCACCCGCTGGTCTGACTCTGTGGGACTAAAACCCTCAAGCTTCGGAACTAATGGTCCCAAAGGGACCACTACCCCAAAGAGAAGGGATGAGCAGGAAGGGAAAAGCTACCTCAGAACCCAGCCCCAAATGTTGTGTTTATTTATTCTCTGCCTCCTGCAATAATAAGAGTGTTATTTCATTGCTGACAGATGCAAAATAACGAGCCCGTTGTGTGCTGATCTGGAGCACATATGCCACCCATTTGTCTTGCAGCCTGACCGGGCGCTCTGCCCTGTTCACAGGCAGCCCTCCCTGACAGCCAAATGCCATACAAGCCCGATAATTGCCCTTCACTGGGGGGAGGATCCCCTTCATCTGCACAACTGATGCTAACGTGTAGCTGGGCTTGAGAACCATGGTTGTAATCTGGTCAGACCAGTGAAGTGAGCCGCTTGAGATAACCTGAAAACCTGAATCAGCATGGGTCTGACCTCCATTCTGGGCTTGTATGGGGAAGGGCATTCTAGTCACTCCTCACTACCACAGCCCCAGCTCTGCCACTTAGCAGAGATGTGAACTTGGACACGTTTTTTCCCCCTCTTCTAGCCTCTGTTCCCCTGGTAGAATGCAAATAATAGAAACACCTTCCTCTAGGGGTGCTGTGAGGACTAAATGAACTGACGATTATAACGCCCTTAACACAGAGCCACTCCCCAAATAAGTGTGGGTGTTTGTACTTGGTGGTGGGGTGTGATGATGAAATAGATTCCCTAACAGCCCCTTGGAAGGGGAGTAGGGGCCATAGGGAGAAAAACAGGCATTATATGCAGGCTGAAGTAACTGAGGCCAGGAAGGAGCTGGTTATAGAGGACCCGCTCCATCAATGAGAAGCCCCCAGCCTGCACTGAGGTCCCATGGCAACTTCTTGTGATTGTCCTTTGCTTTGTATACGACAAGAGTGAGCCACAGGGCCAGTGGGAAGAGAGAAATCTGAGTGGATGCTCTTTGTCAAGCGGGAAAACACTAATTAAATGATTTTTTTCCTCCTTTCTTCATTGCCAAAATACTTGTCTTAACAAGATCCTCCTAGGTCCAGGTGGAAGGCCACTGCTTACCTAAAACCAGTGGTTCCCAACTGGCAGTGATTGTCAGCAGTGGGAACTTGCTACTAGCTTCTAGCGGGTAGAGGCCTTGGATGTTGTTAAACATCCTACAGTGCACAGGACAGCTCTTCACAATAAAGAATGGTGCGGCCCCAAGCGCCAACAGTGCCTAAAACCAAACATGGTTGCCCATATTAAGCGAATCTCTCCCTCCACTATGCTCTTCAGACACCTCGTTTGAGCCTGTGCTGGGGCACTGGCCTGACTCTGCCAGGTGTGGTGGTTAGCTGGTGGCCTCCTGGAACAGCAGAAAGGGCAGAGGCTCTGAAACCTGGCTCAGCCACCCACTGGCTAGGACCCAGAAACAGTCATTTAGCTTCTCTGAGGCCATTTTCTCGTCTGAAAATGGAACTTAGAATCCTAATTTGCAAGGTTATGGTCAAGATTAGATAAAATACTCTGTGTAGAGCACATGGTAAGTACTCAGTAAGTTATAGGGTCACATCTTCCTAGATACAACCCAGAGGGCCACAGTGATGTCTTGCGTATCTTTACATTGCCTACAGCATCTTAGGCTATGCCATGCACATAGTAGGTGCTCAGAAATTGTTGAACTAAAGTGAAGTCTTGCCTGGAAGCCAAGGCTCAAGAAATAAACCTAGCCCACCTCATGGACCTATAGTCCTGCCACTTGTAAATGGTTTTAATTCAGTCCTCAGGATGCACCCGTATCTCAGAACAGGATCTGTTTCTCCCTGTCACCAAGTCCTGGGTCCTTCCAGTGAGCAGGGAGGCTGAGCTTGGCCTTTGATTCTTTCAGGGACAGCCAGAGCCTTGGCCACTGCTTGGGAGCAACTACCACAGTCCAGCCATTCCCAGCTGACCAACTCGATAACCTGCCAGTAGCCAAATACCTGCCACAGTAACTGGAGAAATAAGTCAAAGGAAATGCCAATTTCCTAACAAAGGAGGGATGCAAGTCCGGATGAGTATGATTTGCTTGGAAAATGAGAGAGGCCATCACCCAGTCCTCCAGATTGAACAGAGCCTTCCTCAATACACACCCTGCCCACACCCACCCACTGACACACACAGCTCGGCCAGAGCGTGAAGCAAATGTGAGAAGACCATCTCTATCCCTTTCCACTGAAAAGCTTTCAAGGGTTCATCTACTACCAGCTTCTCTCCTGCTAGAGAAGACATCAGGGAAGGCATATTGGACCAGGAGGGAGACCTGAATGCAGGTGTGATCCCTGCCAATAACATGCTGTGTCATTTTGAGCAAGTCCTGTCACCTCTCTGAGCCTCAGTTTCCCAACTATGAAATGAAACCTGGACAAGAAGGGCCCTTCCGGCTGTGATATCCTATGCTCTTTCTATGGCCAGTCGTGGCTTCGCTCCCACATAGACCTGCTGAATGCCATGCAGACAAATGCTGATCCATTCCGAGTCCCGCCCTTGCTGCTCTCCAAGGCCTGGATCTCCTATTACTTTACCAGGTGGCCCCCAGCGAATGGCAGGGGAGCCCTATCTCCCCCTCTGTTAGAGTTCTTTGGAATGGACACAATAGTCCTGCCCCTCCTCAGCGCCCCACCCCCACCCCAGAGGCCAGGCCAGGCTGCCCAGGAAGTATCAGGCAGGGACTCAGATTGCAAAGATACACGGTGACACAGACACTCTGCCAACCTCCAGGAATTCAGGCCAAGAACAGATAATGCTGACACCAAGCATGCACCATAATTGCTAGGTGTCTAAGAGCTAACTGCTCCAGGTATAACATTGCTCTAGGCTGCTTTCTCCAAATCCCTTGATAAAAGGAATCTAGGCACAACCATCAACAAAAATGAGAACTCCACTCCAAATCCCCTCTCCTGTCCTATTCCTGAATCTTCTTCCCTCCGGGCCCCAGTACCCTGAGTACAGTGTCTGGGTCCCATTAGCTCAGGGGCTTCCCCTGACACACAAAGGACTGCATCTCACCTGCACAAAGCTTTCTTTCCTATGCGGATGCAGAGCAGTACACAACTGTCTGCCAGCTGCCCTGCACCCTTGGCTACGGGGTAGGTTCAGGGTGGGGAAGCGGAAAGGACATCAACTCCGGAGTTGGAATCCCAGCTGTGCCAAGTAGGACAATTTATAATCCTCAGTCTTTTTGCATCTTAGTTTGCAGATCTGTAAACTGATATTAGCAAAACCTACCTTACAAGAGTGTCCTGGGGATTAAATGAACTGACCTACACTAGGTGCTTGGGAAAGGGCGCTATTTTTATAAGGGGTTTCACCAACTTGGCTGAGTGATACAGTTCCAGGCACAAAACACCCAAACAATTTGTAAAAGAAGCATTTTAAAACCAGAGTTCTATTGGCACTTTATTGGAAGTGAATCGGATTCCCTTTGGACTAAGGAAGAGCAGACTTCTTCTTCTCTAAGAATTGTTCATTCAATTCAGACAGATGCCAAATGCATGGAGCACTTTGATTCTGTTGTAAGAAGCCCAGAATGGAGGTCATGGGACCCATGCTGATTCAGGTTTTCAGGTTATCTCAAGCGGCTCACTTCACTGGTCTGACCAGATTACAACCATGGTTCTCAAGCCCAGCTACACGTTAGCATCAGCCCGGGAGCTGTTCCAACCTATGGGTGTGCAAGCCCCATCCCAAAGCGATTTCACCAGAATCTCTGCCAGGTAGGGTGAGGTATCAGTACTTTAAAGAGCTCCCTGGATGATTCGCATGTGAGATCCACTGGACCAAGAGATCTCCATGATCCCTCCCAGGCATCCTGGTGCGTACAATAATGTATGATTCAGAGTAGACATTTAGTATATGCTTATTGAACAAATGGATGAAGATTCTGACTCACTTTTTTTGCTATTTCCATATTCACCAAAAAAAAAGAAGAAAATAAAAAGAGCTGAATGCCAAGTAAGAATCCTAGAGCAGTACTGTCTAATAGAAATTTCAGCGATGATGGAAATGTTCTATAATCTGTGCTGCTCAGTACAGTAGCCGTAAACGGTACGTGGCTACTGAGTACTTGAAATGTGGCTAGTGTGACCGAGGAACTGGATTTTAAATTTTATTTAATGCTGATTAAATTTAAATAGCCACATGACTTCTGGCTACCACACTGGACAGTGCAAACCAACAGTATGTACCTTTAATGAACACATCTATAGCTGTGTACTTCCACGTCCCCCCTTTACCAACAGCACCCCATTTTCATTTAGGGCAGCCCCCTGTCACCAACACCTGCAGTCTTTTGGGGACAGCTAATGAAGTTGCCCTGCCCTTCTCCAGCCAAGGGGTGAGCCCAGGACACAAGCTACATCAACCTCTCCAGAAATTTTACTCTAGCTTCAGTGTCACAAGAATAGAAAATGAGGGCTTCCCTGGTGGCGCGGTGGTTGAGAGTCCGCCTGCCGATGCAGGGGACACGGGTTCGTGCCCCGGTCCGGGAAGATCCCACATGCCGCGGAGCGGCTGGGCCTGTGAGCCATGGACGCTGAGTCTGCGCATCCGGAGCCTGTGCTCCACAACAGGAGAGGCCACAACAGTGAGAGGCCCACGTACCGGAAAAAAAAAAAAAGAATAGAAAATAAGTTGGAGTAGATAAATACCAATGTTAGTAGTGGCATTAAGACACTGTGTATCGGTTTCCAGAACATCAGTCCAGAGTTTGACGATCACAACAGTGAAATATGAGATGGGCTAGACATCATTATCATCACCATCCTTGTCATCATCAAAGTCCCTGGTACCTAGAAGATCTGATGTGCCAGCTTCTGAACTAAGTACTTAAGTTGCCTAGCTTCCCTGTGCATCATTTCTTCATCTGTAAATTGGGAATTAACTCCTCCTAACCTCTTCCAGCGTTTTTGTGAAGACAGATCAGGTCCGTAAGAGCTTTGAGCCAAATAAGGAGTTACCCAAGGTTTTGCTCTCTGGGCATTAGTGTGGGGGAATCATGAGAGGATCTGATGCAGGACACAGTATCTAGGCCCAGTTTACAAGCTGTGTGACACCAGGCAAGACACTTGTCCTTTGTGGGCTTTCAGTTAAAATGAGATTGAGTTAGACAACTCCCTTTCCAGTTTCTCCATTTTCTAACTTATTTGCATGCCCCTCCCACCTGGACTGACACCTAACCCTTCCCACTTCTAAGAACACCCCCCAGAAAACTCTCTAGCCAAGACCATGCTGGCCTTGTGGCCAACTCATTTCTTCTTTCCCCGACAACCCACCTGACCAGAAAGTTGCCCGGGGTAAGCACTCCTGTACCTTCCTGTACTAAGCGTCTGGCAAAGCACTTTACTGGAAACATGTTTAAACATCTCCTCTACTAGTAGACCATAGCCCTACTAGGGCAAAGACCACGTCCCTCTTATTCACCACTGTATCCCCAGTGCCTAGTACAGGGTCAGGCACATAAAAGGTGCTCAGTAGGTACTTACTGTTTGAATGAATACCCCAAATCTATCTATTTTATTATTTATCATTTCAGGAAACCCACAGTATTCATTATCTAATGCTGTGTAACAAAGTAGCTCAAAACCTACCGGCTTAAAAACAACAACAATCACTTCTTAGCTCCCAATTTCTGTGGGAGAGAGATTCAGACAGGGTACGGTGGGGTTGGCTTGTCTCTGCTCCTTATCTGGAACGTTGGCTGAAAGACTCAAAGGCTGGGGGCCGGAATTGTCTCAGTTCACCACCTAGCTGGTGGTTGAGGCAGGCTGTTGCCTGAGAGCCTAGCTGGAGATATCGGCCAGACCACTTCACGTCACCTCTCCCATGTGGCTTGGGCTTCCTCACAACATGGTGGCTGCGTTCCAAGGGTGGGTGTCCTGAGAGAGTAAGAAAGAGACAGGAGGAATGTCTCCTTTTTATGACCTAGGTTTGAGAGGTACATCCCATCGCTTCCACCACCTTCTATTCATTAGAAGCCAGACACTAAGTCCAGCCCACATTAAAAAGGAAGGGGATTAGACTCCATCTTTTGAGAGAAGTGGTAAAGAACTTGCAAACATATTTTAAAACCATTACAACCATTTAGCGAGCACAAAAGGCAAAATGCATGGTGAAAGCTAAGTGTCTGAAGAAGCAGGAATTCAGGTCAAATTATTAGCTGTGTGAACGTGAGGAAATGACTCTCTGAGACTGGGTTTCCCTATCTAAACAATCAGTAGGTTGCAGTTATTGGTCCCTGGTGGTGTTTACATGCTTGGAGTCTTCTTGCCTCAGTCATCTTAAAAGGATTCCCTCGTAACTTTCTTATCATCCACTGACCCTTCCCATCATTGATCACCCTTGGTTTCTGACAGTGGAGGCAGCAAGAGTTTGCTACTGGAGCTAGGGGACCTAGGATTCAGACACCAGGGGCAACTTTAAGGAACAGATGCTGAACCATTGAGGACCTCGGGATTCTCCAAGGTCTTCTCAGTCCCAGCCCAGGAGAGGTGAGAAACGCAGCAGTCACAGACCTGAGGAATCTGAATCTGCCTGCTGGGGCCCAGGGATCTGCATTTACTTTTTCACACTAACTGGTGCTGGGGGGAGGGGAGCAGTTTAAAGCGCGTACCCCGGCTGTCTCATTTTAGTCAAGTTCCTTGCTTTTGCTCCCAGTTCGAGGCTTTTCCGCTCCACCACTCTGTGAAAGGGGGAGGGGGAGGGTGCCTTGGGTCTCTGCAGTCCTGGGCCCCGCACACAACAGTGAGCCGTACTTTAGCCTTTTTCTGGGCCGGCTGACCCTCCCCAGCCATCGCCTCGCGTGGGTCATGGTCCTAAGACTCGGGCGGAGCATCCCCCTGCTGTGTGCGCCCGGCGCCCAGAGCCGGGTCCTGGGAGGCCCACAGGAGCGAAGTCAGCACACCGCTATTACTGGTGCAGGTTATGGGGTGGAAAAGGGTGACTTTTAACCCTTTCATTTTCAAGGGGTAGTGACCCTGACCCCTTGATAGCCTCCTTTAAGGAACACGCGCGCCGGGAGATCTCTGTGCTCACCCAGTGTGAAGACACCGGCTGACAGATGGGGAAACCGAGGCCCATAGAAGGCAGTGATCTGTTGCATGTCCCACACGATCTAGAACCCTGGATTTTCAAACCATAGTCTGGTTTCTACACCCTGAGGGAAATTCAGTCAGACAGTCCCCTAGGAAATTCCCGACCGCGGGCCTTCCGAGCCCGGAATTCCCTCCGCGGAGTTTGAGCTCAGTTTGGCACGTTGCGAACTTCGCCTGCAGCTCTGCACCGGCTTCGCGGCGTCCTGAGAGAGGGGTGAGAGGGGAGCGCAAGCCCACCGGCATCCTAGAGGTAACTGGGGGCAGAGGAATGGCTGAGGGAGACGGAGGCCCCGGCGGGAACGCACTGGCCCTTTAAGGGGGGGACGGAGCGCATGCGCGGCGCGGGCCGGAGTCGCGCCGGGTGGGCGGCGGGCCGGCAGTGGACCCCGCCGGCAGCTGCTGGGTCCTGAGGCGGCGGGGGTGGCGGTGGCCTGATCTTCGCCGAGCCTCGGAGAAGCGACCTGCGCGTGGACCCCGCGCTCGGCGGGCTGCTCTCCGGGGACTAGCACAGCCCGCGCTCGCCGAGGCTTTGTCACTCGCCTCTAGCTTCATCCGCGGCCGTGGCTGCGCGAGCCTCCGGGCTTGCTCTCTCCGCCCAGCTGTCCTGCCTCCAGCCCTTAGCTGGGGGCGTGGGGTACGCAGCTGGAGCCCGAGCTAACAGCCGCGGAGCATCCTTCGCCCGTCCCGGCCGCGCCACCGCCCATGCTGCAGCCAGTCCAGGGCGGCGACCCTGTGGCCGCAGCCCGCCTCTCGGTGACCCTGCGCCCCGCCCGAGCCTTCCCCGCTGAGCCCCGGGCCCGGGAGCGGGACCCGCGCCCCGTGATGGCTCGGCTGGCGCAGGTTGGCGCCGGGTGCCCGCCATCCGCCCGCTGAGACGCGCCCGGCTGGGTACCGACGGGGCCTTGGCGCTCCCCGCTTCTCTTCCCCGCCGCGCCCTTCCCCCTTCTGGGGGCTCCGCCGCTCCTTCCCGGGGGCGAGGGCACAGGGGGCCGAGACAAAGCCCACTTTGTGCGGGGAGTTGGCTGCGGGCGTGGAATGTGCGCGTCGGCGCGCGCCCCCTCCCCGCGCCCCGCCAGCTGCGAGTCTTGGCTCCCAGACTCGTCTCGTCGGAGAAATCGCGCCCCCTCACCGCCCTCCGGTCCGGGGGTCCCGGCTTGGAGCTGACGCGGCCTGGAGTCGGGTCAGTCACCCACCCCGGAGCGCGCGCAGGTGTGAGAGTGCGATATTTTTGTAGTGGAATTTGCTTGCCTTCAAAACTGGGAGCTGGGGCGCCCAGTCGGCGTGGGCACTCGTGCCTTGACCCTTTCGTGGCCGCAGACCTGAGCTGCCTGGCCTCAGTTTCCGTCTGACTTTCCTCTGCCAGCCCAGACTGCTGTCCGTTATTGTTCTCGCCGTCAAATGGGGGTGCTTTGTGAAAGCTGCCAAGTTGGGAAGTATTCTCTAGATCCCGTTTTTCATAAAGAACGAGGCCTCTAAGGCTCATCCGGGACAACCAACCCCCTCTGCCCCGCACTTCTTGTTGAGGCACTGATTTCCCCCACCCCCCCATCAAGTAGTATTTTATTGTACGGGAGCCACGCCCTGGTTTCTTAAAGGCGCCTTGCACTCTGTTTGGCCATGTGTTATCTCTGCAGCTGGTGTGTGGGAGGCCTCCTGTGAGCCACCTTTCTTACCCCTGTCCGCTGAGACATCCTCCCACCCCCGTCAAGGATTTGGGGATGCCAGGGGGGAAGAAGGCGGTTGGGGGCGGCAGCAGCGGTGCTGCCCCCACTGCCGCTGCTGTCCCCTCTGGGGCCAGGCGTTTGGAGACCAGCGAAGGAGCCTCAGCCCAGAGAGATGATGAGCCAGAAGAAGAAGGGGAAGAAGACCTGCGAGATGGAGGCATCCCCTTCTTTATCAACCGGGGTGGGCTGCCTGTGGACGAGGCCACCTGGGAGAGGATGTGGAAGCACGTGGCTAAGATCCACCCCGATGGAGAGAAGGTGGCTCAGCGGATCCGTGGGGCCATGGACCTGCCCAAGGTGAGGGGTTTGTGTGTGGGAGGGGAGCGGAGAGCTAAGATCTTAGTGACCTTGGGGCTTCCAGAGCAAAGGGACACTTTCTGTGTTGGGGTGGGGAACTACTGGCGTGGTAATATGTTAAAAATATAGGTAGGTTGAACCTGTCCAGAAGAACTTTCTCTCAGTTGCCGTTGAGGTTGTTCTGTGAGGTCCACATGCCCTGTTTCCAGGAGGCCCTCCTCTATCTCTTCTAAAAAGCCCATGTTTTGTGGGCAGAGCAGCAGATTAACTAACAAGTACACCAAAGTGGCCTGACATCTTATTTGCTAAGTCAGAGAACTGTGGGCAGAGAGAATGAATGACTAAGGAGGCGCCAGGGCTTAAGATGTTGAGAAAATATTTTCATGTGTTGTTTTACTGAATTCTCCAACAGCCTTGTGCATTAAGTGCAGTTTGGGGACCCATTTTACAGACAAGAATGCTGAAAACTCAAGTAGGAACTAGGGGTCCCACAGCCAGTAAGTGGCAGAGCTTGGGTCTCACCCCCAGGTCTTCCGGTTCCAGGGCCTTTGCTTGGGGGGACACGAGGTTCAAGGGCAGTTAGAAGAGGGCCTGTGGAGAGGGGCAAATTTCAGTCATTTATCTGTGTACGCCTGGAACTTCTCCATGACAGCTCTCCTTCAGTTGTGTCACGGTGGAGGCTGAGGCTGTCTCATTCATCTTTGTCTTTCCAAGACCTCCTGTGTGCTTGGTACAGAACAGGCACTTGTAAGTGTTTGCTGAATGAAAGGGTTCTTGAGACTTTCTGTGCCCTATAGTGCTAGGTGGAAAAACGTGCCTGATTTTTTTTTTCCCCCAACATTATGGTTAAGACTAAGAAAGCACTCTCCCAGATGCAGAGTCCTGAAACCCCCCAAGAAAAGCCAATTGGACAGAGGTCAGAGCCCCAGGCTCAGGTCCTGCCTGCTCAGGTGAGTAGGAGGGGGCCAGGAAGAGCAGCAGTTAATGTGGATTAGACATGGAGACAGGTGGCGTATTTTGTTTTCTTTTTACCAAGTTATTTATTGGTGGAACCATCAGAGACTATCTTCTGGGACAGGCTGAATTCAGAGGTTGAAGGTTGAGGAACTGCCATATATTTCCAGGGGAAATCAAATGTGGTTTGATTTTGAAGGCTACCTAATCGCCTTCTGTACTAATTTAGAATTTAGCTAATTCCCTGTGTCTGGACATTGTTTCCGATAATTTACTCTTAAAGAGAACACTGTGTTGCACATTCTAAAACATGGATTTGGGTGTCCATCTCTGATTATTTCCTTGGGATAAATGCCTGGAAAAGGAAGTGTGACGTCAAAGGATATGGACATCTGTTCTGATCACCCACCTAGCTATGAACTCAAGCAGGCCCCTTCAACCTGTTTGAGCCACAGTTTTCTCATCTGTAGAATGGGGTTGATTGTAGTGAAGCTTAAATGAGAGAATATGTTTTAAAACATTTAAGAAACTGTAAAGCCTCAAACCAGTACTGGTTACTGGATGTTCATTACCTGTGTTCACATCCTTCATCAGGAGAGGCTAGATCTCACTCAGCATTTGTTCCAGTGAAGCTAGGCCACGTGCTTCTCCCACGTGAGCAAGTTGGGGATTAGCAGATGCTATCCAGCCATCCTGCTGATGTCTGAATCAGGCTACGAGAGAGTGTGAATGGACCCCTGCAGAACTGTCACAACTCCTGGGGGCTGAAAAACAAAAATTGACAACCTCATTAGCAACTGGTTTGGTAATGTCATCTTGTCATCTTCAAGCTTCGCGCATGGGAAAGATACTGATGAAGGAATGAAGCTGTTGTCTGTTGGGGGGTGTCATGACTGGCAGGAGTGTGCAGGTCCTGAGGGAATTGTGTGAGAGGATTGGGAAAATTGAAACTTCTCCTCCTCAAACCACAGGGAAAGTGTGTGTGGGGTTCCTCCTCCACCTCGGCCCAGAGTAGGAAGGAGCCCCAGAGTCTGGGCAGGGTGGAGGAGGCCGGGAGGCAGCAGGGTCAGGTCCCAGAGTGCCAGCGGTATGCACCCAGTGCTGGGCTGGCCCCTCCCTGAGTGGTCATGCCCTTGGAGTTGACACGGAGGCATTCACAGAAGAGATTACACTGTGGTGAGACTAAGAGTTTGGGGATGGCATAATGGGTTTTTTTTTTTTTGGTTTTTTTGTGTTGTTGGTTTTTTCTTTTTTGGCTGCGTTGGGTCTTCATTGCTGCGCACTGGCTTTCTCTAGTTGCGGCGAGCAGGAGCTACTGTTTGTTGCAGTGTGCGGGCTTCTCATCGCAGTGGCTTCTCTTGTTGCAGGGCATGGGCTCTAGGAGCGCGGGCTTCGGTAGTTGTGGCACGCAGGCTCAGTAGTTGTGGCTCGCAGGCTCTAAAGCGCGGGCTCAGTAGTTGTGGTGCACAGGCTTAGTTGCTCCGCAGCATGTGGGATCTTCCCGGACCAGGGATCAAACCCGTGTTCCCTGCATTGGCAGGTGGATTCTCAACCACTGTGCCACCAGGGAAGCCCTGGCATAATGTTTTAAAAGGCCACTTGAGCCAAAATTTAAAATAGGGAGATTTCACATTCAAGGTCCAGATTTTTGGCATCTTTTCAGAAAATGAGAAGATCTGGAAACAGAGAATCTGTGATCCCACATGGCGGGAGGCAGCTGGAGGTGAGGGCTGGTCCCACTCCCCCAGGTGGCCACGGTCCCCTCCACTCACTCTCAGCCTGCCTTCCCTGTGGTTACCTGTGCGGCCCCTGCAGGTGGTTGAGTCTGGGGCCCCCGCAGTGTAGTGTAATAAAACATCACATCCACCATGTTCAAATCCCGGTTCTTCCGTAACTACTTGTGGGTGGAAGGTATGCAAACTCCTTGTGCCTCAGTTTCCTCAGCTGTGAAATATTAAATGGGCATAATAGCAATACCCACTTTTGAGGGGTTATTGGGAGGAACTGATGAAGTAAAGCATGTGAAATGGGTGAGCGGAGCAAGGAGGTGAGGGTGCAGCAGCCCACCCCACAGGCGCTTTGGGGAAACGTCCTTTACAAGGATGATGCCAGTGTGTTAAAGGGCAGCAGTTTCTAAAAGCATCACAGATCCAGGAGCAGTTTGTGCCCCTTTGTATGAATGTCTCCTTGATGTTTCAAGCTGCCACTGCCTTTTTTTTTTTTAATAAATTTATTTATTTCATTTATTTATCTTTGGCTGCGTTGGGTCTTCATTGCCGCGTGTGGGCTTTCTGTGGTTGCGGTGAGCAGGGGCTACTCTTTGTTGCGGTGCGCGGGCTTCTCATTGCCATGGCTTCTCTTGTTGCGGATCACAGGCTCTAGGCACACGGGCTTCAGGAGTCGTGGCTCACGGGCTCTAGAGCCCAGGCTCAGTAGTTGTGGCACACGGGCTTAGTTGCTCCGCGGCATGTGGGATCTTCCCGTGTCCCCTGCATTGGCAGGCTGATTCTTAACCACTGAGCCACCAGGGAAGCCCCTGCCACCACCTTTGTGAAAGCTCAGTGGCCACTGGTGGGGCTCTGGACACCGAGCTCCTGCAAAATGCGAATTTGGACATCTCCCCCCAAAAAGCCAGCATTGCCAGGGTCCTCATGGGCTGACCAGTGTCTTTGGCACGCACAGGAATAACAGTGACAGTGGGCAGGAGCCGAGCCTCTGCTGTGTACAGAAGACTGTGTGCAGGGCCTTAGGCCCTGTCGTAAGGCCTGGACATGCAGTGTCTCATCTAGACTCTGAGGTTGGTTCTGTTATGGCACCCACTAGGATCTTGCTGCCAGGCAGTGAACGGCGGGCTTGGGATTTAGACAGAGATGGACCGGTTCCAGATCCAGCTCTATCAGCCTTTAGGCTATCGTACTTCTTGTCCACACACTCAGTTGCGGGCTGCCCCCCCTCCCCCAAGCCTCCTTTCTGTTCTAGTCTGAGATGGACTCCGCCGGGGGAGAATGTCTTAATAGAACTCAGGACTTTAGGGGGTTCCTGGAGCTAAGGTAACCCTTGGCCTTGGTAGTGGAGGAGGAGTCATCCCTGAATTGATCTGGGCCAATATCACTTACCTCCACTGTGACCCCACTTAACCCCACTGCTCAACAGTGAGGGTGCATTTCCTGGCTTCTGGTTTGGGGTTGGGGGCTGTGGGCAAACCCAGGCTGCCAGCCCTCCACTAGGCCCAATCATTTGGATGTACAGAATCTTGCCTGTTTGTTTTGAGTGAATGAGTGTATGCTTGTGTGAACATTCAGAAGAAAGGTGCCGGCCTGTTGGCAATGGTTAACGTGAGTTAATGTGTCACTGAGCCGCTGGACAGCTCCCTCCAGCTAAGCCTCAGTGATGGTAGCCTTTAAGCCCCTGCTCATGGATCCCAGGTCTTTTTTAACTTTTTTGGAGCCGTTTAGTTTTTGCAGAGCCGCCAGTTCCTGGGTCCTCTGTCTGGGTGGCAGGGGATGCCCTCGTGGGTACCGCCCGGCCCTGGCCCAGGGCTGGCTCCTGTGAGCTTAGTCTAAGGACTCTTGGACCACAGTGCCCTCCTTGTTTGGAGTGTCTCTCGGGAGGGTGTACTTACAGTCCCTACCCAGGCTCCTCGAAGTCACTGGATGCCCTCACGGGAAGTGGGAACGACGTGCCTGGGATCGATCTTCCACCTGAAGAAGCCACGTGCCGTGCTGTTTATAGTAACTTGTGCAGTAATTCCTCTCCCACCCCATATCCTTGACACAGGGAGGCCAGCCAGGCCCTCAGAGAGTTCTGGAGCCCATCTGGCACAGGGTGGTCAGGCAGGCAGGGGGAGAGCCCACCGTCCGGGGCTCTTATCCCCCTGCTGATTGTAAGTGGTGGCGACAGTCTGGGCAGCAGGGGGTGGTGTGAAAGGGAAAATAGCTTCCTCCAGATGAGGTGTCAGTGGCTTGGGACTGCCCAGACTGGAAGGAGGGGACGGGCAGGGAGGGGGAGGAAGTTCACGCAGAGCTGCCTCCTGGACCTGGCCTTCCCTCTGTGCCTCGGCCCCTTGGGGCAAGTAGGTGTCTGTTAGAGGCTGTGCTGTGTCCCCCTGCCATCTGTGATCACTGGTGTGTCACTTCCCTTCATGTCAGAGCCCCAGCCGCTGTAGCCACGTTATTTAAAAGGCTGTGCCTTCACCACACCACAGGGAGCGCCTCCCCCAGCCCAGCCCTACCTGTGGGCTCCTGCTTTGCCCTTTCCCTTCGCTACCTGTGCACACTGACACTCCCAGCAGCCCCTGCCTGCTGGGGGGCGGGGCAGAGGCCTGGGGGCAAGAGCGTGGGACCTTTTCGTGTGAGGAGCCTGAGGCCACCTCACAGCTGGCAGTGCTGGTAGCCAAGGGGGACCCCAGAGGGGTGGGCCTTGGCCCTGGGAATCTGGTTCTTCTACCCAGTGAAGGCCGTTCTGTAACCCCGAGGACCCGGTTGATGCTTCCCTTGGCTTCTGAGGCCTCACTGACTTGTGGCAGCCAAACCGCCAGACTTCGGGCTCCCCTGGCCGGAGAGGGTGGCCTGGGGGTGCACACCTGGTGGTGGCCTCTTTCCTGGCAATGGCTTGGTTGCTGAGGGACAGCCCTAGGGGTCCACAGCTCCTAACCTGACTCCCAGCATCCGGGCAGCCCAGGCTGGAGGTTCCCAGCCCTCAGGAGGCCCCTGCCCGACACCCCACCTCTCCCCTTCCTGGGTCTGGCTCTGGAAAGTCTCTTCCGGTGAGGAGGACTGTACAGTTCCCTGGTTACCTGTGCTGATTACAGGTGTGGAGCTGGCAGGACAGGGGGCTATTGAAGGGGAACCGGAGTTCGTGTGCTGTCGTGGAACCCCTTCAAAGTGGCTACTCCATGGCAAGACCCGTCCCAAACCATGTGCCCCCTGCACTTCCTCCTGGACAGCTTAGCTTGGAGCTGGAAGGCCTGGTCGCTGTGCTGTGATATGGGGGGTGGTGCGTGACACCACCTGCCGAGGGTGTGTCCGCCTCTCACGGAGCGCTCCCCCAGCCCAGGACAGGGACACCTGGTAAACCGATTTTGATCCGGCCCTTGAACCAGAGTGAACACCACCCCAATACTGACATTCCTGTTAAGCCTTGAAGTTAATGAAATTTAAAATTCAAACACCTGTGAGTCAGGTGAGTCAACCTGTGTCTTTCTGAAATCATTAAAGAAGCATAAAATTGGCACATGGACGTAAGCTCCAAATTAGAAATGCTGTCCAGTGCCAGGAGGGAGAGGAAGGGCTGTGGTGGGGGCCTGACGGGAGCCTCTGGAAGGGGCTGCCGAGGAGAGAGGCTCGGCCGAGGAGAGAACCGGGGTGGCCCTCCATGGGATGTGGCTTCTCTGGGGGCTAATCTGAGTGTTGGGTGGGCTGGAAGCTCCACGGTGAGCGTCCCTCTGTGACCAGAGCTCTTTCTCCGTCCCCAGATTCCCATACCGAGTGTGCCTACGTTCCAGCCCTCTACTCCTGTCCCTGAGCGCCTGGAAGCTGTGCAGCGCTACATCAGGGAGCTGCAGTATCCTCCCTGGTCAGGGTCATGGCCACCGTCTGGCTGGTCCAAAGGCCAAGTGGGGCTTGTTTTCGGACAGGGCCAGAGAGGGCTCGGCAGAGCAGCCTCACTCCACAACTCCAGGGGCGCCGTTCCCATGGCATCTCTGTGCCCCGGAGTCGTGTAAGCACAGCTTGTGTCCGCCCGGGTGTTGGAGGTAGTTTGATGAATGCCAGACGCACTCCAGTCTCTCTGCCACCTGCTTCCTCCTCTGTGTGATGGGGTAAATGTCTCCTGAGCGACCTGCTGGTGGAAGCCTAGTCCAGGTCCGCCAGGCCAGACCTCCTCTGCTGACCATCCAGCGCCAGCAGAGAGAGAGAGGGGAGTTTCCCTTGGGGCTGTTTAAAAACTGGTCTAAAATGGGTATGTGGTGGGAGGGCAGCAGGTAGATGGAGAAAAAGGATTTTATGCTTCGGGAGGTAACTTCCCCATCTTGGAAGTTTCTCCCATTTCTTCACCTTTTTCTTCCCTGGCAGGAGGCCAGTTGCCCAGCATGGGAAGAGGCTCCCCTGAGCCCAGGATTCCCCAGTGTCCCTGAGTTGGGCCCCTCCACCCCTGTGCCCTGCCTGGAGCTATGCGACCTAGGCTCTCCCCCGCCCTCCTAGCTGCAGATTCGGTCAGAGATGGCAGGACCAGGCACCAGGCACGGGTCCTGAGCAGAAGAAAAGGCAGGCTGGTGACTGAAAACTGGGTCCAGCCCTTCCTTTGCCGTGGGGGGTGGGGGTGGGGGGCGTTGGGGCCCAGAGAGGGAGGCGGTTGGCTTGGGAGCGGCACTCAGCAACGCAGTCGTGCAGGAATCCCACCCCAGCCTTCTCCCAGTTCGCGCTGTTTCTCACTGGTTGGACTATGAAGTACTGCAGAGAGCTGTCCAGGGCTCAGCCTCTTTCCCAGCCCTGGCTGCCTGCCCCACGGCTCCCTCCCTAGGAGAGCAAGGGTGGTAGCAGAGGATGAGAGGGAAGGCCGCAGAGGGGCCCTGTGGGGCAAGGAGAAGCAGCGTGCGGCGTCCCCTTCTCCCTTCAGACAGTCAGGTCTTGAGCATCCTCCCAGGTGCCTTACAGAAGCATTTTGTGGGGTCCTTACCCAGCCTGCACCCCTGGGAGTGCTGGACCCCCAGGGTCTGGATGAGGGCAGAGGGACACACCTCTTCCAGGTCAAGCCAGGAAGCCCTTAACCGGCACCCACAGGTACAATCACACAGGGACGCAGTTCTTTGAAATTAAGAAGAGCAGACCTCTGACAGGGTAAGTGTGGGGAGTGCCTCGTCCCTCTGCACCAAGGTAACAGCGCCTGGTCCAGTTGGAGCCCCTCGGGCACCTGTGGGTGGAAGCTTATGAGGCAGGCAGGGACTCTTCCCAGGGGAGCCCGCCTGCAGGACAAGTACCACCGTGGGGCCCTCCTTAGGACATCCTAAAGAGGGGACTCTGGCCAAGACGGGCAGCCGGGGCTCCCTTGAGGATGAGGAACCCTGACATCCACGCTGAGCCAGGAGGGTGATGGCAGCCCCCCAGCTTGGTGATGACAGAGGGCAGTCCCAGGTAGATGTCTGGGTGTGAGCCTCGTCTTCTTTTTAAGAGAGGTGGGCCTCGCAGGAGAGAGCCCTCCGCCTCTCTCCATTCCCTGGAGCTGCCTGTGCACTCCCCACGGCAGGGACCTGCATGTCACCCCAGTGGCCTTACTGGACTCTCTTCTGGTCACTTAATACAAGGCCCAGTTTCTGAGCAACAGGGACCCCACTGGAGAGAACACTGCATCTCTCACTTCCCATTCTACACCCCAAGTGTTGACCCCTGACTGGATCCACCCCGAAGAAACCCTTAGGGCAGATCAGAATGGAGACTGAATGCCACAGCTGGGTCTGGGGGCCCAGCGCAAAGCTGTCCAGGCGTCTAAAACCCTGTGCTTTTAAAATTAATGTGAATTTTATGTCTTGCTCCACATATAATCTGTCCATGTTCACTGCCTTGTAAAAAATGCTTTAAATGGCTTATTAGCTAATTACTTAATTACCCCCTTTCCAAGCCCCCGGGTGGAATGCAGCCTTGCTCACCCCAAAGCTTTGCTCTTGTTGTCCTGTGGCCGCTGTGTGTGTGGGCCCAGCTCCAGCCTCATGGGATGGAGGAGTCCAGCACCCTCCCCAGCAAAGCCAGTGGCCAGGCTGCATTCCGAGGCCCAGAGGGCAGCATTTGGTGAGGAGGGAGGAACCAGGCTTCAGGGATAGTCTATGTTAAAGTGGCCTGAATTCCAAGTTCAAGAAGCAGGCAGGGGAGTCACTGGGCAGCTAACTTCCTGAGATCCCATGTCCAGGCCCCAGGCAGCTGGCCAGCTGCGGGGCAGCTGTTACAATCAATTACAAACTCTTCCGAGAAGTTGGAGTTGGGTCAGGGGTGTCCACTGTGCTGTGGAAGAGACAAGATCAAGATCAAGGCCAATGTCTCCAGCACCCTTGGCATGCTCTCCCATGGGCCCCCCAAACACCACCTTCACAGAGGGCCCCTAGCCCAGTGGCTGTCAAATATCTGCCTACCTCTGCATGCCCCCCATTCACCCTCCCCGCCAGAGGTCTTGGAGCAGAGCCTGAGGGGAGGGGGAAGAGGCCTCTTTCCTTAACTTCAGTGGTTGCCTCTTCTCCCACCCACTTAGGCTCAGGAAGGATGTGAGGGGAAGGAGAGGGTGGTGCTGGGCCTGAGCTGAGGTAGCTTGAAAGGGAGGGGAGTCTCTGTCCATCTAGCATCTCTAGTCCACCTCGAGATACTCCTTCACCGGAAGGAGCCTCTGTCCTTATGACTCTTGCCTCCCTTCCCCCCAGGCTGATGGACCTGGCCAAGGAAATGACCAAAGAGGCTCTGCCAATCAAATGCCTGGAAGCCGTGATCCTGGGAATGTATCCTTCCTCTGCGAGGCCTGGGTGGGGGTAGGTACGTGCTCAGCACCTCTGGGCCAGCTTCGTCCTCTGGAAGGGGAGGGCTGAGTGAGCTCCAGGGCCCTCCCGGCTCCCTCTCCCAGCAGTCATGAACTTGGCCCAATGTGAACGAGCTTGAGGGGGACTCAGTCCCTTGCATCTCAGTTGCTAACTTCCGAGGCTTACTGGGCAGCTTTTTTTGAGTCGTGGACGCGGTGACCCTGTTCTCAGAACCACAGATCAGGGCGCATTGTTTCATAAGGCTGTTGTGCTATTTCCCAGAACCAGAGTCTGGAAGAAGCAGGTTGGATGCCCAGATGTTGGCATTTCTAGGACATGTTAATTTGTGGAGATAATGGATGGGATCTTTGATATAAAACTGCCTATTAAAAAAAAAGCAAACAGGGTTTCTCAGTCTCCCCCACCCAAAGGGTAGAACTGGGACCTATGGCTGGGTTACAAGAGTAGCTAAGTGGGACATAGAAGCCCCCCAATATCCCCAGTTAGAGCAAAGTAAGGAGACAGGTGTTTATGGCCAGTCCTCTGTCATAAGTGGACCCTGCCTGAGCCCTACCCTGTTTTGTTTTTTTGCAGAAAATTTTAACCTTGTATAAGCATAGATTAATATAATGGAACCCATGTGCCCATCACTCAGTTGTACCAACTGAAGGCCAATCTCGATCCCTCTCTGCCCACCACCCCTCACATCACCCTCTTTCCTGCACCTACCAAGGCTTTTAAGTATTCTGTTTGCCACCCCTGGTGCAGGCACCTGGCTCTGTGCTGAGCAGGGCAAGGTGGCCGGTGCCTAATGGGACGGAGGAGTCCACTCGCTAGGGCAGGTCCCGGAGGAGAAGACGACGGTCAAAGGCCAGGAGCACAGCTTCTTTGAGGAGGACTGTGATCTGAGGGGGACACTCCCCACTCCCGTAGGCATACCTGCCTTAAACTATGTGAAGACACTGAAGGGGTGCCCCCCGGTCCCCCTCCCTGAGGGGTCCTCAGAGCTAAGCCTACTGTGGCAGTCCTCTATGGACCAAAGAGCCCCACGAGCATGTCCCTCTCCAGAGGGTTCTTTGCTGGGACAAGTGTGAGGCCAGCCCAAGAACTCCAGGCTGCTGCCAGCAACCCCTTCAGAGCCACACACCAAAGTGGAGGTTCCCACCCCATCGTAAGAGGGAGACTCGGTTCCCCTTCCCCTGAGCACACAGAGAAGCTGGTCCAGACGGGATCACGTGGTCCTGCAGGCTTTTCAGGGGTTACCTGCTGGCGGGAAGAAAATAGGAGCAGCCCCCATCTGGGGGGACCCCTCCCCACTGTCCCCACAGGACCACCACGGGTCCCTCCTACACACGTGGTGAGCACTGTATTGGGTTTGTCCCTGGGCCTCATCCTTGCTGCACACTGAGCCTGCGCCTTGCTCGTCTGTGTCCCCAGTCACTCGCTTGCAAGGAGTCGGGCTCCGTAAGCATCGTGGTGACTGAGAGAACAGACTTCGGGGTCAGGCCAACCTGGACCTGAATCCTAGCTCTGCCGCATCCTCACTGTGTGACGCCGAACAGGTTCCTTAACATCTCTGAGCCTTGGAGTCCTCCTCTGCAGAAGGGGACGATGGCAATCCCATCCCGCAAGTTTGTTAGGACAGTTGAATGAGCGGGTGCACGTAGGACGCTGGATGCAGTGTCTCCGTGGTCTCTCCTCCAAGCTTTTATCCTGTTTATCTTATTCTACCCGTTTGTTCAAGAAGAGTTTTGAGTGACTGTTACGGGCCCACCTCTGTGCTGGGCCCCAGAGATAACAGCAAAGAACGTGACAGACAAGGTCCCCATTCTCAGAAGATTACATTCTAGTCGGGGAGACAGAAAATAAGCAAGTAAACCAAGAAGTAAGAAAAATAATTACAGATTGTGGTGATGTGCTGTGGGGAAAATACGTAGAGCAGACTTGCTTTAGAAAGGGAGGTCAGCGGTGCTGGCCAAGCCTGAGGCCTGAGGACGAACTGGCAGCTGCAGTGGGGGGTGGAGGGGGCAGCTAGAGGAAAGAGCTGGCGCAGAAGGTCCCCCGTGGAGGTTGCAGTGGGCCGCTGGACCAGGCTCTCGGCCTCCCAGGCCACGGGGGCAAGCTTGCTTTTCTTTGAAGAGCAACAGGCAGTATGTCTGTGCGTAGGGGGTGGAGAGAGAGAGGACAGGATTGTCAGTGCATCTGTGAGGAAGTGTGTGTGAGAGAAAGACGGTGTGAGAGACAAGGTAGAGGTGAGGAGGGCTGTGTGACTGACGGGAGAGAGGGAGACGGGGTGGTGTGCAGAGGGCCCTCTTACCCTTCCTTCAGCCCAGGACTCTGGAGGGCCCTGCGGTTTGGAATGCCGGCCTCACTCTTAAGGTGTTATTTGGTGAGCCCTGCTTGAGGTCGTAGCAGCAGCCGGTAATCACTGAGTGCCCTGACCCATAGAGATTGAGTTTATTGAGCACCTACTTATGCCAGGCCCAACCCTGACGACAGGAAGTGGAGGTGAGCAAGACCTGTTGCCAGCACTCAGGAGCTGGGGTGCAGGGCCGCTCACTTAGCCTCTCCCAGGTTGGGGTGGAGGCCGTCCCGCCCCTGCGCGCTGGCCCTTGGGCCTCTCCCTGGCTGTTTCCTTAGCTGGGGCGGCGCGGTCAGTTACCTCACCAACAGCATGCCTACCCTGGAACGCTTCCCCATCAGCTTCAAGACCTACTTCTCAGGGAACTACTTCCGCCACATCGTGCTGGGGGTGAACTTCGGCGGCCGCTACGGGGCGCTGGGCATGAGCCGGCGCGAGGACCTGATGTACAAGCCGCCGGCCTTCCGCACCCTCAGCGAGCTCGTGCTGGACTACGAGGCCGCCTACAGCCGCTGCTGGCATGTGTTGAAGAAGGTGAAGCTGGGTCAGTGCGTGTCCCACGACCCGCACAGCGTGGAGCAGATCGAGTGGAAGCACTCGGTCCTGGACGTGGAGAGGCTGGGCCGCGAGGACTTCCGCAAGGAGCTGGAGCGGCATGCCCGCGACATGCGGCTCAAGGTCCGTGTGAGCGGCCGCCCTGCCCGCGAGCGTCCAGGGGTGTGAGCAACCAGGGGCCGACAGGGGTGGAGACGGAAGGGCTGCCGCT
>NW_020172456.1:3183056-3212611 GCF_003031525.2 Neophocaena asiaeorientalis asiaeorientalis | reverse complement strand
GAGGTGTTGTCAGGATTAAGGGAGATGAGGGGGAGAAGTTTCCGGGCTTTACTCAAAGGTCGTTATCCATGAGACAGCCCCCTCCGATGAGCAGGCCAGGGGAGGCTCTGGAGGGGGCAGCAGACGAGCCGGGTCTGAGCACGTGGAGGAGGGCAGGGGTGCCACAGGCCAGGTGGAGGGGGCTGTGCGTGAGGACTGGAGGGAAATCATAGACTGTCTGGAGGGAATGGTCGTGTGGGGTGGGCAGCAGCTGCCATCACCCCCGTGTATCCTGACTCTTGACCCCTAGCCCCAGTGAAGGGCTAGGAGGAAGTCAGAAAAAGGAGGAGGTTCAGACTGTGGGGACACAAGGAGGGGTGATCCCTTCTCCCACTTTCCCACACCCACTGAGCAGGGGTCTTGGAGGAGGGGGAGGGGCTGCTGGACCCAGAAGTAGTCAGGCTGAGCTGCTGAGGAGTTGGCCCCCAGAGCCTTACAGGTGAGCAAAATCTTGGCCTCTCCCTGGTTTCCCGTGGATGGGGGTGCCTCCTCTGGGGCCTGCCGGCCCCTCCCCATTGCCCAGTCATGCAGCCCTGTGCGCTGCCCCTCCGGGTAGCCTGGGGCCGCAGCCATGACTGTGGCACCTTTGCATCCACTGCTGCTCCCCAAAACGCCGGGAGGGCAGCGGGCAGCAGTGGGTGCTCCCTTTTCAGAGTAAGGAAGTGAGGTACGGGCAGCCCAGAGACTTGCTCACGGGCTGTGGGAGGCAGAAGGGACTGGGGCTCAGTGTCCGGATGGCGAACCCAGGCACATCACAGGTGCTTTCAGGTGTCCCAGCGGGGATGCGGCAGAGCTAAGGCAGCCCTGCCCCGCCAGCCAGCCCCTAGGCCAAGACCGTGGGGCAACAGTGCCTTCCCCAGGGCAGAAGCGGGCTGTAGTTGACCCTGCCGCTTTCAGGGGCTGCCCTCTTCCCCTGCAGAGCTCTGGGTGCCCAGCTGCTGGAGTGTTACTGCATCTTCAGGGGAGCAGGTTGGAGCTAGAGTTGGAGGCACTATTGCCTAGTTTTTCGTGCTGTGTTTCCCAATCTGTTTGGTGCTGTGCATTTCCCATGTTTTTTGCCCCCTTCCAGTACCACTCCCGTATACCCCAAGTTTTGAAGATTCAGGTCGAACGGACAGTGCTGCGTAAATTCACTTGCTTTTCTCATTTTTTTCCTTAATCAGAGATATAGCTGCTAGTCTGAACTTCTGATTTGACTCGAGATAACCAGTGTCACCCTTGGGTCTGGTAGGATCCCAGCCCATAGCTCAGACATGGGCTGTTTCCCCAGCCACCACATCTACCTGGCATGGGTAAATGGCCCTTTTCTCAAGGGCCAACATGAACCCTCAGTAACTTCCACCCATATTCTTGTTATTTCAGGGGCCAACAGAGATTAGGCAGCCCTGCTGTGGAACCACTGCCCTGGCAGTTGTAGTGTCTGGGAAACAGGTTTGGGAAGACCCTGGGATGGCAGAGCATGGCTCGAGGCTTCCTGGGCCCTGCCCAGGGCAGCTTTGGGGCTTGTGGCTCCTGCCGGGCAGGACGGGCTCTGGGGCAGTCCTGGAATGAGTGTTTGTTTCTTCCTCCCCACCAAGATTGGCAAAGGGACCGGCCCTCCCTCCCCCACCAAGGACCGCAAGAAGGATGTGTCCTCCCCACAGCGGGGCCAGTCTAGCCCCCACCGCAGGAACAGCCGCAGTGAAAGGCGGTGAGAAAAGGGTTTCGCCTTGGGTGGCGGGGCTGGGGAGACAGCAAAAGGCGTTTTCCTTCCCTCTCATCTTCCAGATCCCTCTGTTCTTCCCCCCACCTCTTCTCTTTCTCACCTTTCTCTTTTTTGTCTCTGCTGGAGGGAACTTAGGATGGTGTGTTTGTTTGTGCGTTGATATGGAGGCGATGCGATCCCATTTCTCAAGAGAAGACATTGCTGGCCCACTGGTCATCCTATGCGGGGCCCAGATGCCAAGCCGGAGACCCACAGGGAAGGCTGGAGGCCAGCTGCAGAATGGTCTCTGTGGGAGGGAGGGTAGAAGGGGCGGGGCTCTGCCTACAGTGAATCCTTCCAGGAATATCACTGGAAAAGGTTTGACGTCAGATGGCAGCTGGTGGCTGGCTTTGAATGAAACTTTTGCCCCTGTGAGTCTGTGGTTTCTGCAGAAACATCCCGTTAAGACACCAGCCTGCCTCATCAGATTTGCCTCCTACACGTCGGCCTGGCTCGTGCTTTAAATGTCATTGTCATTCTGGAAGCACCTCTCTGGTGGAAGGGCCGCCAAGCTGGCCTCCAATATCCAGCATCCTTCACTTTGACCTAGGAGGTTTTCAGAGAGAACAGATCCCCCTCACAGAGACCGAAGCATTACACTATTACACTTACTTAACTGCAGCCAGAATTGCTGACCTCCGTGGAAAGCAGTACCTGCAAGAGAGTGCAGGGACCACACTCAGGGCAGCAAGGCGTGTGGGCGCTGCAGAAACACACTTCCGCAGGGGCTCTACCGATTCCTTTGGGACACCTTGGAGACTGGGGAGGTGGGGACCCTGCTCCCGCACCTCCCTGACTGGCCACTCACCCCTTCCCCCTCCTCTGCTCTCTCCTCCCTGCAGGCCTTCTGGTGAGAAGAAGCCTTCGGAGCCCAAAGCCATGCCAGACCTCAATGGGTACCAGATCCGGGTGTGAGGCAGGCGGCAGTGCCCCCAGCTGCACCCACTTCTGGGGGCCGGCATCTGCCTGCCAGAACCGGCCTCGCTCCTGGGGAAGTTGGGGCTGATAGTGGGGCAGGGTGAGGGGCAGCGGGAAGAGCGTGTCCCAGCTCAGCCACCCAAGATGCTGCCCCTCCCGCTGGGCCAATCCCCCTAACTTTGGACCACGAGGCAGTGAAGAGTTTAATTTTGAGTTTTTAACTCAACAACTGAAATTTAAGGTATTTGGGGAAAAACTTAAAACTAATGGATCTGCCAGTGGCTGGAAGGCCAGTGCTTAGAGGATCTAAGCGCCACAGGGCTGGGTGAGGAGGGGTTGCTGGCTCTGCTGGTACCCCTGCCCCAAGGTCTCTCTGGGATTTGGGTCCATTCCATCTACGGGAAACCTCCCAGCTCTGCTAGGCCTGTGGCAGGATGGAGGGAGGGATGTTTCTCCAGTCCTGTCTGCCCTGGCAGAATCTTCACCCAGGGAAAGGAAAGCAGGGTAGGAACCACCCTGAGAAAGGGCTGTTTGGCCCATATCAGGAGCTTAGCACAGGCCACATCTGCCCCAAGAGCCAGAGCCTGTGGCTCAGGAGGGTCCTCGGGCCCTTGCAGCCCCATGAACAGTGCTTTGTGGGCTGACATTGCCTCGTGGCAGGGCCTGTGCTGGGGTGGGATGGACGAGAGCCCAGGAGAGAACCAGTGGGGGAAGGGTTCCCGGACCCCTCCCTGGCCTCCTTGCTCAGCCCAGCTCTGCCTGTTGCTGAAGCCGGGGCCTCCCTGCAGAGGGGCTGGGCTCTGCCAAGGGCCCAGATATGCACTGGGCTCAGCGTGACTGTGGGGACTGAATAGACCTGGTGGGTCCAGGAACCATGGCTGGGGATGGGGTGGGCCACTCAGGCCCAGGTCTGTCCCCCTGGTAGGTAGTCCCCAGGGACTGCTCCCCCTTCCTATTACCTTAGCCCTTGCTGGGGAAATGAAGACCAGATCAGGCTGCCTGTGTCCCAGCCCTACCTCCCCTCATTCAGCAGCCTGGGTAGGTGTGGAGGGCCCAGTGATGATCAGGCCTGTTGTGTGAGGCAGCTCATCAGGGAAGAAGCTGAGCTGCTGGCGTCTGCACAGCCTGCCTGGCAGGTGTCAGATACCTGGCGGGCAGGTGAGAGGTTGTGGAGAGAGGTTGGAGGTCCTGCGGGAAGGTTCTGGAGGCCCAAGTAACAAAGAGGTGTAGGTCAAGGGGGCAGTGCGGCCACTAAGGAGAGGCAGGGCCCGAGAACTGGGGAATGTAAGTGAGAAAAGAATGTGGGGGAGAGTTTAGAATCAGGCGGCCTTGGGGAGTAGTGAGTTCCCTATTGCTGGAGGTATTCAAGCAAAGACTAGATGGCTGCTTGTCATCTTGAAAGCTATAGAAAGGATTTAGGTTACGGAAGGATAACTGGATGAGATGACCATTAAGAAACCATTAAGGTTTCTTAATACTGAGAGGCTAGGATTCAGCCAGGGGCAGCTGGCAATAAGGCTGCAGCGGGGCTGGGGGCCTGGAAGAGGGAGGACCAGAGCCAGAGTTGTAAACTCAAATGCCTGCGGGGCCAGGCAGATGACTAAAAGGAGGGCTGCAGGGCTGGGTGGGGATTGTGGCAAATTAATGAAGACATACCCCGTTAAAGCAGCCGCTGTTGCTCAGCCATTCTGAGCACAGGCCCTGCAGTATCAGATTGCCTGATTTTTTTGTTGTTGTTGAGAGGCCAGAACTCTGAATTTTTATGTGAAGTATGCTGATTTTTAAATGTTGGCAGTCAGTTCAGAAAGTTGTAAAGCCCAATGTGAAAAAGAATGCTGGTTTGTAATCTCTGAAGTAGAGAGGGCTTGGGCTGGGGCGAGGTCCACCAAGGTACTTTGAGGTGGAAAGCGTGAAAAGCTGTAGGCCTCCCAGAGCAGGCCGGGCCAGGGCAGCGTCCTCGCTGCTGACGCTGCTCAGAGTGGGCAGCTACCCCACGTTCATGTTCGCTCTCCCTGCAGACCAGAGACATACCAGGAACTCCCTGCGGTTGCTGAGACACCAGAGGGTGTGGAGTAGAATAGAAATAGTGCAATTCTCAGCCTGCCAGGGAGACGCATTGTGCCTGAGAAGCAAAGAAAGGGAGAGAGGGAGACGGGATGTGTTTGCTGACGCAAGTGCCCGCCAGGGAAGGCACCAGGCTGGCAGCTCTTAACACCAGCAGCTCTTGGCCCAGAGCCAGGCCCAACAGGGAAGCCGGCTGCTCAGTCCCCTGGGTTTCTCATGGGTCACTGGGCCCTGGGGAGGTGCCTAACCTGTCCCCCGGACTACACCCCAGCCAGACCAATCCGAGGGCCACTGTGAGCTCTAACTCACCATCCCATCCCATCCCAGTTTTCAGGGAGAGGGGTGGTGGGTCCCCACGTTCACACATTCGCCTGAGGCAGAGATGGATCCGTTTGGGAGGCGTGAGGCTGAAAGTGAGGACTTCTGTGGGTCTGGATGCAGGTGCCTCATGCAGGCTGCTCATCGGCAGACACCCCAGATGCCCCTGCGGACCACAGGGCTTGAGGGTGAGACGTGAGGGAGCCGCTCCTGGTATGGGAGCCCAGCAGGGTGCTCTGACCCTCTGGCTCCTTCCTGAGCCCTTCGGGGAGAAGGAAGCAGGACGAAGCCCCAACCCCTACTGCTGTCTTCCAGGGAGGGAGCCGACCACCCACAGCTGATAACCCCCTAGCACTCCCCCGTCCTCGCTCAGACCTCGGGCCTGTGGACACCCACAGGATACAGCGGTGCTTTTTAATGTAACTGTTTCACAGATGTAGCAACCCCTCCTCCCCTCCTGGGCGTGTTTACACAGGCTCTGCTCCCCAGGGCTGGCCTGGCTGCAGAGTTTCTGGGGAGGCAGAGGCAGGGACTTCAGGGCCTTAGTCACCATCCTCAGTATCACCTCATCTCAATTCCTGTGAGGGACCGGGCCTCGCTCCTCCCGACTCAGGACTGCTTTCCAGCTCTCAGCGTGGGTTCCTCAGGGGTAGGGGCTGCTGGCTGGGGAGGGGTCAAGGGAAGGGCAGAGAAAGCTGCTTGATGAAGGCGGGTCGGCCAGGGCGGGCAGTGATTGCTCCCCAAGACCTGGCTGCTGTGCTCTGTGCTGGGTGCCGGGTCAGAACACTGGGCAACTGGGTTTCAAGCCTTCCCACCCACCTACCTGCCGGTCCTCTCCCTCCCACGGCCTCAGTACGGTCATGGTCCCCTCGCCCATCTCGCCAGCCAACCCATCCTTCCTGGGCGTGGCCAAGTGGGGAGAGCGGCGCCCCCGGCCCCCAGGTGCCATGATGAAGCCTAGGGCCAAGGTTCTGAGCAGCAGAAAGAGCCTGGAGGTTGGCCGTACCTGGTTTCTGGCCCACTCTGTCATCTTATGCCCCCCGCTTATGCCCCCATCTTATGCCAACGCTTCCAGCTCGGACTGGACTTCCCGGCCCAGGGACGGGGTCTAATTCTGGCTGGTGGCGCCCAGAGGCCTGTGTGCCTGTGCATGCCTCGGTCTCCTGCCTGGGTGGTTTCCAGCTTAGCTACAGCGGCTTCCCCAGGCACCGCCCCCCGGCCTCTGAGTATAGGGAGGTGTGAGCTGGGCCCAGCATATCGACCACGTTCTGTGTGCCAGAAGTGGGCTGTGTTGAAATCCCCACTTCCCTTGCTCCACTGAGAAACCAGTGGGAAGGGCAGGGAGATCCTCTGGGGGAGCGTGGGGTGGGAGGTGAGGTCTGCCCCCAGCCAGGCAGGGCTGCTGCGGTGCTAGCTCCAAGTCCATCAGTATTGACCCGCTTGCCCCATCTTGGTGCTCCAGAGTCCCAAGTTCCCCTTTTTCTTCAAGTCTGATGAGAGAAGAAATCGGGTGCGCTTGGCCTGGGGCCTAGTGATGGTGCACGGCCCCTCCCTCGAGCTCTGTGTTGGCTGCCATGTTGTACTGGACTTTGTTCCCCCTCTTCTCATATCAGCGTTGGCCCTCCCCCTTTGACTTTTACACTTCGTCTCATTCCTGTTCTCACTTTTTCCTTGAAATGAATAAAGTCTCCCCAGCTCAGCTGTGTGGGCTGGGAGGAAGCCCCAGTTTGTAAACCTTGTCTTCTTCTCTCTGGGAGCTGAGGCTGGAGCTGCCCCACCCACCAGTGTCAGCCTCGGCAGCTCCGGAGAGAACCTGCCCGGAGGTGAGGAGAGCCCCAAACAAGCCAACAGGACACCTCACAGCCCCTGCAGTCATGATAAAACTTCTGGGGTCCCAGACTGTCACCCTCAGCCTGCTGAAGCCACTCAGCTCTTGCTAATCCTAATCTGGGAGATCTTTCCTGCTGGCTGTAAATGAATGCATTCTCCCTCACACAGCCAGTTCAGCCCCCAGAGGCGCAGGATGTATTCCAGAGCCCTGCTCTTCCTGTCCTAGTCCCCAGCAGTCCATCAGGAACAGAAGAGGAAGGCTGGGTGTTCTCCTGGGAGATGAGGCTATTTCAGGAAACCATAGCAACAGGGATCTGCAGTCCCTTCTCATCACAGTTGCCAGTGCAGAATCTATGGTGGTTAAAGCCACAGCTTTGGAAAACACCGCTGGTTCCACCCTTCTTCCTCTACACTGTCCCTCCAGCTCTGGACCTCTTCCCAATGCTTTAAGGCAAGTCCAAACAATTACAACCAGACCTGCACAGAAATATCTTTTAGACCCCACAGCATTTTTCACCTTTAACCCTTCCTCCCTGTTTCTCTGGTCTCCTTTCATTCAGCTTGGGAGTAAAACCTAGACTTATAAGAGGAGGGAGTATATTTCCTACTTCTTATCCCAGCCAATCCCCATAAGGTCCTAACTAGAAGTGTTGTTTAGCACAGCAAGAGTCCCTCACTTTCAGTAGCATGGTGGTGAGGCATGGCCACTGGGAAGAGGAGGGGTGGTCCGGTGGAATCCATGAACATCTTAGACTGTACGCCATTAAAAAGAGGCAGTTATGTTAATTACAGGTTCATTTAAATCCAGCTTAAACGATAACGAAAAAGAGCCTTTCAATAAACCAGAGTTTATGAATAACTTGGATTATACACCTTCACACAAAGGCAGTCTTGAAATTTACACATTCAAGTCCAGCTAAAGTACCAAGTAAAGGGCCTTGTGGGTGGACTGCAATGAGATGGGCTCATACACAGTAGGCCCCTGGAGTGCTCTTGTGAAAGGAGGGCTGGGTTAAGTGCGGTGAGTCTGTATGAGTCAACCAGGCTCACCATGGACACTGTCTGGCCACTTTCTTAGAACTGACGCAGAGGTAAGTGCCAGTTGTGGACTCCCAAGAGGACCAGAACCCAACTTGCTGGGGGGATTACCGCATTTCCTTCTGCTCCCTTTCTTTCAAGCTCACAGCATATGCCTGCCTAGTTTAGGCACATGACTAAAGCGGGTCGGACCTTTAAATGCAGGTGGCACTTCTCAGAGCCCTGGACGTGAAGAGATTGAAGCTCTGCACCCATATCTGCCAGGATCTGACATCTTGACCACGACTGTGGAGGGCAGTGGTGACAGGAAGTGCTGGTCATACCAAAGACCAAGCCGACTGGGCCACATGCAGGCTGCCTGGTAACCCTTATAGTGTTCGCCAAGGGGGTGAGGGGCCCGCTGAGGCCTGGCAGGTGGTTGGAGGTGGGCCACCTCAGGTGGGCTGAGGGACAGCGCTCTGAGCAGCCCACATGGGAATGTGCACTCCCTCCAACCCCCAGCCAGAAAGGACCTGGTCACGGGAAAGACAAAACCTCCAAGAATGTTAAGTGTGGAGACTCCACTCTTCTCTCCGCAGCTGTGTGAGGCCTCTGGCCTTATGGGCACAGGAACTGACCAGGGATGGGGCAGAAGGCAGAGTTCCCAATTAAGGTCACGTTCTCCTAAGCTGGGAGAGATCACCCTACCAGGTTCTCATCTGGCTGGCTGGCCCTTGCCTGGGATAGTTTAGTTTTGCTCTCTCTCCCCGGGTGGAAACTAGAGGAGGTGGGCCCCTGCTGCTCCCAGAAGACGGGAAGCCATGCTTTGCCTTATGTAGCCAATCAGAAAACAATCCTCTAGTCCAGCAGCTACACCAGGGCAAGAACTGGGGAGAAAAACCAGGGTTTAAAAACAAGCCAGCAGAGGACTGGTTGGTCATTTCCCTTCTCCCAGCCCCAGCCCCATGTATCCGCCTTAGAAGACAACCTGTCTCTTCTACTCCCAGGAAAGGCTGTGTTCTGAGGAGTTGGGTGGCAAGAAATAAAGGAGATTCTCAGTTTACCTCTTTGGGATCTCCGTTTCCTTGGATATAAAGGGAAGATATGCACACCTGAACTGCCACCTTGTAGTGCAACTGTCTACTGATCATGGAAGCGGAAGCACTCTGGAAACTGAATCAAAGTGCCGTGCAGATGCTCCATGACTCACCTCAACCAGGGGGAAGCCCTCCAGGCCGGGAAAGGGGTCTCTGGGAACATACCTCAAAGCTTAGGAGCTATAAAATAATTCCAAGCCCCCAGGGCCAATTGTCCAGGCTGACTAGGGAGAACTACCCACCCTCAATTCCTATTGTAACCAGTAATTACCAATTATTGTAATTACCAATAATACTCTGGGATTTTTAGCATCCCTTCAAATAACGTAATTTCAGATCTGAAAATTCCTCACAAGTGGAAAAGGATATTACTTTTAATTGCTCTCTCACCAAGATATGTGCAACATAGGGAGGGGTTAAGTTACCCACAATCACCAAGTGACCAGGCCAAGATGACAAGTGTTCCTAATCCCTGACTAAATCCCAGCCCAGGTGGTTCAACTGGTACCCAGGTAGCTTTAAATAACCCAGATTCTCAGGTACTGATTCAGAGGTGTGGGGTCTGGGATTCTGTTCAGGTAAGGCAGAAAACCACACCTGTCTCAGGGCTTCTTCCCACGGGCACAGGGGCTGGTGGACCTGCTGCACAGGAAGGCTAGAGGAAGACGAAGTCCCAGCACAGTGAGGCCCAGGAAAGATGAGAAACCTTGCCAGCAACAGGTGGCTCACAGCTCAGCCCTGGCTCCTGAACACAGAAGAGATGATGAAAAATAGGAGCGCGGCAAGAGGCATCTGCCACGTGCATCCTGCCTCACGCAGCTGCCATAGCTTTGACCAGGAAAACACTTCTCATCCTGCTTTCGCCACAGATCCTCCTCTGCTTGGACTAGGCAGAGGTACGGGAGGTACAGGGGCAGCAGATGGAATAAGAATGAGAGCAGCTGAAAGCAGTATTCTCCTCTAGCTTGGCGAGGATGGAGAAGAGAGCTGCACCCCCACGAAAGTCCGGGCAGGAGGCTGCGCTCAAGCCGTCCCTCCCAGGCCTCAGAGTAGTGGGCATCTGCTCAGTTACCAGAGGGAGATGATGACCCTTTTCTCTGGTCTAGATCTCAGGTTTGAGGCCCCACCCCAGGATCAGTCTCTTCTTCTCTGCCAACCTCATTCCCCAGGCCTTCCCTCTCCCATGCCTTTCAGGATCCTAATAAAATAGCCAACAGTAGGGGGGAAAGGTAAACCTTTATTTGGAAAAGAGAGTTCAAATGACCATTTAAAACCCCTTTCATTTCCAAAACAGAAAATAAGAAAACAAGGAAAAGATCATCTATCAAGCTCCTGCCCTCTGCCATCTTTAGCCATTTTTAAACTACGTTTCCTGGCAGAAAAACATTGATGGGCCCTAGTCCTACAAACAAACAGGGCACTGTCTTGAGACCAACTCGGGAGATGCCCAGGGAGAGACAAACAGAGTGGATGGTGGAGTGTGGACAGATAGACCTGGGGCTCAGACAGGCACATGCCCAGTACCCAGGAAACAATGTTTAAAAATAGACTTGAATAGATAAATTCCCCAGAACCCAGGCATGGAAAGCTTATAACCATGAACGCAGCAGCAGAATTATTCAAGCTGGGTCTTCGGCTCTCAAAAAAATAAGGAGAAAACATTAACCTCTAGCTAACTGTCCTGAACACCAGCCTCTCAGCTATATCCTCCAGTCCCATTCTGGAGGCCAAGTGGGGCAACAGCAAGTCAAGTCTGCAGGGCCAGCAGCTACATCCAGCGATGCAGGATTCAGGCATGCAGGTGACTCATGTGGGCAAGGGAGCACCCCCTGGAGGCCCCAGGGTGCTCCTGCACCAGGAGAGGGAAAGCAGAGGCCATGAGCCGTCCGAGGCCTTGCCGGAGGTGGGGCACCGCCACCTCCAGTTTTGCCCAGGGCCACCTTTCTGCTGAGAAGGTCTGGCCTGAGCTAAATACCAGGCTTTTCTAGGGGAAAAAAGGAAGGGGGTGGGGGAGGCAGCAAAGAGTAAAAAGCAGTGGGAGGAGAGGACCAGAGAGCTGCAGCTTAGCTGTGCAGAGGGGAGGGAACAAGTCCCTGAGGTCTTGCGTCCCAGCTGAGGCAGCTGCAGAACCTGCCGGCTCCCTCCCCGCTGGGACTCCCACCCTCGCCGCAGTCCTCCAGTGAGATAGGAGCTCCCTGACAGTTCTTCCTCCTCATGCTTAAAGAGTCTGGCACCTCAGTCCACTACCCCTGCCCACTGACCCCACACAAGGGTTCAAACTTTGGCCTCCCACAGGGCAGCCTGGGGAAAGGGATGAGCCCTGGAGGAAGCATGCCAGGCCTGTGGGGAGCTCTGGGTCAAGGGCATCCCTGAATCCGCTGCTCCAGCTCGTGGGACCCACTTGTTACCAGAGCCCGGACGATGAGGATGCCCTGGTTGGCAGGATGGACACCTAACGAAACACAGACGATAAAAGGAGAGACGGGTCCACGCTCCTGCCGCTGGCAGCCAGGTGCCCATGTGCCTGGCAGCACACAGCTACCCGGTCACGCCCTCCACCTGCCCCTAGGCTGACAGCCCCAGTGTGGAAAGTGGGCTAGTCAGAGACAGGCATGACTACGCAGAGCAGTCCCACCCCGAAAGGATGCACACACAACACACATCTCACACGTGTGTGTCTGGCAAGAGGGCTGGGCCCAGGGGTCTCAGGCAGGGAGAAGGTCAGGTCAGAAGGCACCCCACCAAGAAACGGCCTGAATACAAATAAGCAATGAGATCAATAGCTCCCACAACCCTGGTAATTAAAAATCAAGGGGGAGCGCTGGATACATGGAAGGAAGGGGGAACCCCCCCTTCCGCCTCTCCCAGGGCCACCCAGTATGTGGCACAGGTTTAGGAAGAGGCTGGGGCGGGGCACGGACCACAGGCAGAGAATGTGGACAGGCCTGGAGGAAATCTAGCCATGGGAGAAAGGGAACAAGGAGGGGAGGGGAGGGGACGTAAGTTTCTTGGAGCTAAGTTTCCAGAAGCATGGGATATTTCCACAGTCTCTGATCCAGGTGGCTCTTCTGGAAGAGAAGCTCTCTTCCCCTGGGAGACTGTCATAGGGCGGTGACTTCCATCTCAAAGCTGGCCAGTAGGCAGAGGTGGTCTGAAGAGCAGAAGGGGTTGGGTAAGCCATTGGCAGCCCAGAGGATCTCTTCAGAGAGGAGGGAGAGCCGGCCCAGGAGCTTGAGAGTTCCATCGTGACAAAGCCTGCGATCTGGAGCACAAAGCGGAGGCCGGTGGGTAAGGCAGCCACAGCCAAACTGCACGGGGTGGGGGGGCCCCGTGGGAGCCACACCTTAGGAGGCTGCGTCTCCTTGGCGGCCCTATCCTCCCTCACCTCCTGCCGCCTCTGGCGGAGGCCTCATTTTCTCAGATATGCCATGATACGTCAATGAAAGAAGCCGGGCGGCTTCGGTGGGACTGTGGCAAACTAGAGTGCACGTCCAAGCCCAGCATTACAAGATCTTCCGATTTTCTGAGAGAAGCCGAAGTCCAGATTTGCTATGTAAAATTAGATTTCTCAACAGAAAATCCAAACATTTTAAAAGACATGCTTTAAACAAAACAGGCATGGGGCTGATAGACTGCTACAGTGTGACTATTGTGAGGGGTGAGAAGACAGGAAATAGGGTTTCTAACCTAACCAAGTCCCTTACTAACCAGCTGCCACTGAACAAATCCAGTAGAGCACCTCCTGGTGCTCTATTTTCATCTTTAAAATGGAGGGACGGGGCTTCCCTGGTGGCGCAGTGGTTGAGAGTCCGCCTGCCAATGCAGGGGACACGGGTTCGTGCCCCAGTCCGGGAAGATCCCACATGCCGCAGAGCGGCTAGGCCCGTGAGCCATGGCCGCTGCGCCTGCTCGTCCGGACCCTGTGCTCCGCAACGGAAGAAGCCACAACAGTGAGAGGCCCGCGTACCGCAAAAAACAAAAAACAAAAAAAAATGGAGGGACAGCTTGTTCTGCCCACATCTCTCTAATGCTACAAGGATAAAAAGAGAAGGCGGGCAAATGGCCTAAGGGAAGTATGATGAGGATGACCAGTGTCAGGTAGGTATGAGATCTGCTCCTTTGCTGGTCAGGTCCCAGCAGCCCAAGCCATGTGATCAAATGCCTGACCTACCATCAGTTCCCAGGGACTCTTGGGGGTGGCTTCTAGGAATCCAGAATCCACCAAGCTTACCAGTTCTGTTCCCATTCTCGCAGGACTCAGCTGAGAAGAAGATGTAATCTACTGTCATTCCAAGACCCAAGGGCATTGTGGTGACCTCTGGGCGGCCATGCTGGGGCAGGAAATGAGTATATACCGAGGTCAGGTGGAGGCAGTGCTGGATGGTGCCTACAGTCCTCCTGGGATGGAAGGGAAGATGTCAGTCAACAAACATTACTAAACTTTTCCCAAGGTCACTTCTCTGTGGGTTTTATCAAGTTTTTTAAGGGATGATCCCAAATAACTCAACCTCAGCAAATGCCTTCCCATGCTAATTAAGAGGCTGAGAGTCTTAGCTAAAATTAGCCTAGAAACAGACACATTTATATACAGTCCTGCTGGCATTTCTCACCCCCCACTCTCCTCTTGCTACCTGGTGAAGTATACCTAATGTACCCTTGTCCATGGGTCAGCCAGCTCTTCTGTGAGGCCTTACTCCCAAAGGAAAAGGGCAGGGGCTTTTCATCTGCAAGAACCTATGTGGGTCACCTCTGGCCTCTGCACACCAGTATATTCCTCCATAAACTTAGCACACACAAGGGGAAGAGAGAGCTCAGCAAAATGTGTTCGCCCAAATCAGCCCCAGGAAAGCCAACAGGAATCTCTCTAATACACCTCGATGGGGCTGGAATGCAAGCACAAGGGAACTGGAAGAAGATTACCTGGGGAAGTCAGGCTCAGGCTCAGATATGTCTTCCTCAACGACAGGCTCAGCCCAGCCAGCAGGTCGCTCTGTAGAAGACCGGAGAGAGAGGGTTTTATCAATCACAGACAGTGAAGCAGGGTTAGAACCTTGCACCCTGAAATCCCACTCAGATCCTTGACTGGATTGTTCCAGAAGGGAAAAGGGAAAGAGAAAAGGTGAGGAGAGGAAGAAAACAATGGACCAAAGTCAAGAACCTCAGGAAGCAGACAGACAGAGGTCTCTAATACAGACATCTCTTCCCTGGCTCAGCAACTTCTTAAAAAATTTAAATTCATTCTTTAGGTAATACAGTCACATGGTACAAAAATCAAAATGTAGAGAAAAATATCAGTGAAAAGGCTCCCTCCCACTCTGGGACCTTGCCACTCAATTCCTCTCTCCAGAGGCAACAAATGTTAACAAATTCCTGGTGTATTCCTCCAGAGATTTTCTATCACCCACCATCCATTGTGTGCATATATATATCTGTGTATGTATGCGTATACATATGTATGCACACATACATATCCGTACTTATACACACCTATACATGTACACACCCATACACAAAGAAAAAAGACACACATTACCAATATCAGGAGAGAAAAAGGGAATATTATTACAGATCTTACTGACATTAATAGGTATTATGAACTGAATGTTTGTCTCTCCCCAAAATATGTTGAAATCTTAACCCCCAGAGTGATGGCATTAGGAGGTGGCACCTTTAGGAGGTAATTTGGCCTTGAGGGTGAAGCCCTCATGAACAGGATTAATGCCCTTATAAAAGGGATCCCAGAGAGCTGTCCTTTCTGCCATGTATGGATGCAACAGTAAGTTGGCAATCAGCAACCCAGAGGAGGGTTCTCACCGAAATTGGACCATGCTGGCACCCTGACCTTGAACTTCCAGCCTCCAGAACTGTGAGAAATAAATTTCTGTTGTTTATAAACTACTCAGGCTGTAGTGTTTTGTTATAACAACCCAAACTAAGAAAAAGGATAACAAGGATCAACAAAATTGACAAACCCTTAGCTAGACTGACCAAGAAAAAAAGAGAAAACTCAAATTACTAAAACCAGGAATGAAAGAGGGGGCCATCACAACCAACCTTAAGAAATAAAAAAATTATAGGGATACAATAAGCAATTGTATACCAACAAATTAGATGACTTAGGTAAAATGGACAAATTCCTAAAAAGACAAAAACTACACAAACTGACAAGAAAAAGAAGAAAATCTGAATAGTTCTATAACAAAGAGACTGAATTAGCAATTTAAAAATTCTCACAAAGAAAAGCCCAGGGCTTCCCTGGTGGCGCAGTGGTTGAGAGTCCACCTGCCGATGCAGGGGACATGGGTTCGTGCCCCGGTCCGGGAAGATCCCACACGCCGCGGAGCGGCTGGGCCCGTGAGCCATGGCCGCTGAGCCTGCGCATCCGGAGCCTATGCACCGCAGCGGGAGAGGCCACAACAGTGAGAGGCCCGCGTACCACAAAAAAAAAAAACAAAAAAAAGAAAAGCCCAGGCTCAGATAGCTTTACTAGTGAATTCTGCTAAACATTAAAAAAGTAATATGAATCCTTCACAAATACTTCCAAAATATAAAAGAGGGGACACTTCCCAACTCATGCTATGAGGTATTATTCTGATATCAAAACTAGACAAAAACGTCACAAAGAATGAAAACTACAGACTAATATCGCCTATGAATGTAGATGCAAAATGCCTCAACAATTACAGTTCTGTGATTTATAAGAAATGTATATTTGGTCATTCAGATGACCAAATATATATTTCTCGTATATAGTCAGTCTTCATATACAGTCTGAGTCCACAGTTGCTGGTTCAAAGCTCCCCAAACCCTTAGAATTTCCTGAGTGTTGAGAGTGAGCAAGGTGCCTTTTGTTATGTTCATGAGGCAATTTTGGAAAATACCTAAGGTTGGGGGCTGGTTGCCAATGGAACAAACCATGTGATTAGAGGAACTTTCAGTCCCACCCTATGACCTCTAGGGAGCGGAGAGAGGTTGGAGGTGGAATCAATCACCAATGACTAAGGATTTAATAAATCACGCCCATGTAATGAAGCCTTCATAAAACCCCAAAAGGACAGGGTTTGGAAAGCTTCCACGTTGGTGAACTTATGGAGATTCGAGGGAGCATGGTGCACCCAGAGAGGGCATGGAAGCTCCACATCCCTTCCTACATACCTTGCCCTATGCATCTCTTCTGTACAGCTGTTCCTGAGTTATATCCTTTTATAATAAAACAATGATCTAGCAAGTGAAATGTTTCTCTAAGTTCTGTGAACCACTCTAGCAAATTAATCTAACCCAAGGAAGGAGGGGATAGTGGGAACCTCTGATTTATAGCCAGTCGGTCAGAAGAAGCACAGGGAACAACCTGGTCTTTTGACAGGCACCTGAAGTGTTGGAGGGGTGTGTCTTGTAGAACTGAGCCCTTAACCTGTGGAATCTGATGCTATCGCTGGGGAGACAGTGTCAGAATTGAGTTGAATTATTTGTTGGCGTTGGGGGAAACTCCTCCTCCCCCATGTTGGAAAACGAGTCTCAGAACAATATACTGGCAAACTAAATCCAGCAAAATAGAAAAATGACTATATACTATGACCAAATACGATTGATCCTAAAAATGTAAGGTTGGTATAACATCTGAAAATCAATTAATATAATACATCATATTAACAGAATACTGAAGAGCAAAAACCACATGATTATCTGAATAGTCACAGAAAAAATACCTGACAAAATCCACTCCTTTATGACCAAAAAACAAACCCACAACACTTAAAAAACCAGGAATAAAAGAGAACTTCCTCAATCTGATGAAGGGAATCCACAAAACACAAACAAATAAAAAGCAAACAAAAAAACCTCATGGCTAACACCATACTCAATGCTGAAAGACTGAAAACTTTACCCCTAAGATCAGGAATAAGACAAGAATATTCGCTGTCACCACTCAACACTGTAGTAAGAGTTCTAGCCAGGACAATTATGGAACAAATAAAATGCATCCAAATTGGAATGGAAAAAAGTAATACTATTTCTATTTGCAAGGTGACATGATCTTATATATAGAAAATCCTAAGAAATGCACTAAAAAACTATTAGGACTAATAAATGAGTTTGAGGGACTTCCCTGGTGGTGCAGTGGTTAAGACTCTGCCTGCCAATGCAGGGGACACAGGTTCGAGCCCTGGATGGGGAAGATCCCACATGCTGCGAAGCAACTAAGCCCATGTGCCACAACTACTGAGCCTGCGCTCTACAGCCCGAGAGCTGCAACTACGGAGCCCATGTGCCACAACTACTGAGCCCACGTGCCACAAGTACTGAGCCCACGAGCCACAACTACTGAAGCCCGTGCGCCTAGAGCCCCTGCTCCACAAGAGAAGCCACCGCAATGAGAAGCCTGTGCACCACAACGAAGAGTAATCCCTGCTCATCGCAACTAGAGAAAGCCCACGTGCAGCAATGGAGACCCAACACAGCCAAAAATAAATAAATAAATAAATTTATTCATTTAAAGAAATTGAGTTTGAAAGATTGCAAGATACAAGACTGATATACAAAAATTGCATCTCTATACACTAGCAATGAACAATCCAAAAATGAAATTCAGAAAATATTTCCATTTATAAAAGTAACAAAAGGAATTTTAAGTAGTTACAATTAAATTTTACAAAAGAAGTATAAGACACACTGAAAGCTATAAAACATGGAAAGAAATTAAAGATCTAAATAAATGGGAAAACTTCCATGTTCACTGATCGTAAGATAATACTGTTAAAATGGTAACACTTCCCAAACTGATCTACAGATCTGTAAATCCCTACCAAAATCCCAACTAACTTTTTTGCACAAATTGACGTGGTGATCCTAAAATCCACATAGAAATGTATAAGAGACCCAGAATAGCCAAAATAATCTTGAAAAACAACAATGAAGTTACAAGATTTACACTTCTCTATTTCAAACTTATACAAAGCTAAAGTAATCAAGGCAGAGTGGTACCGGCATAAGGCTAGGCATATAGATGAATGGAATAGAACTGAGAGTCCAGAAACCCATACGTCCACTGTTGAGTTTTTACAAGGGGAGGGGTAAAGGGAAAATAACTGCTAATGAATATGGGATTCCTTTTGGGGGTGATGAAATGTTGTAAAATTATATTGTGATGATGGTTCCACAACTCTGAATATACTAAAAGCCACTGATTTGTACATTTTAAATGGGTGAATTTTGTGGTATGTGAATTCCACCTCAATAAAGTTATTTTTAAAAAAAGGTAAGAGAATGTTACGGACAACTTCATGCCAATAAATTTGTTAATTTATATGAAATGAAATATTCCTACATTTTCCCTGTTAAATTGTTTTCTTTTTGTTGCTATTATAAATAGGGTCTTCTTAAAATTACATCTTATAACAAATATATCATTATTTTATTATATGAATACTATTGATTTCTGTATATTAATATTCTGCCCAGATACTTTCCAGAATTAATGCTAATAATAGTTGTTAGGTGATTCTCTTGGATAACCAGTTATATAACCATATTAACAGCAAGTAATAGTTTACCCCCTCCTTTCCATTGTTTACCTCTATTTTCTTGTCTATATTTCTATGTTCTATTTCTAATTCTGTGGCTGGTGTCTCTCACAGCTGAATGACAGTAGTCATCCCTATCTTGTTCCCAACTTTGACAGGAATGCTACTAGACTGTCTTCTTGAAGCAAGATGCTCATTTTTGGATTGAGATGAATGCTTTTGTTTTTTTGCTTTTTCAGGCATCTGGCGGCTCCACGCCCCTTCCTCCATGGTGCACCAAAGCGCTGACTGACCAAGATAAATGTATTTTAAGGGTATAAGGAATTATCTATTTTTTCCTTAAGAAGGTTCTTTTTAAAAGAATCTGGAATAGATGTTGAATTTTAACAAATGTCTCTGACATCTACAGGATGACATGCATTTCTATTTTTTAATAGATTTCATATATTTATTAGCATGATAAATACATTAATAGATTTCCCAATACTGAACTACCTTCATATTTCTGATAAACTCTATTTGGGCATAGTATATTGCTCTTGAAATGTGATGTTAGATTCTGTTTCCTGATCTTCTATGTAATTTTGTATTCATTATGTGATTCTTAAATTTTTTATTCCACTTTTTTCCTGAGCTCTGCAGTTTACATTTCATCTACTGATGTCTTGCCATGTGCTTGAACTTATTTTATAAAAGCAATTATTTTATTTTTGTACTCTTATAAAGACAATTGCTTAATTTTTTTTATTCATGGGAAAATAATCATAACGTTCATATGCTCCATGGCAACAGTTTTTATCTTCGAAGTATTCTTTATCTGCCTTTTACTTTTCCTGCTCTTCCACCTCTTTTTCTTATAGTATTTTAGTACAGATCTCACGCTGGCTCCTTTTGGGCAGCCCAGCTTGAAATTAGTTGAGGTTTTTATGTACAAGCTATTGGTACAAAGCTTATACAAGCGAAGACCTGGGTACGCACTCCAAGTAACAGGCATTTTTCCTTATGACGCAGGGTTGTGTGTGAGTCCTGTTCATCTTTACTTCCCCCTAGCCAAAAGAAATATGCAGTTTAAGTATTACACCTCCCCCCACCACTTAAACAGACTGCTTCGTGCAAATTTGGCTTGATTCCTTGATCAGTCTTTCCTCTACTGCCTCTTTGGACCAAAAGAGGTTCAGACAATATCCTTTCACAACCTGTGCATCTTATTCTTGTTGATGAAACAAGGGATTTTGACTTCGTGCCTCGGGGTACGCTCCTCACCTCGGAGAAAGGCACCCTGCTGGTTCTTTTGGAGATCCATGTGGCCCCACAGACCAGTCTCTCCACACCTGCTCCAGCACCCCTGCATGACCTCCAGTGCTTCTTGCAACCATTCCACCTGTGCTGTGGTTCATGATTTCAAATATCTTCAGGTCTCCTAGCTTTCTCAAAGATGGAGTTTGCATTTCTCTTTTTCATTCTCCTTGTTGCTTTGGAGTGTTTTCAGAGACAGGAAGGGGAGAACATCAAGCATACTCTGCTACTTACAATCTGGAAGTTCTCAGTAGGAGTAACTTGTTATTACATCCAGGAGTACTGTCACCTTATGATTTTCAAAGCCCCATCAAGTGTATTTTCTCTCTTAAACATGCTGTATACATGCTAGTTATTAGCAACTTAATACTAAAAAGCTTGTGGCTTACTCAAGGTCTCAGAGCTAGTTAGAACCCAGGTCTCTTGATTCCTGGTCCATGTTCTGAACACATTGCACATGGCCGGTGAACTCCACTGACCTTCCCCCTAAGCATACTTATTACCAGAAGCTGATCTCTAAGAATCATACCTAGAAAAGACTAAGAAACCACATAACTGACAAATATCAGAAGTGCAGAGGAAAGAGGACCGAGCTTAGTTGGAACAAGTTAGGGAACAAGCTTAGTTCCCATTACCTGGCTTAGTATCTGTCACTCCTTCCATAAGAACCAGTCCTACAGGTCGCTGACAGGCGATGCTGCAGAAGCGGAAACGTAGCAGGAAGTCTCGGCTATACTTACGTTTCTCTGTAAACCAGGAAAAGCCATAGAGTGAAAGACAGGAAGAGGAGCCACATGCTGAGACTTCCTTAATACCAAGAAGCTTACAAGTAGGGACACAGAGGAAGTCTGGCTCTGAAGACAAGGAGATTTTCCAATGGCTATGATTTAAAGTTGTCCATTTCATTGGGTGACCATGAGGAGGACAATGAAAAAAACAAAGGAACGTGCTAAGAGAATTGAGGGAATTACACTTTCTCTTGTCACTGAGGTGCCAGCTTTCTCCCAAAATGGGCACGGAGGGACAACCAACCAAGAATGTGGCATGTGCTCACCTGATCTCTTGGGGTGACAGGAGGTGACATACTGACAGCAATCAGTGATGCCCAGGGAGCTGGGCCATAGTGGGGCCTGCAGCTTCCTCTGATAAAGCTGATGGGAGAAGTCTTCCTGTCCAGATACCTACAAGGAAAGAACAGATGGGAATAAGGAATCTGAGATGGAAAAAGGAAATAGCCCATGTTTTGGGACATGCAGACAAACACACACACACACACACACACACACACACACAGTCACATACTATGTACGTAACACAAGCAAAACACATAAGTCTCAGGGGAAAGTTAAAAATAAGGAGCTATTTAAAACCATTATTTTATTTTTTTTACTAGAAACACTGAAATATCCATGAGACAGGAATAAGGGGTTAAGAGAGTGAGGTATGCGAGTCAAAGAGAACAGAACTGTATGAACATATGGTCCCTAAATTTCAGCTCAGAAACATCTACACTACTCTGCCCAGGGAATGTCAACTTCCAGGGGCTTTAATTTGCAGCGGGAAAAGATTTATCCTGATCTTTGGATCTTCTGGATCAAAGTCTAGCATCTTAAGCCTATTACTGGGAAACCACGGGGTCAAACCAAATGGGAAATTCACCAAAGCACTTTACCGTATCTACGTCACCATCCTCGGTCAAAGCCAATGAGCAGCCTGGGAACGGACAAAACGTAGTAGGGGAAACATTCGGCAACATCAGTCATCTGCATATCTCCAACGTGTGTAGCAAAACCCCCTTTATTTCATTTAACAACAACAAATATTTGAATGCCAACTATGTGCAAAACACCAGCTAAGTGCTGGGGAGAGAGCAGTGACAGACACAATCTCTCTGCCCCTCAAGGACATACATTTTCAGTATGCCATCAGGAGTAAAACACACCTTCATTTAATGGCCATTTACGGTGTGACTTTGGGCAAGTTAGTTAACTCTCTTGGGTTCAACATGCTCTACTATTGAATGGGATAATAATACCACATACAATTAAGAATCCTGGTAACCATAACTACTACCAATCACTGACTGCTTCCTTTGAAGCAGAAACTGGAAAACACTGTGTGCATTATTTTATGTAATCCACCAAAGAAAACCCTCTGAAGTAGGTCCCATTATATCCCCAGTGTATGACGAGGCAAATGGGGCTTACGGAAGTGAAGTAACTTGCCCAAGGTGGCAGAGCAGGCCTCTGAACGCAGGACTATCTGGCTTCAAAATGGTGCTCTTAATCACTATGCTTAACGGCAGCTGTCACGTGGTAGGCACTTAGTAAATTCTTCTTCCCATTCCCTGAGCCCCTTGATAACAGCAGCTTCCTGGCAGGATAATGCCTTTCTTTGCCCATGGAGCAACCAGGACATCGCTGGCACTTGAGTAACCTCATTAAAATAAAAGCCCAAAGTGCTCAACAATAATTCAGTCATTTTATGTCTTTTCTCGCCTGTGCCTTGCCAAAAGTTAAGCAACAAATTGGATCAGCAGGGGCAAAAGAGAGGAACAAGGAGATTAAGTGACATGTACAGAAATCAGCACAAGCTGAATGCTCCTCAGTAGAGCTAAATAAACTACAATAAAACTGTAAGATACCTAGGTTATAAACATTCAGCAGTTAAAAGGAATGAGACAGATACATATGTACATTGTTGAGTGAAAAAAAAACAAGCTACAAAATGAAATATACAAAATATATCACATTTATAAACACACACAGTACATTATATACCAGGTGTTAGAAGCAATCACAGCATAGTATTGGAGGGCAAGAGCTCTGGGGCCAGACTACCTGGTTACAAATCCTGGCTCCACCACTCACTACCTGCAAAAACTAGAGTAAGCAAATTGCCTAACTTCTCTACACCTTAGCTTTTTCATTTATAAAATGGAAGGAATGATAGAAATTGTGAAAATTAATGAGTTAATACATGTAAAGTGCTTAAAATAGCACCTGGCACACAGTAAGTGCTTAATAAATGTAGATTATAATTACATCATCACAACAGCTTAGATACTACTGCAAATGCATAGAAAATGACCTGGAAGAACACCACCAAACTTTGAACAGTTATTACTTGACTCTAAGTGGAGACGTGGGAAATGTAGGTAATAAAGGGGGCTTTGGTCTTATTTTAAAATGTCTGAATCCTTAAAGGGATGCACTTGTGTACTTACATGCACTTACATATATACTTAGGTACTTGTAAATTAAACATAAGTTAATGATAAAAACTGAAAGGATTCCAATATACCAAAGGCACTCACGAGCTCCTAACTTCCAGGCTTGGGTACCAGCTATCAATAGAATGAGAAAAAGCCAGAGGAAGCCAGAACAGGTGTAACTGAGGTCCCTGCCACAGAAGCAACACCAGATGCCAACACCAAAATCTCTCCCTAAGCCAACCCCACAGTGGCCTCTCCCATTTCACCTTCCAGGCCGGCATCCCATGGTACTGGAGTTCTCCATCCCTGATGAAGTTGTAAAGAGGTGAATCAGGGACAGAATTCAGGTCCCCACACAAGATGATGGGGCAGTGGCTGCCATCTGACAACCTGGCCACCTTGTCCACTTCAGCCAAGAAAATGGCCATCTGGGCTAGCTTGACATCGCCCCGACGTGGGTTGTACAGGACGTGAGTATTTGCCACACATAAGGGGGCCACTGAGACTTGCCCCAGGCCTTCTGGGACTAGTGGCTGCAGCAGCAACACTAAGCCCACATTGTCCCGATTGAGGAGCTCCAAGCCAGGCCGAAAGTACTCCACAGGGCTGGCGCAGAGCAGACGGAATCGCGTGGGCTTGTAGCAGACAGCACAGCCATCTGTCTTACACCCAGTCCTCCTCTTGTAGAAACAGGTAAAGCCTGCAAGGAACACCCCACCAAGGAGATGGGTAAGAGTCCTTGAAGATGGGTTAGGGTCCCTCTACCCAGTGGCAGTAGCCCAGGCATGTGTGCCTAATGCATTGCTCCTGCAGTTCAATAAGGGGAGTCCTTGCCCTTGCCAATTCCTTGGTTCTGCAGAGGCTCCCTTACAGTTGTAACCAGATGACTGAGTGGCTAGAAGGGGAAGGAGGGACAGAAGGGTATGAAGCAATAACCTGACAGGAAAAGCATGGACTCTAGGGTCAGACAAGCTGGAGTCCAGGCTCCACAACCTATGAGTTTCATACTTATAGCTTTGTGACCTTGAGCTAGTCACACAAATTTTCTGAACCTCAGTTTCCGCCCTGTAAAATGGGGATAATAATATTCAGCCTCACAGGGTTGGTTACTTCAAGGATTAAATGGAAATATATGTCAGAATTGCTTTAAAACTTCAGGACTCTCCTCACCCACACAAAGAAGCTAGCTCACAGATGAGACTGAGGGTTTACTGAGATGAAAGAAAGATACAGTGCATTCAGGAGAGAGCAGACAGGGCCGTAGGAAGAAAGACTGGCAAATGTGCCAGGGAGCGGCATTACCCATCATTCTCAGAGAGGGCTCCAGCTGCTGCCAGTAATGGTCTTCCTGGACTTCCTGGAGACACAAGATCTGGAAATGACAACGAATCCAATCACTCCAGAGTAATGGAGGGCCCTGGAGTACGACTCCCCCCCAGGAGCAGGCACTGAAGCCACATGGGAAGCTGCTGTGGGTCTCAGGCTGGGTCACACTGAAACTTCCCCTGGTGCTGACTCTTCCCTGATAGCCACTACCAGCAAGAACAGGCCCAGAGTTAAGCTGAGATCAGATACATGCGCTGGATCTTCCTGCTCCTTGAATCCCTCATGTCTCCCTGCCTGCACAAAGGTGCTAGAAAGTGTGCACCCACGGACAGTCTTCTTAGCATCTGCCCCAAACTCATTATACCAGGCAGGCAAGCACCAGTCCTAGGCAGGAGGCCAATCATATGAACAACTGTGGGGTTCAATTCATTTTCTAAGAGCATTGGGGAACAGCCAGGGTCCAGAGCAAATGCAGGACGGCACATCTCCCCATCTTCACTCACATCGGGATCCCAGTGCTGGAATTCCTGCATGAGATTCGCAAAGCGGTAGTTCCAACTGAGGATGTCTGGATGGCAATGCAGATAGAGCTCTGAGCTCTGCTGCATCAGGTCCTGAGCCAGGATGTTATAGGACATCAGAGTGAACTGGAACTGAGGGCCATCCCCCGCCTCCAGGCCCTGAGCATCTGGCTGAGTGGAGAAATCCTCCCATTCTCGCCACAAGATTTCTGCAAAGGTGTCGGGAAGAAGAGGTCCATGGTAAGTCCATGTTATTCACAGGGCCCACCATCTCCACTCCTGACTCCATGATACTGTGACGAGTTCTTTTTTTCATTTTCCCTGTCATTCATCCCTTTCTGTGGTGATTTGAACAACACTCTAAGGACATTCTCAGACGAGACAATAAACTCCACAAAGCCTAAGATAATCTTGGCCTGTTCATCACTGTATCCCTAGTGCCTAGCATAGTACCTGGCACCTAGTACAAGTTCACTAAATATGGCCAACAATTTCTCACTTCTCATAAATCCATGGGTCTCTGGGGAACCACTCAGATGTATGTGCTTAATAGTCATCTGAGATTAAAGACATTTCTAGAGTAATCTCAGCCTTGGGTGTTTTCTGACCGCTAAACCTGAAAATGCCTACAGAGCCAGAAACCATAATGTGTCTCCCATGTGCCCTCGAGCAGGGAGCTGCAGAGTGGATTTCAAACCTATGTGAGCCACAGCACTCATTCTCCAAAGTTTAATGGAAGCCCGATATATAACACAGATAAAAATGGAGTTATCCTGGTCGAGGCAGAGAGTGGAGCCCTGAGAGCTCTCCACCGCTACCCCAGGTCACCTCCAGAGAACCAATAATGTAGAGAATCAGAGCTATGGTCTGCTTTCAGTTCTGCCACTACCTAGCTACGTGACTTTAGGCATGTCCTGCTACCTCTCTGTGCCGTGATCACTTCATCTGAAAGGCCACAGGGCTGGATGAAATGCTCTCTAAGGCCCCTCTGGATCTGCCACTGCAGGAGTCTCAGAAAAACAGAATGCAGCAGCAGAGCTCCACACAAGAGAACTTTAGCAGTGACTGTGTGCACATCCGAGACAACCTGCTGCCCCGGCTCACCCAGCCGGTTGTCAGACTCACCATGATATGGGATTTCCACTGGGGGAGGCTGCAACTGCCCCAGGCCCTCAAAGGGCCAGATGGGAGCCTCTTCCTGGGGCACAGGCTCCGGTGCTATACTCCAGGCCACCACTGCGGGGTCCTCTTCCCACTGCCCTGCAGCCAGGGCACCCACTGGGAGGACAGCACAGTCTGCATACTGGGGGCCAGTCTGCACCGGGACTTCTGCCCACATTGGGCCCTCGACCTCTGGCAGTGGGTCCTCTCCTAGCACCTCAGGGAAAGGCTCCTCCAGGTTCTCTGCTACCCACAGGTCACTCAGCTGCCTGCTGGACCACTTGTCTTCTGAAGCAGCATCCTGTTCTCCAGGATTATCCATCAGGTGCGCCAGGCTGCTCTCAGCTACTCCCTTATCTACAAGTAGACCCTCGCTCACAGTTGAGAGTGCCTGGCTTGACCCTTCTTCTTGCCACTGCTGCAGCAGGCCCTCACACTCCTCCTGGTCGGGGCCCCGAGGGGCCATGGCAAAGTCGCCGTCTACCTGGGGGGACGAGCTCTTCGCCAGGAAGGCATTTTTTCGACATGTGAAAAAAGCATCTAAGAAGAAAGCCAAGATACCATGTTATAAGATGACAGCATCACCCAACCCATTCTCTTCTCCCAACTTCTAATAAGTCTCATACAAGCAAGAATCATGTCCACCTTGCTCATCACTGTACCATCACTGAGCCTGCCCATTTTAGTGCCTGGAACATCATCATCAGAGCAAAGCGCTTACTATGTGCCAGGCACTGTTCTAAATGCTCTGCAAGTATTAACTAATTCATATGGTAGGGATCTGATAAATATTCAGTGTGTGAATGAAAGAATGGCTATCCCACATAATCTAGGACAGAGATGGACACATACAACCACACTCCTTTTATCTGGAGGTTAAGATTCCTATTAACATCAACTCTCTGGTTCTAAGAGCCGCATTACACTGGAACCAGCACTTGACCATGTGTCAGAACTGTGGGTTATGGCCTAGCACTGAAATTAACAAAGCTATGTGACCTCGGACAATGGCCCTAGTGAGATGGACTCACTCTTGACTGTAAAATGAGGACAAGGGAAGTTTGAACTAGATAATCCCCAAGAGCTCTTCTAGTTCTATAAATCCACTAATCTATGAATGCATTCTAAAAGAAAAAGGCCTAAAGTAGACAAAAAGGGTGTCTCAAAATCTGTACAATCTCTCTCTTAGCAAAGGCCCTGGGTCCACTTCTCAAATCTATTTATTCTATTCATAAATCTTCACAGACTTCATTATCATCTTTCCCATTCCATAGTACTCTAGCGGCTGTAAATCAGAAGGTGCCAACAACTGACAGCAAGAGACAGCTGCCACCTCTCTGCTACGGCAGCCATAGTGACAGCCAACAGGCAAAAAGCAGGTGGGAAAAACTATAAAATTGGAGCCCCCAAAATCCAAGCACAGTATTTTGGTGCAAACAAAACTTCCCCCCACCAACACACACTAAGTCACTTATTTTTAGCATAGGACAAGTGACATGTATGATGATGACCCTCAATCACCAGAGATTTATTTTATCAGCTCTTTTTTTTAAAAGGCAAGAAAAACTTCAAAATGGTTCAAACGTTGAAAGACACTATCTTATTTAGGGTCTATGTGGATTTACGTCCCTCAAACCTGTGGTTTTTCAACCAGGGGTGATTTTGCCCTCAGGGAACATTTCTGCATTGTCTGGAGACAGTGGTCGTCACAACTGTGGGGATGCTACACTGGCATCTAGTGGTTATAGGATGAAGATACTGCTGAATATCCTACAGTGCAAGTGACACCTCCACAACCAACTGCCCAGGCCCAGACGTCAACAGTACTGAGACTGGGAAACCCTGCTCTAAACCCATGGGCTGGGTTGCTGGCCTTAGTCTCAGGAACTTATTAATTCCCTGCCCTTTGAAACATCCTCTATGTGTATCGCATGGCAGAAGTTCTTTGATTTGTATGTGTGAGGTTATTAGTTTTCAAACTCAGCAGGTTTTGGTTGGTGGTGGTGGTTTGTTTTTCAGCAGCAGAATTCTTTTATTAAAAGAAAATCTGTAGAAACCAAATGTACAAATACAAATGGGACTACTTTAATAGGTGTGTGCAAGTGGGTGGGGGGAGGCGGCCCTTCCTCTGACATACCTAAAACTCTGACTACTGGTCTAGAAACCTCTGGACTATTATATGTCACTACAGCTGCCATTATGGACACTGGCAGAGCTCCAGAAATGACAGCAACATGGTTAGAAGAATATGCATTAGTTCTCTGAAAACAATGACTTCTGTGGAGTTCCTCATTTCTGAGAAGTATGTACACACAAGACATTCCCGAATTGAGTGCCTACTGCATTCTGGGTAGTATGCTAGCACTAGATACAGTGAGCAAAACAGACATGGCCCTGCCCTCCTGGAGCCCGCATTCTAGTGGCAGATACAAACATACACATACATACATTAAATGTTTTATATGAAATATATAGGAACAGAAATTACACACACACATATTGTGTAAAGTTCCAGAAAGGAAAAGCACAGAATGCAAACAGTTGGACATCTGATTTCTAAAAGTCCTTCTTGGTCTGTCCTGCCCCCTAAAATGCCAGAGAAAAGTCTGGGGGTTCTGTGGGATCTCCCAGAGGAACTGATGGTCTCATAAGAGCCTCGGGAACGTCAAAGACCAGGAGTGGGGAGCGCAGGCAGATCATGGCAAAGTTAAACAATAACTCTTCTCTAAGTACCCGCTGGGCATTGCCTCCACCCCACTACATCTCTAAACGCACGGGACATTGCTTCAAAGCTGAAGTTTCAATGTGTCTCTGGATTCTGAACATCCGTTTTTTCAACCAGACTCCGCTGAGAGGCGGCTGGGAAAGGTGAGTGTGGAGTTGACCCAGGGGAAAAACAGGTACGTCTCTGTCTTCAGTCCACAGATCCGCCCCCAGGGCCGACTGGCCCCTGTCCACAGAGAATTCGGATATTAGCCTAAGCCTAGGCCCCGAGCGGCCAACCCTCCCCGACCCCCAGGGCAGTGACTCAGCGGGACCGGAACCTCTCCGCAACCCCGGGGCCAGAGAAGGGCAGCTCTGGCCCCTCCCCAAGCCGCCTCACGTTAACTGTGGCCCGACACCTCCAGGTCACAGGGGTGAGGAGGGGCCCGCCCACGACGCTCGCCGGCCAGGCCCGGGCCTCGTTTAGTCCAGGACAGGCACGGCGGGGCCGACGGCCGCCTCCCCACACCTTGGCACTGCCGGGGGAAAGTGGTCGTGAGGCCGTCCGCGACGCACGCTGCCCCAGGCCCCGCGGGGCCCCGCCGAGGCAGGCCCGGGCCTGGCACCCGCCCGTCAGGACACAGGGCCGGTACCTGAGAGGGCGCGGAAAAGGCGCGCGGCCGGCAGCAGCAGGTAACACAGGCACGACGCGATCATGGCCGGCCGCCTGCGCCCGCTCCCGCGCCCGCTCCAGTGCCCGCCTCCCTTCCTCGCAGCCGCCCGCCA
>NW_020172456.1:3180296-3182496 GCF_003031525.2 Neophocaena asiaeorientalis asiaeorientalis | reverse complement strand
GCCCCACCCCCGGCTCCGCCCCCGGGACGGCTCACATGGTACCACTGCGCTTCAACAACAACTTTATTGGGAGCTCAGGGCCAAGCGGGCGCCCGCTGGGCGGGGAAGTCAGTTCCCAAGGCAACGGAGCATAGCGGGCCGGGCCTGGCTCTCAGCTGCGGCAGAAGCGCCGGGATTTGAAATGAAACCCCTCCTGGAGACACCATAGTATTATTTAAAGTCCACAGTTTTATTCCCGCTTCTGCCGCCTCACTACGGCTCCACCTTGGGTCCACCACGTAACCTCTCCGCCCCTCAGTTCCCTCATCTGTAAAATGAGGTGCTGGACCTTGTCTAAGGCCTCACCCAGCTCTGACTTCTATGATCTTGACCGGCTTAGCCCAGACTGGAGAGAGCCAGCTCTTTCCCATTTTTCTCCTTTTCCTAACTCTCTTCCCCAGCTCAGATTTAGGTCAAACATTGAGTCCACACCTTGCTTCAGCACTTAAGATTTTATCTCCTCATCCTGTTCCAAATGGGCCCTTTTCCCCCTAATCTGGAAAAAAGGGTGTCCCATTGATAAGGGGGCCAAAAAGGGGAGGGGTGAACCCTCCACAAGGGCCAAGGGACCAAGTCTGGTTGGTTGGTTGGTTTTCCTTGAGGTATCTCTTCTCTCCAGTGTCTATGACAGTGTCAGGCACATAGTAGGGACCAAATAAACCTTTGTTGACTGAACAAAATATATGTCACTAAAAGAAGGCCAGTTCTTCCATCAACTCTGTGCTACCCAGACCTCTTTAATTCTCTCCTCCCCTTTCCCACTCTCAATCTTCTGCCGCTGTAAAGAAGGAGGGACCACTTAATACTCCCAGTTTCAGTACCCAGTGTATGAGCTGTGTGATTTCCAACTTGTGGCTGGAGCCTTGGTTGTTCGGGGAAGCCCTCTGCGGAGTCACCAGATCTGGGACCATCTGGATACATCATAACACTGAAAGGCGGAAAGGGGGAAGAAGGAGAGAGTCAGTATTGTGGCCTTCCCACTCTGTCCCCTTAGCTCTAGAGGCAGTGTATGCCTTCAGGCAACAGCACTCTTGCCCTTGCCAGAGATGAGGCAGAGGCTCCAGGGGCAATCTGAAGGTTGGGAAGCCTCTTAGAAACTAGCACACAAATGTTAACTCTACCTAAGGAAGCTCCAAAGTCAGATCACTTCCTTGATATGGCTTAAATAAACCTTCCTTGTATGCCCTTCCATGTTGTCCCAATAAGTACCCAGAAGTCCAAGTTCCAAATCAGATCCTAAATCAAGGCACTTATCTAGAGACTAGGTTTTGTAAAATGATGGTTCCCATAACACTTGCAAATGTTTTTACTTATTTTTTTAATTTATTTTTTTATACAGCAGGTTCTTATTAGTCATCCATTTTATACACATCAGTGTATACATGTCAATCCCAATTGCCCAATTCATCACACCACCACCACCACCCACCGCCACTTTCCCCACTCAGTGTCCATACGTTTGTTCTCTACATCTGTGTCTCACTTTCTGCCCTGCAAATGGGTTCATCTGTACCGTTTTTCTATGTTCCATATATATGTGTTAATATACGATATTTTTCTCTTTCTGACTTACTTCACTCTGTATGACAGTCTATAGATCCATCCACGTCTCCACAAATGACCCAATGTTGTCCCCTCTTGTGGCTGAGTAATATTCCATTGTATATATGTACCACATCTTCTTTATCTATTCATCTGTCGATGGACATTTAGGTTGCTTCTGTAACCTGGCTATTGTAAATAGTGCTGCAATGAACATTAGGGTGCATGTGTCTTTTTGAATTATGGTTTTCTCTGGGTATATGCCCAGTAGTGGGATTGCTGGATCATATGGTAATTCTATTTTTAGTTTTTTAAGGAACCTCCATACTGTTCTCCATAGTGGCTGTATCAATTGTATTTTGTTGAGGATTTTTGCATCTATATTCATTGGTGATACTGGTCTGCAATTTTCTTTTTTTTTGTAGTATCTTTGTCTGGTTTTGGTATCAAGGTGATGGTTGCCTCATAGAATGAGTTTGGGAGCATTCCTTCATCTGCAATTTTTCAGAAGAGTTTGAGGAGGATGGGTGTTAGCTCTGCTCTAAATGTTTGATAGAATTCACCTGTGAAGCCATCTGTCCTGGGCTTTTGTTTGTTGGAAGATTTTTTTTTTTTTTTT
>NW_020172456.1:3150336-3180274 GCF_003031525.2 Neophocaena asiaeorientalis asiaeorientalis | reverse complement strand
TTATTTGAGATTTTTCTTGTTTCTTGAGGTAGGCTTGTATAGCTATAAACTTCCCTCTTAGAACTGCTTTTGCTGCATCCCACAGGTTTTGGATCGTTGTGTTTTCTTTGTTATTTGTCTCTAGGTAATTTATGATTTCCTCTTTGATTTCTTCAGTGATCTCTTGGTTATTTAGTATCATATTGTTTAGCCACCATGTGTTTGTGTTTTTTCCTTTTTTTTCCCTGCAATTGTTTTCTAATCTCATAGCGTTTTGTTCAGAAAAGATGCTTGATATGATTTTTCCTTTCCCATGTTAGGGAAGTTTTCGACTATAATCTCTTCAAATATTTTCTCGGGTCCTTTCTCTCTCTCTTCTCCTTCTGGCACCCCTATAATGCAAATGTTGTTGCATTTAATGTTGTCCCAGAGGTCTCTTGGGCCGTCTTCATTTCTTTTCATTCTTTTTTCTTTATTCTGTTCCACAGCAGTGAATTCCACCATTCCGTCTTCCAGGTCACTTATCTGTTCTTCTGCCTCAGTTATCCTGCTATTGATTCCTCCTAGTGTATTTTTCATTTCAGTTATTGTATTGTTCATCTCTGTTTGTTTGTTCTTTAATTCTTCTAGGTCTTTGTTAAACATTTCTTGCATCTTCTCAATCTTTGCCTCCATTCTTTTTCTGAGGTCCTGGATCATCTTCACTATCATTATTCTGAATTCTTTTTCTGGAAGTTTGCCTATCTCCACTTCATTTAGTTGTTTTTCTGTTTTGTTTTTGTTTGTTTGGCTATATTAGGTCTTCGTTGCTGCGTGTGGGCTTTCTCTAGTTGTGGCGAGCAGGGGCTACTCTTCATTGCAGTGTGCGGGCTTCTCACTGCGGGGGCTTCTCTTGTTGTGGAGCATGGGCTCTAGGAGCGTGGGTTTCAGTAGTTGTAGCATGCAGGTTCAGGAGTTGTGGCTCTTGAGCTCTAGAGCGCAGGCTCAGTATTGGAGCACACGGGCTTAGTTGCTCCGCGGCATGTGGGATCTTCCCGGGCCAGGGCCCGGACCCATGTCCCCTGCATTGGCAGGTGGATTCTTAACCACTGTGCCACCACGGAAGCCCATTTTTCTGGGGTTTTATCTTGTTCCTTCATCTGGTTCATAGCCCTCTGCCTTTTTATCTTGTCTATCTTTCTGTGAATGTGGTTTTTGTTCCACAGGCTGCAGGACTGTAGTTCTTCTTGCTTCTGCTGTCTGCCCTCTGCTGCCAATGTTTTTAAAATACAACTTCCTGGGCATTGTCCCAGGGTTCTGATTTAACAGGTCAGGGATGGGGCCCTTAAACACTCACCAAGTTATCCTGATATACAGTCCTCTACTAAAGGACCTACCCTCAGCTGGGCTGTTCAATGAACATGTGGGCAAAATGTGTCAGGCCAACTGATGCCATGTTCTTTCAGAGCCTTTTCCTGAGGCCAATTAAGCAAGGCTGGCTTCTTTTTGTTTCCTGATTCATTATCAGCTATGCTGGAAAGGATCACAAGCTTTGGAGTTAGACCACCTGGGTTCAGATCCTGATGCTGCCACTTCCTAGCTTAGGAATTACCTAACCTCTTGGAGCTTCCTCACCTTGCCCAGCACAGGGTAAGCTCTCAGCGTTTACTATGACATTTTTTAAATTTAGGCCCAAAACAACTCTGGCTACTGCTAATGTAGGGTCATCTTCCACAATTCTGGGCAGAAATAAGGGCCTTCCAAACTGTAATGTGGCACTGCTAAGCAAGCCATAACAGCAGATCCAAGGAAACTTGTTCAGGAGAAGTGCAGCCTCATGAATCCCCAGTCAAAGGAAAATTACGAGTATAACCTGCACCATCTGCAGCCTCATCATGTCAGAAATATTCCGAAAAAAAAAAAAAGAAATATTCCGAGAAGAGGGACCACATGAGCCCCTCAATTCATCCCAACTGTGACCACAGCACAGGCAATGATAAACATCTGCCTCCACCACTGAGTGTTTTCAAGGAGCCAGAACCTACCTAATGGGGCAGGTGGGAGGTTTTTCAATACTTTCAGGGGTTTAAAATGTTCTTTTAGAGGGAAATTCCCTGTATATAGGTTAAGCCCTCAACTATTCATATTTTGCTTACGCTAACAGACATGTATGGAAGTTCAACATGGTGGCTGCTTTTATTAATTTATTGGTTGAACTGTGCAGTATACAGGATGGCATAACGCTTCCTTCAGGATTGCAGAGGCTACTGACCAAAGCCTAGAGCAGTGCTGCCCAATTATCACGCCAACCACATATGTGCTTTAACATTTTCCAATAGCCTCATATAAAAGGTTGGGGAAAAGCAGGTGAAATTAATTTTAATAACATTTATTTAATCACACTTACAAACGTTTAGCATTTTCACGTCATCAATATTTTAAAATGAGATATTTTGTGGGTTTTTTCCTTTTTTTTCTACTAAGTCTTTGAAGTCCAGTGTGTGTTTCATGTGGACAGCCCATCTCAATTCATACTAGCCACATTTCAAGGGCTCAGTAGCTATAAGATGGTAGTGACTACTGTACTGAATCCGTGCAGGTGTAAAGGCTTCAAACAGCCTGTCAGATAGGATAGGCTGAAAAGAATTGCCTATGCTCAACTATTATGATAATCTGAGACCCATACACTCCTAGTAATTGGTTACTAGTAACCATACACTCCTAGTAACATTCTTCTGGGAAGAATGTGACAGATTGGTATGAGTTGATGCATTCATTCTTTCACTCTTTCCGATTCATGCATTCATGTATTCATTAGAGATTTATCAACCACTTATCAGTATTTACCCAGCTTCACCCTGGTCTTATCTTGACCTCAGGTCCACTCCTCCCCTTTCACTGAAGACTCTAGCCCTGGACTCCCAGTCTTCCCTACCTCAAGTCCTTGCATCATTATTGTGGATAAGCCATCCCAAATCCTAGAAGCTCACTGTCACCACCTCCTCATGACCTAATTCCCACGGTACTTCAGACACACTCGATGTGTCATTACAGGGTACTGCTCCACCTCTAGAATCATAAAGTCACACCCCCACTCTAATGGATCCCCTCATGGCTTTCTGCCTCTCTCACTTTCACTCCTGCATCATCTGTTCTTTAACTCCATTGAACCCATGAGCCATTTTTTAAATCACTCTCTTCCTAATATCGACTCTCTTGCCCACTGTTCTTTGATGACACCTGCCTAGGTTAGTAAAAGCCATTCTTCTTCTTGGCTCTTACATCTGGGCTGCCGAGCACCAGTGAAACAATTACTAGCCGCACAGATTGGAGCTATTAGTGTGCTGGTCTGCAACCTCACTTTAGCCCTCAACCTTCCCCAGCCATCCTGTGTTCTTAGCTCTCTCTCCTATTTCCACAATGACCATTCTTTTCAAACTTGCTGCTCTGTTGCCTGCCTTCCTGCTCTGAAGATCAACTTTAGAGAAAAAATAGAACCACCCAGTGCAAACTCTCTGCTCCCCGTTGCCACAGCAACACGATGGCCAGCATCAGTAACCACCTTTTCCTCTTTCCCTCCCAACACAGTGGCTGACCGCTCCGCCAGGCTTGGGATCTCCCACTCTTTCCTCCTCAGGAACTGTGCCCCTTCTGCTCACCCCTCTCCTTTTCTTCCCTGACTCCTTCCCATCAACATTTAATCATGCTCAAATCACTCCTATACTATGAGAGTCAGGCGACGTCCCCCTCCAGGCATTCCTCCATCTCCCCACATCTTCAGAGCCAAGCTTCTTGAAAGACTTGTCTGCTCCTCTGTCTCCTTCCTCACCCCTCATTCATCTTCATTCCACTGAGGTACAGCTTCCACCCTCATCACTCCACTGACTCCCCACCAAAGTTCCCAATGCCTTCCTTGTGGATAAATTCAATAGACACTCTCCAAGCTTTATTATTTCTTGAATATTCTGTAAATTTGCATAACTCTCCCTTCTTAGAAGATTCTCTTCCCTCAAGTTCTGTGACATTCTCGTTTTCCTTCCAACTCTGTGGACATTTTGTCCTAGTACCTTTTATTTCTGTTCCATCCTTTCAATGATGGTATTTCTAGGATTTCATCCTTGGCCTGTCTCCTCTTCTTTAAAGTGCCTCTTTGTGAAACTTTCACCACTCCAATGGCTTCAAATAGCACCCATATACAGATAACTCACACATCTACATTTTTAACCCTTTTCTTGCGCCATAGACTCATAAATCCTTCTGCCCATAGATTTCTCCAGTAGATGTCTCAGAAGCACTTCAAAGACCCAACACACAAAGTTGCACTCATTTCCTTCCCCCACCATCCTCTAAAAATCCACTACCCCAGCTTCTCAGTCCTCTTCTTTGTGAGTGGCACAATCATCTATCAAGTTATCCTGGCTTCCTGCTTTTTCCCCGTCTTTTACTTTCATATTTGATCTATCCCCAAGCCCGGGTGGTTTGGCCTTCTTTATATTTATTTAGTCAGTCCACTTCCTCCCCGCAGCCACTCCTAACTGGTGTTGATTGTCCTCCTACCGTCCATCCACTTTCCACACCACGGCTGGAACAATCTTTCTACCATGCAAATCACGTCGGGTCATACTGCTGGTTAAAAACCTCTTTGCAAACCCTCACTATCTTCAAAATTCAGTCAAACTCCATAGCATAGCATTGAAGGCCCTTCATTATTGCCCTCTGCTTACCTCCCATCTCACCTGTTAGCTCTTCCTTCCTATCACAACTCTCCCTGGAGGCGAGAATCACACTGCTAAACTACCTGAGACTCTAACATGCTGTCAGGACTTTTAGATGCTTTTTTCTCAGCCTCAAATACCTCTCCTTCCCCACCAGGTCTACCCCATCCCTCTGCCTTCACCCAATTACTGCCTAACAGGCTTTCAAGTCTCAGCCTAGACATTCCTTCCTCAAGGAAGCTTTCCCAGATCTCCTACACCCACCCACCCACAGACACACCACCGCCCACACCCCCGGTCTGGGCCAGAAGCCTCCTCCTATTTGCTTCTGAAACATCTTTGCTACTTTGGGCTCAACACCGTCACTGTCTGTTTACTCATCAGTATCTCAGTAAGTTGTATACTTCGTGAGGTTCACCACTCTAACGCCATCACCCAGCCCAGTGCCAGGGCATTCAACACATTCATTCATTCATTAGTAATTAATTAATGAAAAATCCTTCTTTCTGAAGAGCTTTGGTTTCATAAGGAAACCAAGCATAATAAGCATAATAACATCCAGACTTGCAAAGGCGGACACACAACGGGAACTTCTCTGTATTTTCCAAAGATTTTTTTGCTTTACAGAATAATTCTGAAAGTGCTTTTCTTTCAAAGTCCCCTGCATATTTGAAATCTGACTTGATTTACAGTTATCATTTAAAGAAAAACAGCCCTTGCATTATTACACCTAATAATGAGGCATCTGTTTCCTTCTGTGGCTGTGCTCCCTCACCCTGCCTCCTCACATGGCTCCTGCCAGCCTTCTTTCTTTGATTCTTTTCTCTCCATTCCTTCCCTTGGAGTACTAGAGCCTTGCGTAATTATCCCATGCTAATGGCCGTCAAATACAACAGCAAATTTTCTCCCAAAGGACCAGATAGAAAGTGTTTTTGGCTTTGCAGGCCATGGGTCTCTGGAGCAGCTGCTTGACTTTGCCATTGTAGCATGAAAGCAGCCACAGAAATACCTAAATGAGTGATCCTGGCTGTGTTTCAACAAAACTTTATTACAGAAACAAGCAATGGACCCGACTTGGTCCTCAGGCTGTAGTTTGCCAACTCCCGAAATACATAACCTGAGCACAGACCCTTTTGAACCATGAACAACAGTTGCCCTGAGTGGGTAACAACCTTGTCATGTTCAAGGAATAGCAAGGGGGTCAATGTAGAAAAGCTGCAGCCAGACCGACTTCACTTATATCGCAGATCTACCACTTTCTCACTGTTTGACCTTGGGCCAGTAACTTAACCTCTCTGTGCTCAGTTTTCTCCTCTATAAAATGGCAATAAAAATAGCGTCTCATAATAGTTGTTAGACAATTTAAATGTGTTAATACATGTAATGACCATCGAACAATGCCTGCACTTATAAGCGCTCTATAAAAGGTTATAGGATAGTAAAGGGTCCCTCTGCCATGATCCCCACTAAAGGATAGATTGTAACAAGAATATTGGCAATAAAGAAGAACACGGTCATTCTCTTAGTATTTGGCCATACCTTGCTCTGGGTGACATTCCCTTGGACTCATTTCCAGTCAAAATCACAGCTCCCTCCTCTCCTGAGACTGTCTCTTTTGCCCTGCTCTGTGGATAGCCTGTAGTCAGTCCATCTCCCACCTCTAAATGCCTTAGGCCCACCTCCCAGCACCACGGAGGCTTATCTCACAAACTAGTGGTTTAAAGTACATTTTGACTAGGTGGTCCATCGCATGCTGGTTATGTGGTTTTGGAAATACTAACCCCGCAAAAAGATGCATATTTTTGACAGTGGTGAAAAGATAATACATGGAGAAAGGACAGTCTTTTCAACAAGTGGTGCTGGGTCGTGTGAACATCCACGTGCATATATAGGTATATTGTATACTTCACACCTTATCCAAAAATTAACTCCAAATGGATCGTAGAAAAAGTTCTGGAAATGGATAGTGGTGATGGTTGTGCAACATTGTGAATATAATTAATGCCATTGGATTGCACACTTAAAAGGGTTAAAATGATCAATTTTATGTTAGCATATTTTATTATGACAAAAAAGATCATAGACCTAAATATAAAAGCTAAAATGGTAAAACTTCTAGCATAAAACAGGAGAAAATCTACATGACCTTGGGTTAGGCAGAGAGTTTAGATATGACACAAAAACATGATCCATAAAAGAAAAAAATTGATAAAATTTGACTTCATCAAAATTAAAAGTTGTACTCTGTGAAAGACATTGTTAAGAGTAAGAAGCTAAACCATAGACTGAGAGAACATATTTGCAAATCACATTTCTAACAAAGGACTTATATCCAGAACACATTAAGAACTCTCAAAGCTCAGCAGGAAAATAAACAATCCAATTTTTAAATGGACAGAAGATCTGAACAAACAACAAAGAAGATATAGGAATGGCCAATAAACATATGAAAGGATACTCAACATCATTAGTCATTAGGGAAATTCAAATTAAAACCACCATGAAATACCACTACACACTTATTAGACTGGCAAAACCAAAACAAAACTGTCAATATCAAGGATTGGTGAGAATGTGAAGCACTGATGCTCTCATTTTTTCCTAGTGGGAATTCAGAATGGTACAGCTGCTTTGAATAACAACTTGGCACATTTCCAGTAATGCCTTTTCCCCACACCTTACTTGTCCAGAGCCCATGAATAATAGGGACTCCTAGATGTCTATTTTATTCTTTGGGTTACAGTACGATACCACTGTTTATTTTGCTGTTCAAGTTCCAACCCTGGCTATGGGAGCTCATTCAGGTTGGCTCCTGGGCCTTTTCAACATGCCCCCTCTTTTTTATTTTTGTTCTTGATCCCTTCCTTCTTTTCTGACACCACAGGAATTAACCACCTTTCCAAGGAAAATGGAAACCTAGACCTGGGCACTGGCATGCTCATCACCACTGGGTTGTCACTGCTTCTGGTCCCTTTCAGTGGATAAAGCTAGGAAATATATGTATGTATAACAACCCATGCATAACCCATATATAACCCATAACCCGTATATATTTATTTCTATACCCATCTATCTGTGTATGTATATTAAGCAAAACCCAAACCCATGAATCTACACGGAAAGCTCTGACGCCAATCCAGCATCACTCTTTGTGAGCCCATGAATGCTCCCCAGCATGACCCTTATCAATTTCCAGTACTGCCCTTAGACCCAGGCAAGCAGTGTCGCTGCCCAGTGGCTATTTGGAATGCCTTCCTCCAAATTTTCTAATTTGCCCTTGGTACCTGAGACCACAGAGCACCAGGCAGAGCACCCCAAACTTAGACCAGGATCTACATACTCTCCAGTCACCATTTTTCTCCTTTAAGTACACTTTCTTATCCTCTGCACCAGCATGGGGTTGACCAGATATCCCAAGGGTCTCCAGGACTTGTGCCTACCGAGTCATCCTAGGAGTTGATCACTCTCTCTGGCTTGTTCGGTATTTCTTTCACAGAACCACATGAGATTGGACCACTAGAATGATGCTGTCATGCTGATTTAGGATGACTCAAATTGTTTATTTGAACAGGAGCTCTGCCAAAAGTATTTATTTGCCCAGGACCCTCACAACCTAGGAGTGGCCCTGTCAATTTCTATCTTGTTTTATACATGTGTTGAAAGGTCCAAGTCTTAACCATATCTGCATTCCCCTCCCCACGATGGTGCCTATCTTAGTGCCTTGTATGTAATAGATGCTCCATAAATATTTTTCAGAATGAATGCCTAGAGGAATGAGTAATAATCTCAGATTTACATATTTCTTTTGATCCAAGGTTCTAACTATGTTTTTCCTACACAAATTCCCAGATCTTCATCATTCTTCTGAGTGGCAAAGAGGGATTTTCATGTCCCCAAGCCCTCCAGTCACTGACCTGCCCGTTGATGTGCTGATAGCTTATCAAGAAGGAACAAACACGCCTCCAGCTTCTCTTGACAGTGAACTGCAAGTGAACTTCAACTCCAAGACACGTGAAAACAGCCAAGGGTGGGAATGATGGTTGAGTGGTTTCAAGTCAGGCAGCCTGGTAGTTTGAACAATGCTTTGGCTGCAACAAATTGTAGTGATAGAACATATGTTTGTCGTGCTTTGCTTTTGATCTTCTGCTCCAAGGTTGAGGATACTCTCCCAAGGGGTAAAGAAAAAAGCAAGATGAACTGGGAAGAAGAAAACTGGCCTCACCCATCACTGAAATATTTCGTACCTGAAGCACCTTGAGGGAAGAACATGGTGGCAGCTCAAAGCAGTCACCTGATTAAGGGGCTTGGGTTTGGTCCTGACTCAGAGGGAAATACAACTCCACCTAGAGGCCCCCGCACAGCACCTGCACACTCACAGCCAAGCCTGGGCTTGGCCCCAGCGGATATAAGAGAAAAGATGACTACCAGAGCCACCAGGAGGGTGGGAGGCTTGCTGTTGCCAGGTCCACCCACGTGGATCACAATGACCGCATGAGGTCATGGAATGTTGAAGATGAAATTAAAGTGGGTCCTAAGTCATAAAGTTGCAGGTGGGTGGGCATCCTTTCAACAGGGCTCCCAGGAATAGAGCTGTACCTCTCTCCTTGATGATCCTGGGAAGTAGCTACCTCTCCCAGACAGAGTTGGGGTCAAATCCAGACATGTCCCACCAAAACCCACTCTCCCCAGGGCTTGCTGGGATGGAAGGATAACTACAGCCCCCAGCCCCCAGGATCTGTCTAGGTGAGGGCAGGGTACGCAAAGTTTGAGACAGAGGTGAACCGACAGGTAGCTTCTTAGGGAAGCAGCAGAAAGGTGGCAAGAAGCTGGCAGCAGCCCCTGAGAGGGCTCCGGCACCATGGACAATGGCGACCCTCTTGAGCCCGAGACAAAAGGTGAAAATGCATCCCATTTCTCACCACTCAGGCCCTTCTGGCTGCCTCAGTGTAATGCCTAGTGACCACGCAGACCTGGAAGCGCCCTTCCCTCCTCTCCTGGGACCCTCAAGAATTGGGGTGATGTGTGACATTGACTTGACTTCGGGGCTTGCCGAACAGGGAGTGAGAGAGTTGGTTGCAATGCTGTGCTGGAACTGGCTCATACCAGCTCTGGCTGACTTTAATTTTCATTCTGTGAGCTGGCCGATGTCATGTCGATAGTTGGAAATCAGCCACGTTAGGAATATTTACACCACCTGAATTGGCTAACATTACAAAGCAGGATTTTTTTTTTTTTTTCTGGAGAGCCAGTTAAACAGTTACCAATATTCCACTGGTTGGATGGAATTCTAAAATTGTTTATCTAATGAGGAAATTAAGAAATCATCACTTTATGAGGGCTACGTCTGATGGCTAAGCTGCTGTATGTCTTCTAAATGTCTGACCACTGCTACTTCCACCCCTTGTCACACAGACCTTGTCTTATAGGCTGGGAAATAAATGTTGGAGCTTGGGTCTATGGACAAGGGCTGAGAAGGACACAAACCTGCATGGAATCATTAGGAACTCCACTATCTTAGAAACTGGGTGGTCAAAACTTGCAACCCATGCCATGAATGCTCAGCCCACCCGAAGAGAGAAGGTCGGTTGAGTTTTGACAGGCCATCCAGTGGTGCAGCCTGGCTTCCTGAAACCACTGCATCCTGCTGACGTGGGAGGACTAGCCCTGGACTTTGTGTGGCTTTCAGGAGCCCAGGGCTGGTTCCAGATCAGTGGCCCAATGGCAGAAAAATCACATCTAGCAAGTGCAGGGGACTAGTGTGAGGGAAGCCCAGGACACTTGTATTTAATCATAGCAATTAGTTTCAATCCCAAGGAGATTTGCAAGCCCTTCCTTCTGCGTGGTCATAAATTTGGACTGGAAGGAAGAGAAGCTAGGTCAGGTCCTTAGGAATCAAGTTATCCCTCTCACTCTCTGGAACTGCTTCTGTTCCGCTTTATTTTACACTTGACCCAAGTCACCTGCCCTTCCCCTTGCCCTCCCAGCATCATCTGTGCCTGCCAATGAGGAATTCTAGGCATTAGCACACGTCCTTCCCCTGAAAGAGTAAAGCAGACCCTGAACCCCACCCGAGCTAATAAGAAGGAAAAGAAGGAGCAAGCAGGGCTTCCCTGGTGGCACAGTGGTTGAGAGTCTGCCTGCCGATGCAGGGCACATGGGTTCGTGCCCCGGTCCGGGAAGATCCCACACGCCGCGGAGTGGCTGGGCCCGTGAGCCATGGCCGCTGAGCCTGCACGTCCGGAGCCTGTGCTCCGAAACGGGAGAGGCCACAACAGTGAGAGGCCCACGTACTGCAAAAAAAAAAAAGGAGGAGCAAGCAGCCAACGTCCAAGGCTGGCCCAACACAGGGGGTGGGACAGGAACGAGGCCTCCAGAGAACACGACGGGCGTTTAGCACAGATGATTCAGCCAGGAGGCAGCTCTGTGTCAGGGAAAGAGGGCTCGTAGAGGGGAGCCCCCCTGGCAGGGCTGAAGGAAGGCTGTAGTCCCTTGGCACTTTGAGTCACGTGAGGCTAAGGGACAAAGGCTGCAGCCAGGACTCGGGTTGCAGATGAGAGAAACAGAGGCGCAGGGCGGCCAGTGGTGGGCTCCACCTGAAAGGCCAGCGGGTTTCGTTTCCAGAATCAAGGAGATGAGTTTTTCTTCCAGATGAGAGTGACACCGTGTCGGCACGGCAGAGCAGTGACGAAACACTCTACTGTGAGGCTGAAGCCCCCATGGCTGTCGAAAAAGAGAAACCAGCCCGGGAGAGCTCAGAAACAGACCTTGAGATTGAAGGTGAGCGAGCGCGGGCCTTTGGCGGGTGAGGGGTGGCTTGCCTCCTTCCTCAGAAGCTGGAGAAATCGGTTTCCCAGTTGGCCAAGGCTCTGCCCGGTGGGATGTGCTGCAGAGGGAATGGGGCAGAAACACCTGTGCTCAGTTTTATGCCACGACCTCCCCGAGGCTGGCCCGGGGGCAGCAGTCTCTGCTACCCCATGCTCGTGGCTGGACTCGTGAGCAGAGGGGTCCCATCAGCTTGCTGAAAGCTGGAGCAATAAGTGAACAGGGGCTCCTGGTTTTCTGAACGTTTCCACATGGCATCTTATGTCACCTTTGCAATAGTCCTGGGAGGTAGGCATTATTACCTGCCCTTTACAGAGGGGGGAAACTGAGGTTTAGAAGGATCGTGTGAGTTGCCCAAGGCCACCGAGAGTTTGCCGATGTTTGCCGACCCCATGTTCTCCCCACCTTGTCGATCTACCTTCTCTATTCCATATTCCAGGGGCCCCTGGAGGATTTATGGCCCATCTTGCATCCTGGCGACGTTCCTCTACTCACATTAGAGCTCTTGTTTCCCCAGCTTGAGAGCCCCGTGTTTTCCTTCCCTGTGTTTGTTCCCTCCAACAAATCCAAGCGTGTCTGGGTATGGGGAGGGGTGCAAGCTGAGTTGGAGCAAAGACTCTGTTATTGCAAACAACACCTCCACCCTCTTCTCCTTTCCAGTTTCCCCAAGGAAGGAAGTGCCAAAAATGACACTTGGGAAGCAGGGCCAGAACAGTGCTGGCTCCACCTGATGGGCTGGCCCCAAACTTCCCGGGCTGAGGCCAGCCGGCCCAGTGGCCCTTTCCCTCCTGTGTCCCGGCGCTAGGTGGTAGGCTGTGATCAGTGGCAGCAGAGATGCAAGGGAAGCTGCTCTGCCAAGTTCCGCTGTGTCGCTCGTCTCCATGGTCACCGCCCCCCCAGGGTCCACATACAACTTCATCCTCAACACAGACCTCCTCCCTGCCACCGCCCGGGGAGCCTATTGTTGCCCTCCTAACTTCTTTTCCGCTTCGAGGCTGCTGGTGATATTGCTTGGGACGCTGAATTTTACCTGGTTGGCAGGGTGGCAGATGGAAACACTGGATGTTTTGTCCCAGACTCCAGCTTCTAGCTCATTGCCCCTCCCCACCACCCCTCCCGGCAAGTGATAACATTGTTGCAAGCTGCCTCTAAAACATTACCTAGGGAATACAGCTAGAAGGCATCCGCAGAATCAACTGGAGCAGAGTGAGTGCCAAGGACAAAGCTGGGGGTTACCTACTCTGCTTTAGCAAACAGGAGCCTCTAACGACTGAATCTGGCACCAGCTATTCTGTGCCGGAAGGACACCCAGGGCTCAGCTCCTCCAGCTTCTGGTGCCTCTACAGCTGGTGCTGAGATGCTGGGAATGGGGCAGGAAGGGCTTCCTGGGATGAGCTGAGACGTGAGCCAGGCAGGAATAGCAAGCTGGTGGTGAGGCTACAGAAGAGAGGAAGTTGCTCGACCACGACGTGCTGCTCTTCCTATACAACAGGCGATTTTGCACCCCAGGGGACACTTGGCAAACTGGGGGTGGGGTGAGGGGTGGGGGATGCTACTAGAATCTCATGGGCAGAGGCCAAGAATCCTGCCAAATATCTTACACTGCACGGAACAGCCCCTCACAGCAGAGAATTATCCAACTCAAAATGTCCTTAGTGCCGAGGCTGAAAAATCCTGGTCTGCAACCACCGGGAAAAGAAGGCCAATTTATAGCTGTGCCTGCAAAATCAACTTCCTCGAAAAGACCTTGTCCTTTCACCAACAAAGCTTTCATTGTCCGTCTTAGAAATGTCTGGGGTGGGTTGGCCAAAGACCCTGAGATCTGAAGGAACAAAACAGATGCCGGCTTAGACCCCTGCTGGCCATGGAAAGCCCTGTGTCAACAGAGCTTGCTTAATGAGGACAGGGCTGTGGGGCATCCAGAACCCAGGGAGGCCCTCTGCCCACCGACCACGAGTCAGGATGGTCTAAAGCCCAAGGAACAAAAGCCCCCAAGAGGTTAGAATGGAGAAGAGCAGCCCCCATTCTGTTCGCTGGTTTAAGCACTTATCAGCTGTGTGTGATTTGGGGCTAGCTCTGTTCATTGGTAAAGTAGGAATGACAGTCCTTTTTGTGAGGAAAAATGACATGCAAGTCTTTGAAAGAAGCAAACCCACTCAAATGCAAGTTTGTTTCCAATGGATTTGGGGGTCTCTCCATCTTGCACTGATCTGCCACCTTCAGAAGCCCACTGTGTCCTACTTGGGCTTTTTCTAGTTGGTACTTCTCTACATCTTTAGTAAAAGTCTTTGTGGCTCACATTTTTACAGTGGTAGTGAAACTAAAACTGCAATGGAGACTCCCTCAGCCATCACCAATCACCAGCTTTTTGTCTGGTTGGCCTTTCAAAGCTGTCCTGAGGTGGGCAAGGATGCGCTCACACACCCTTTTGCTCAGTCACTAGATGCAGTCAACCTGGGGAGGTGGGGACGGAGCATATTGTTTCTCCTAGGTAGCATGGAGCCTAAAACCAGGGGCCTTCTCTCTTACCCAAAGGGAGATGTCCATGTGGGGCTTTCTGGATTTAGGGTCTCCCACCCCTGGCTGACTTTCCAGTTGGAGCTGGAACATACACCCATAGGGAAAGAGCCTCAGACAAGAGGGGACACCAGTCAGAATCGAATGTGGTCTGGGTTAACAGGGAGATAAGGCAAAGGTAGAAGAGAAACTCTGCTTCATCCACTTGCATCTTTTTCTGCAGATACAGAGAAATTTTTCACCACCAGACAAAGGGAGCTGTACCTGGAGGCCTGCAGACTTGTGGGCGTAGTGCCCGTCTCCTACTTCATCCGGAACATGGAGGAGTCCTATGTGAACCTCAACCACCATGGACTGGGCCCCAGGGGTACCAAGGCCATTGCTATAGCCCTGGTGGTGAGCATACCAGTGCGGGCACGTGAAGGCTGGCAGAAGTGGGGACTTGACAGGGTGGTAGGCCCAAGAGTCAGAGAGCCCCACCTTGGGACCCTGCATTGCAACCTCTGTGCCCACCTTGCCCTAGACTCTGCATGACTACCAGTTGCTTTCCCAACAGGCATGGATGCCCATTAGCTCCTGGGAAGGAGGCTGCTAGAGACCTGGGCCTTGGAAGTCTATGCTGTTTCCTATTCAGAAAGCAAAAGCACCAGCCTTTGGGCCCTGGAGAAGCAACTGGTCTGGGCTTGGGCTAATGTGAGAACACAATGCAAAATGTCAACCAGATCTCAATTCCAAAGCTCACCTACTGAGCCATTCCATTTGAGGTCTGCCTTTTGCAGTACGTTATGTAAATCTTCAAGACCACACTGTAGAGTGGATCATGTTTTCCCACAGGAAGAATGTTCTCTCCCGGCTTGGCTTGAATGATAAGACTTGTCCTTGAACTCATCATAGCTTTCTATAATTATAATTGATTATATACAAAACTGACTCCATCCCAGGAAAACAGAAAATGTAACAGGTGTATGTCAGCACAACACTGTTCACTTAGGACAGTAAAGGAAAATTTCGATTTTAAAAAAGAACACCCATTTTTGGAACCACAACTGCATTTGCACTTAGCGCGTGCCCATTAAGAAATCACATGACGTGAGATTGTGCAGCTCTCTGGGGAGGGGGAGGGAAGGGAGGGAAGGGCAGAGAAAGAACAAAGCCATCTTGAAATTTATGGAGCGTTGAAAGACTGATTAATGAAGTGTTAGGAATTCACCATTACCTCATGAGCTTCATGGAAATAATAATAAAATCCACTCAGGACTTGGGCCACTTGACTCTCAGTAACAGCAGTTTCTGTTTAGGGGGAGTTTTTCTTCTCTGATTCTTTGTATCATCCCTTTGACAATCATTGTGACATTCCGATGGACCGAACTTTTATCTTTGGTACTGTTTAACTTCTCACATGTTGTGTTTCCCTGGCTTAGAGGAAGAGTATTCCGATAGGAGGGATCATTTTCATACTTCTTTGGGTCTGTCCCTCCTCCACCTATCTCCATGCCGTTGGACTTGGTGGGCTATGAGCCCCTCGAGAGGAGGAATGGTCTCTGTTCATCCCTGTTTCCTCGGCAGTTAGCACAGAGGGTGACAGATACTCACCCGTGTGAAATGAATGTGAATGGATTTGGTGATCAGGCCATCTGCTACACCACATACTGTGCTGGTCCCCTGGATGACTCTGAAAGTGGTCCTTCAGCCCCCATTTCTGCTAAATGACACCTAGACTGGGGGGGCCCCCTGAGCCATCTCGCTTGCCTTTGAGCACGACTGAATTTTCCCAGCCCCGCAAGAGAGCGGAGGCCAGAAGACACTTCATGAAGGCCCTGGGGGGCCATTCTGCCTTGCAGTAATTCACAGTATCACACTTTCCCTTTGCCTGAAACGAGAGCTACTTCTCTCACTGCTTTGTGTGCTCTGAAAACCGCTCAAATTCAAAGACATGTCTGTCCTCTGTGCCTTTCTGCACGGGGAATGGTGGGGAAGGGAAGGACAAAAGTTCTGGTTAGAGCTAACCCCAGTCCCTCATGCTGCAATGCCAGTCATTTTCACCTGTCTTGCTCCCTGTGGGAATGCAGACTAACTTGGATGTAGATATTTATTTAAGATTTAAGTTCCAGCTCCTTCTAAACAGCCTTGAGGCAACATCCTGACTATCAGAGAGTACCAGACAACCCTTAAGCCTAAACTAGAAGCAAGGCCTCTGAAGGAATCAGGCACAGTAAAGGCATTATGCTTAAATACCCTTCTTAAATAATAGCACATTCTCCTTAAACTTGGAGTAGGTCACAGGCCTCTCTCCTTAAAGCTAAATAGTTAAAATCTGTTCAGCTCACCCTTGTGCCTCATCTTTTTCAGGACTTTATTTTAATGTCCCTTTTCTAAATCCCCCTTGGTACCCCTTTTGGGGAAGGAGGTGCCCAGAATAAGCATGTCATCCTAGCAAAACTCACTGGGATGGCTTGTCCCCTGCGCTATTCTCCTGTTCCTAGCCACTCCTCCAGAATCGCTAGCCCGCCTCTCTGTACCCTCTCACGTGGCTGGGATATTCGAGAGGGGTGATGGGCTCTGGGCAAGGGCAGGGAACGGACTAGGTCACCAACCACCTCTGTCTCTCTCCCCCTCCCCTTGTGGTGGCTGAAGTCCAACACGACTGTTCTCAAGCTGGAGCTGGCAGACAATTGTATCACGGAGGAGGGCATCTTGAGCCTGGTGGAGATGCTACAGGAAAACTACTACCTGCAGGAGATGGTACTGTGCCCTGTTCTACCAGTTCCTACAACCATGCTTAGAGTCTCAGAACCCACTCCAGAGAAGCCAGCGTCCCCTGCCCGAGCCCAGGCCAGCCTCCAGGCTTTCTGCAATCAGTCTGGGGCCTCCCCTCCCCTGGAAGCAACTTCTCAGAGGAGGTTCCGCACATGAGAGCCTGGCCAGGGGCACTGTGTTCCCTGTGGCCGTAGGAAACCCTGAGAAACCATTTCCATCTGGATCTCGTAAGCCCCTAAATGAACAAACTTACTTTAGAGTTGCCTTAATGTAAACTTTCTTAAAGAAAATAAAGCCATGAAATAATTTCATAAAATGCAGTGTTGCCTGGAGACAGATGCTGATGATGGTTGCACGACAACGTGAACGTACTTCAGCCCACTGAATTGTACACTTAAAAACGGTTAGGATGGTAAATGCTGTGTTACGTCTATTTTACCACAGTTCTAAAAATTAAAAAAAGAAGGGGAAAGACAATTAAGATGATAATGGCTGGCTTATATAAAGTCCCTCCCACTCACCTGAAAGGACCATGTCCGTTTATACCCCTACGACTTCTGAGCACGTGATTCATGCTCGTGAACCAATGAAGGGAATTACAATGATTGCTTACTCTAAATTCATTTTTCAATTGTTTCATGCCAAACCCTCCAAATAAAGTTGTCTTAGGTTTCAAAAATAATAATAATACAATGTGCTTATCTGAAATACCAGGGCTAAATTGGGGAGGTGGGGAGTCACTGAGGTCAACTTCAGAGAACTGAGATCAGCCTGAGAGCTTCACGGTGAAACATCAGAAAAGCCAGGGTTCCTCTCCTCCTCCTCTTCCCCTTTGCACCACCCTAACCCTTCCCATCCTTTCACCCCAGCCCTGCTCTCCCCACCCCACCTCTACTCCCTCAGAGTAGGCCTCAAGTAAGCCCCCACCCCCATCATTTGTTAATGAGGGCCCTTTGGTGGGATTGTCACATACTGAAGTGTTCTCTTGCCTTTTAGAATATTTCCGACAATGATCTTGGTTTGGAGGGGGCCAGAATCCTCTCTGAGTTCCTCCAGAATAACACCTCTTCGCTCTTTACTCTGCAGCTTTCAGGTGAGCCTATGAAGGAGGGTGGGGAGGACATCGGGAATGTAATGGAGAGAAGGGTCAGAGCAGAGAGATCCAGGGTCTAACTGAGCCAGATCAGGTGCTGCTGATGTCAGAGACCAGAACAGTGTCTACACCCTGCTAGATTCTTCCAACCATTCTCGTTCCCTCTCCACAACCACACTGGCTTCACGGCTGTCCTGGACAAATGACTTCTGATTCACTTTGCAATATTCCCACCTCTGCTGGAAAGTCTCTACCCCAGATACCTGCACAGCTCCCGCTCTCCCTTCATTCCTGCCTCCGCTCACAGGTCATCTCCTTAAGGGGACTTCTCTGACCTATCAAAGCAGCACCTTCCCGTCACCATCACTCTCTAATCTGTTTCTCTTCCTGGTTTTCTTAACAGCACTTATTACTACCTGACCCCCTGTAGTATAACTAATTTTAAATTAGCTTATTATCAGTCTCGCTCACAGAAAAAAAAAAGTCACTTGAGAACTCTATTACCCACAGACCTGCCCTCACTCAGGTTTATGGTTTGCATTTATACTATCTGCAGGGTCCTGGAATCCCTATGGCAGGAAATGAACATGCAAAGTGGTCCTATGTTGGTAATACCTTGGGGCACCCAACAGAAACAAACATAAACCTCTGACAGGCTCCAGGCTGTTGGGGATTCCCACAGATAAAGCTCCGCTAAAGATGGGCTCACAGTCCAAAACTGCAAAACAAGGAAACACCATGAGAGCTGTCAGACCCAACAAGTAATAGCATGGGATCCTCGAGAACTTCAGGAAATAACGTTATCCTATATAGACTGTAAATTGAGTGACCATAAAATGTGTCCATCAAACTGCACAAGAGAACTATCAATTAACTGAAACTTCTAATAAATAGATATCTTGCACCCAACTCTAAATCAAGTTTGATACGATTAAGAACATAAAACATACAAGAACAAATCACTGTTTTTAATAGATCCCCCCAAAATAAAACTTCTACAAATGAAAAATATATAATTATTGAAATTAAAGACTCAATGGATAAATTCAACAGCAAATTAGATACAGTGAATAAAATTAGTGACCTGGAAAATAGATCAAAGGTAGAAAGATAAAGATATAGAGAATATAAAAGATAAAAATATAAAGGAATGAATAGACTCAATATAGCTAATAGGCGGTCCAGAAGAAGCGAACAACAATATATGAGCAAATAATAGCAGACATGTTTCCTGAACTGATGAATTCTCAGATACAGGAATCCTAGTGAGTCCTAAGTACAGTAAAGTAAAAAGAAATCCACACCTGAGTATATCATAGTAAAAGCACCTAAGATAAAAAGATCTTAGGGCTTCCCTGGTGGCGCAGTGGTTGAGAGTCCGCCTGCCAATGCAGGGGACACGGGTTCGTGCCCCGGTCCGGGAAGATCCCACATGCCGCGGAGCGGCTGGGCCCGTGAGCCATGGCCACTGAGCCTGCGCGTCCGGAGCCTGTGCTCCGCAACGGAAGAGACCACAACAGGGAGAGGCCCCCGTACCGCAAAAGAAAAAAAAAAAAAAAAAAAAAAAGATCTTAAAAGTATCCAGAGAGAAAATACAGAAACAGAGGTTATGTATTTTTTAATATAAATTTTACTACAGATTATTCTCCAATTTTCCTTTTTTCCCCTTTAAATATATCTTGGATTTCTTTCTATGGCAGAAACGATAGATTTATCTCATTGTTTTGAACTCCTGGGTAGTTTTTCATGGTATGATTATAGCATAATTTATGTAATATCCTCCTTTTGAAGGGGAGTGCATTTAGGTCATTTCTAGTTTTTCAATCTTCCAGATAACTTTTAAAGTATTTTCTTATCCATGCATCTTTTGAGCACATGTTCTAGTATTTCTACAGACACCCCGGAGCAGAATTATTCAATATAAGGTATACCCGTTTTAGTGAAGTTAAAAATTAATTTCCAAATTTCCCTTAAGAAGACTATACCAGGTTATAATTCCACCAGTGGAATGTCTGTTTCCCCTATATCTCCACCAGAAGGGTTATTACCAAGCTGTTTGTGAACCAGTCAGTTAAGTGTGTTGAAGTCACAGTACTTGGGTTCAGATCCCAGCTTTGACACTAGACAATTTATTTAACCCTTCTGTGACTCACTTTTCTCATTTATAAACTAGGGACAATTATATTACCTATCTCAGGCAGTGATTGTGAGGATTACGTTAATTAAAATCTGAGTCACCTAGAACAGTATATAGGACGCAAGTATTCAATAACTGTTCACCACTATTATTATCTTTATTACAGTCCCACATTACTATTGAAATAGAACATCTTTTCAGATGCTTATTTTCATTTTAATTTCTTCTTCTAAGAAATGGCCGATTGTTATATGGGGTTGTTTGTATTCTTAAGTGTTAGGCACTCTTTATATACTACAGATACTCATACTTGAATGTTACATATGGCTTTCTTCTTGGTGTTTTCTTTTTTTTTTTAAACATCTTTATTGGGGTATAATTGCTTTACAATGGTGTGTTAGTTTCTGCTTTACAACAAAGTGAATCAGCTATACATATACATATGTTCCCATATGTCTTCCCTCTTGCGTCTCCCTCCCTCCCACTCTCCCCCTCCCACCTTTCCAGGCCGTCACAAAGCACCGAGCTAATATCCCTGTGCCTTGCGGCTGCTTCCCCCCAGCTATCTACCTTACTACGTTTGTTAGTGTGTATATGTCCATGACTCTCTCTCGCCCTGTCAAAACTCACCCTTCCTCCTCCCCATATCCTCAAGTCCGTTCTCCAGTAGGTCTGCGTCTTTATTCCTGTTTTACCCCTAGGTTCTTCATGACATATTTTTTTCCTTAAATTCCATATATATGTGTTAGCATACGGTATTTGTCTTTTTCTTTCTGACTTACTTCACTCTGTATGACAGACTCTAGGTCTATCCATCTCATTACAAATAGCTCAACTTCATTTCTTTTTAAGGCTGAGTAATATTCCATTGTGTATATGTGCCACATCTTCTTTATCCATTCATCCGATGATGGACACTTAGGTTGTTTCCATCTCCGGGCTATTGTAAATAGAGCTGCAATGAACATTTTGGTACATGACTCTTTTTGAATTTTGGTTTTCTCAGGGTATATGCCCAGTAGTGGGATTGCTGGGTCATATGGTAATTCTATTTGTAGCTTTTTAAGGAACCTCCATACTGTTCTCCATAGTGGCTGAACCAATTCACATTCCCACCAGCAGTGCAAGAGTGTCCCCTTTTCTCCACACCCTCTCCCTTGGTGTTCTCTTACATGAAAGTTTGTATACTTACTGTTGTCAAGTTCATCAGTCTTTTCCTTTATGGATTTAATTTTTGTAGTCTCGCTTAAAAAATGGTTTCCTACTTCAGATTTATAAATATTTACTTTCTTCAAATATTTTTGTAATTTTGTTTTTTTCCACGTAGACCTTCAATATACCTAGAACTTCTTTTTGTTCATGGCATTAGGTAGGAGTCAAACATTCTATTTCCAAAACTCACAGCCAGGTGCCCTAGCATCATTAGTTGAATAATCTACCATTAACTAATTTGAATGTCATCATCTATTAAATTCCCATATAAATATAAGTTCCTTTCTAGAGTCTCTATCCCACCTCATTAATCTGTTTCTATGCCAACACTGTACTGTTTTAGTATGCTTAGAATGTTAAAATTATAATATGCTATATAATATAATAATTAGTTGTAATTAAAATGATATATCAAGTATGTAATATTCAATATATTAGTTTTATAATTATATGATATGCTATAATATATTTTATGTTTGAGTGGACAAAGTCTGACCTTTTTCAAAGTAATCTTGGCTATTCTTGTGTGGTTTCTCCTCCAGTTGAATTTTAGAATCATTTTGTCAAGTTCCATTAAAAAGAAAACTTACTGGGATTTTGGTTGGGGTTATATTTAATATTCTAGGTAAATTCAGGAAAGAATTGACATATTTAAAGTATTGAATACCTTCATTTAAGAACATGGTTTCTTCAGGTCTTTTTTATGTTCTTCAATAAATTTTATAGTTTTACTTCATTATAAGTCATGCATATTTCATATTACCTTTATGTGTAGGTCTTTTACCATTTTATTCTTATGAGAATAGAATGTTTTTCTATCACGTTTTCTAATTATCCATACTTATTATTGGTATGTTTGAGAGCTATTAATTTGTGTACACTGAGCCTATTACCAGTCACTTGATTGAATTATCTTACTAGTTCTAACATTTTGTTAATTTTCTTGGATTATTTAGGTAAGTGATCATGTCTGCAAACAATGGAAGTTTTCGTCTCTTCTTTCCAATATTTATAGCTCCTAGAGAGGTTTCTGGTTATATTGGCTAAGACCTCTAATATAATATTAATACAGAAAGCTCTTTGCAAAACTACAAATTTCCCAGCCCTATCCCAGGCTGCTGAATCAGAATCTTTAGGGAGAGGGATCTAAGAATCTGTGTTTTATCAAGCTTCCCAAATGATTTCTGACAGCCAATGCACTGTTGGTAACCAATGGTATAAACACAACAATTTGAATAATAGATTGCCTAATTTTATACATTGACTAGACTATTATCTCATTCTATTGCACTGGTACCAGAAACGGCCAAAGAAGTACTTGTGTTTCAGTGAGTTCATTCATTTGTTCATTCATTCAGTAAGGATTTACTGAGCACCTGTTATGTGCCAAGCACTTTTTAGGTGCTAGAGGCATAGAGCTTATTAAGGTTTCAAAGGAGAAATTTGGGTGTAAGGGTTTGTGTCATTTATTCTCTGGAAATCACCAATGTTTTTGCTTAGCAATCTTGGGCTAGGGTAAGATAAGGGAGGCACTCACCTCAGCCACAAAACTTAAGGGGCACCAAAAAAACTCAGTAACCAAGTAAATAATATCATAATGCAACATTTTTGAAAGTGAAGATTAATGCAAAAACAAATCCATGATGAAAAAAAATCAGCACTTTAAATAAGAAACAGGATCCAACAGGGACAGATTGGGGTGAGGTGAGTGAGGCCTGGCCGTGCAAGTACAGGGTCAGATCCTGCTTTTCTTTAAAATTTGGTTCATCATAGATGTTTTTGCATTGATTTGGATTTTAAAATATTAAGATATTACCCATCGTGATTACTGAGATTTTCAAGTGCCTCATTCATCCCTCTAGTCCCAACCCTGCTGCTCAGACTTGGATTAGCATTTTTATAATGTTACACATTTTAGGCGTTAGGCTAGGGGTTGACGCTGTTAATGGATGCACAGGGTATGGTGTACCAACCCCTGGAACTCCCTGGACAGTCATGGCAGAGAGAGAAGGGAAGGACTGTTAAAGAGATGGTTACTGGTTGCCTTTTTTCCCCTGTGTTCGCCTATGCCCAAACATTTGCTTTAAGTACTTGCCGCCTTTTCTACGTCTGATTGCTCCAAAGGCAAGAGACTAGCAGGGCTAGGATATGGAGAGTAAGGGAGCCTTAGTCTGGAGAACATTGCTAATGCCCCCCTTCACTACAGGAAATAACTTCAAGGAAGAAGCCGCAGAGCTGTTTTGCCAAGCCCTATCGGTAAGAAGCAAGGGGTGGGTGCAGCCAGCCACGTGAGAGATGCCCCGGGAGATGGGTGGCTCTGAGCACAGGGAGGTGAGGCTACTTGCCTGATTTAGGGAGATGGTGAGTATTTAGACTCCGTCAATCCTATCAAAAACCTCAGCAAGTGGTAGGACTGTTTGGATGGTGCTAAATTCTCACAGCAGTCATCCACAGTTCAGCAGGAAATGAACAAGAAATTGTCCTCAGTCTAAGAACACTAGTCTACTTAATTTTTGGCATATGGGGGCCCACACTGTTCTAAGAGAGGTATTTGCAGTCACAAAGAAAACAAAAATTACCTCTCTCTGCACTGTTTCTTTCTCTAGACCAATTACAGAATTAAGTCGCTGGATCTCAGTCACAACCAATTCTCTGATAAGGCAGGAGAGTACCTGGGGCAGATGCTGGGTGAGTCTTCCGCGGAGGGAGGAACCAGCAAAGGAGAGGGACATGGGGTATCCGCGGAGGGAGGAACCAGCAAAGGAGAGGGACATGGGGTATGACAGCTTGTCAGAGCTACATCTCCGGTTTCTTATTGTTATTGAACGTTCTGATTATAAAAAGTGATGTAAACCACACCCGAAGTACACTTTGAATGGAGCAGACACCTGAATGTGGGAAGTAAACTTTAAAATGATTAGAAGAACGTAGAGTGAAGTAACTTGCTGACTTCAGGGAGACTACGGATTATTAAACAGAAATGGGCAGAAACTGTAACAGAAACGATTCATATATTTGACAACGGTAAGTTTAAAACTTGCTTGTGATAAAAGACATTGTGGGGCAATGATAGAAAACAAGCAATAGTTAAGGAGTAGAAATGTGCAGCATTTGTATCATATAGAAGATTACTCTTCAGAATATTGATAAAAGATCCTATAGCTCCATTAGGCAGTGATAAATACTCCCAATGAAAGCATATGGACAGGGACCAAAGAAAGCCAAGTGCCCATGTTTAGAAACATGAAAAATAAAACAACAAAAAGATCTCCCTTGTCATCTAGCAGAGCTGTAAAAATTTCCCGTCAGAGAACATCAAGGGCTAATACAAGCAAGAAATAGGAACACTCACAAGTCTACTAGGTAAAGGCACTTTGGAGAACAATTTGACAGTGTTTACTAACGTCAAAAATGTTTATATTTTCTGTGACACAGTTCCCCTCTATACGTGTCTCAGAGACGCTCTCACACATACACAGCGAGAGATGTCTGCGGAGGTTTCACTGCAAAAGTGTTATAAAAGAAAGAAACCTAAATGCTCATTCCTGGGGGGAATGAGTAGAAAAGGAAAGGACTCCTAGCAGTGGGGATGGGACGCTAATCTAGATGGAGTGGTGAGGGAAGCCCCACAGGGAGGGTGGCTCTTTGTTGAAGCCTGAATATCAAAGAAGAAAGAGCCGTGCTAGGAGGGTCTGGACACACAGGGCTCCAGGCAGAAAGAATGGAGCGCGTCCTGTCTGAGGAACTGGGGGGCCAGTGTGGCTGGAGCAGAGGGGACAGCGGAGGAGGATGCAAGGAGAAGAGGTTGTTGCCTGCAGCCCCTGACGTCGGGCCGCGGGAGCCATGGAACGCAAGGAGCCTGGGATCCACGCGGCGCACGACGAGGAGTCGTGGAGGATGTGAGCGTGGGGCGAAACGGTACGGCGTGCAGGGGCAGATGTGCTGTGTGAAGCCCGCAGCTGACGAGGACAGGAATGGAAGAGGGAGGCTGGTCAGGAGGCTGGTGTGGGGGTCCAGGCTAAACAGGACAACAGCGTGAGCTCAGGGAGGGGGTAGTGCCTGAGCAGTGGTTGGATTCAGAATATACTTTGCAAGTAAAGCCGAAAGGACTTGCTGATGTGAAGGAGGAGGGAAGGGAGAGGTAGCCTCACGACTCTTTTGTTTCAGTCACTGGTTAGAGGCAGGTGTCATTTACTTAGAGGGAAAAACTCAAGGAGTAACAGTATGGGGGCGAGGGGCAGGAGTTAGGAGTCGAGTTTTCCATTCTCCTGCATCGGCAGGCGGACTCTCAACCACTGCGCCACCAGGGAAGCCCTATATGCAGTTTTTAAAAGAATCTTTATTATTATTAAAGCTACCGAATATAAGATGATTACTATGTGACAGGCATCATACTAGGCTTTTTACATCAATCCTCACAAAAAAAACCTTGTACACGTTAACATCTCTATTTTATAAATAAGAAAACAGAAGTACGGGAGGGATAAGTAACCTGTTTAAGGTCACAAAGCTAGTAAGTATTGAGAACAGAATTAAAATTTTAATTTTGTGGCCATTTAAGAGAGGCAGGCTTGCAAGGTTTAACTTAAGGGACTTCCCTGATGGTCCCGTGGTTAAGACTTTGCCTTCCAATGCAAGGGGGGCAGGTTCGATCCCTGGTCGGGGAGCTAGGATCCTGCATGCCTCGTGGCCAAAAAAGCAAAACACAAAACAGAAGCAATATTGTAACAAATTCAATAAAGACTTTAAAAATGGTCCACATCAAAAAAAATCTTTAAAAAAAAAAGGTTTAACTTCAGTGAGGGACTTGGCACAGAAGAGGAGAGAAAAATGAGAATAGGATGAGGGAGACAGGCAGGGAGAGAATGAAGGCAGGACAAAAGTTTGTTCTCAATATAATAGAAGGTATCGTGCACTTTCCTGAAAGTCTGTCCTGGTGGTTGACATGAGAAAGACATGATCAGTACAGAGCGTTCTGTCCATACAAAATAAAACAGGGGCTTCCCTGGTGGTGCAGTGGTTAAGAATCCGCCTGCCAATGCAGGGGACACAGGTTCGAGCCCTAGTCCAGGAAGATCCCACATGCCGCGGAGTAACTAAGCCCATGCGCCACAGCTACTGAGCCCGCGCTCTAGAGCCCGCGAGCCACAACTACTGAAGCCCGTGTGCCTAGAGCCCGTGCTCTGCAACAAGAGAAGCCACCGCAATGAGAAGCCCACGCACGGCAACGAAGAGTAGCCCCCGCTCGCTGCAACTAGAGAAAAGCCCGCTTTCAACAACGAAAACCCAATGCAGCAAAAGATTTTTTAAAAAAATAATAAAATAAATAAATAAAACAGAATAACACATTTTTCCTGGGCCTGAAGGCGATTCCTCCCACTCAGTAATCCTTCAAGAGCACTTTAGTCTCTCCTTCCAATGGTGTCCTCGGCACATCCACCCTCCCCAGATAAAAATAACAATGATGAAGTGTTTAAATAGGATGCTTTCCCAGCCCTATGTAGCACATGAGCAAAAGCATCTTTAAGTTAAAAAAATGTGCAATTTCTGTGCAAACCCAACTTCTAGACAAGCCTGATGCCTCCACACTTCCACCTGGTTGTATCCCTAAAGCTCTCTTGGATGGAAATTCTGAGGCCTCCACTGCTCCCATAGGTCTCCATGAAAAAGACATCGCGCGGTACCACACGCCATGCCCATCATAGTGTCCCTATGTAAATACAAGGTTTGCCGTGCTCTCTCCATCTGTTTTAATGGTTGTTTAAGTTTCCACCAGATGGATATTTATGTTATGCTTTACCCTTCCCCTGTGAGTCACAAACCTTACTTTTATAAGTGATGCCAGGGAAAACATCTACAAGCATGTCGCTCTTCTTAAATCCTGTACTGTCTCCTTAGGAAGAGTCTCAGGGGTGATATTGCTGTGAGATAGAGTAAACAGATTTTAACAGGAAAATGTCTGTGACCAGATAGTTTTTGCCAAATAGAGTATACCATTTGCTTGCCACCTGCAATGTATGAGTATTTTACTACGTTGCTGCCAGCCTTGGGAATCATCTTAGAATTTTGTGTTTAAATGAATAACTGACGAATTATTACCTCTGTGTTTTGCTTTGCATGAGGATTGAGCGATCCTTATCCCCAATGTGATGGACCTCTGCCAACCCTGAGACTGGGTTCTCTGGGGTGTGGTGGACGCTGAGATGACTCCTTCCCTCCCACAGCCCTCAACGTGGGGCTCCAGTCGCTGGACCTGAGCTGGAACCACCTCTACATCCAGGGAGTGGTGGCCTTGTGCAGCGGTCTCCGGGTAAGCCCTCCGGGAGTGGTGTGTTGAGCCCCGGTGAGGACGGCCAAGCCCTTGAGTCAGCCACCTTGAACCCTTCCCCATGGGTAAATTCACCCTGCTGAAACCTAGTTGGCATCTTTGGGGGTACTTCAAGGCGACAGTTTAACTAGGGGGTAGGGAATGACCTCAGCCCAAAGGGAATGAGCCTCAAGAGTACTGGAGACTCTGAGCCCAGCTGGGAGGGATCTGGAAAGACCTGGCTGATCTCCCTCCTGGGAACCACTGAGCACCCTGTCTGGATGACAGCAGGGGACAAAAATTGGGGCCCGTTGGCTGGATGAGTTGCATGCAGTCTTCATGCCGCTGCTGCTCTCCCTTCTCCCTGCAGGCTAACGTGTCCCTGAAGAAACTGGATCTCTCCATGAACAGCTTTGGGAACGAGGGGGCTGCAGCCTTAGGGGAGGTCCTCAGACTCAACAACTCCCTGGCCTACCTAGACCTCAGCAGCAACAACATCAACAATGAAGGGCTGTCCAAAATCAGCAAAGGATTGGAGTTGAATGAAAGCCTCAAAGTTCTGAAGGTAGTCTTCACCCGAGCTGGGAACGGGACATCTTGTGCCTGCATTTGTGTGTGTGCGTGTGTGTGTCCGTGCATTCGTGTGTGTCCGTGCTTCCATGTGTGTGCATCTGTGTATGTGTCCGTGTGTCCATGTGTGTTCATGCACGTGTGTGTCTGTGCGTATTGGCGTGGGGGCAGCAGGACGATGGGGCTGGATGTTGCTGGAGAGAAAATCTACCTTGTGCTTCATATGTGCGTACGTTCTTGGCTGTCTCTCTGCTGTAAACCCAGTGTCACCCTCTGCTCTCCCCTGGCACAGGGTAGGGTCTTCTTTGCTCCCATCTCGGTCTCCTCCAGTTTCTTTGTTTTTCTTTGCTGAGAGGCCTGCGGGATCTTAGTTCCCAGATCAGGGATTGAACCCCGGCCCTGGCAGTGAAAGCACTGAGTCCTAACCACTGGACCACCAGGGAATTCGCTCCTCCAGGTTTTCTCCACACTGCGGCCAGAGTACGAATTCTGAGCGTAAATCTGACTCCCATCCCCACCCACACCTACTCTCCTCCCACTTAGGCCCCCCCCCACCATGGCCTCCGTTGCTCAAATCCCGTTCTCTCACCCTGTGTGCTTCTCCAGCCTCAGTTTACCCCCCACTCTCCCCCCGCACTCCAGCCATGGCCTCAGGGTCTTTTTTCATCTCCGTTCCCACAGGGCCTGCAGTACTCCCTCCACTGGCCTCAATTGCTGGTCTGCCTCAGCGCACAGCTGGAGCAGCAATTCCCCAGGGACCCTGCAGGATCATTCAGCTCCTGTTTGCCCCTTCACGCAGAACTCAATGGAGTTTTTCCTTATACTCCCATTTGAGTGACTATTTGACTGTCTGTCACCACTAGTTCGAAAGTTTCCTGAGGACAAAGACGTGTTTGGCTTTGCCCATTACTATATCCCCCGTACCTAGCAGAGTCCTGGGCATAAAGTAGATGCCCATTGAATATTTATTAAGTGAAAGAATGAATACATATTTCATTTTAAATCAATTTGCTCACAGATGCTAATTTATAACAGAGAAGTTCACGGGAAGTTGAGAACTGATGTAAGATGAGGACTTCTATTAATAGGTCCCCTTTCTGGGACTCCTACCACAAGCCAGGTTCCATATCAAGTGATTTGCCTCCTTCTTCATGGCCCAGCCCTACCAAGCGGGCTCCAGTAGCCCCACTTGTCAGATGAGAAGACTGAGGCTGTGTGACTTGACTTGTCAGCCCGTGCAGCTAGCAAGAGGCAGAGGGATGCCAGCTCTACCTGGCTTTCCACTGCAGCTCCAACTCCCGCAAGATGTGGAGATGACTCGGGGGGACCGAGGACATGGGGGTGCTGGTAGAAGAAGAATGGGAGTTAGGAATCAGTGAAGGTGAACCACCATTTGAGAGGACAGCCACCTTAGAGCTGCTGAGGTGACAACAGGGAGTCAGATTCCAACCTGTGGACGGAGCGTGGTGACTGCAGACCAGACCAGGTGGCCGTCTAGTGACCGGGGGAGCTCAGAGGCCGGCCTGGCTGGAGGGGCACCAAGTGTAACTCAGAGAAGAGAGACTGACCCAGCCTGCAAAGGACTGAGCCTCGGTCGGTGGTCAACGAAGCCAGGGAAAGTTCAGAGAATCTGAATTTTAAGACTAAAATGCTACCTCAGCGAAATGGCAAAGGATTTTCTCCGGTTAGTGGGATATAAGCAATTTTAACATTTTTTTCTACTGCTTTTTAAATTTTTTCTACGATGACCAAATATTTTATTTTAATTTTTAAAATTGTTTTAGGGGCTTCAGAAAAAAGCTTAAAATATACAGTCCGCCTGCCGATGCAGGGGACACGGGTTCGTGCCC
>NW_020172456.1:3142028-3150224 GCF_003031525.2 Neophocaena asiaeorientalis asiaeorientalis | reverse complement strand
TTTTTCTACGATGACCAAACACAAAAAAAAAAAAAAAAAAATTGTTTTAAAAGTGAAAGAAAAAAGCTTAAAATATACCTTTTAGTTTGGTCGTATGTGGAGGCCACATCAGTTTTGCCACAGGGATCATCTGTTGCTCTCCACAGCCAGCCCCAGCCCTCCTTTTCTTAATCTTGGAAAAATAAGGAATTCCCCCCGCACGTGAGTCAAACCAAAGATTCTAGATGCTAAGCCCTATGAGGGCAGGGCTCCAGGCTGTCTTTTCTCACTGGAGTACTGAAAGAGCCTGGGAACCCCCTGACGTAGAGTTTTGGTCAGCCTCATTAGGAAACCATCAGCTGAAAGCCTTCAATAATAATAAGTAACATTCATTGGCTGCTAACTACGTACCATGCACTCTTTCGAATGCTTTACCTGAAGTTATGCATTGACTCCTCTGTGCAGCCCTAGGCGATAGGTACACAGTAGTCAGGGAACTAACACAAGACCAGAAAACTAGTAAGCAGAGCCAAGGGGCTCCGTGCGCCCTGCTGTTAACCTCCATACCACGCTGCAGTGGCTCACAGTACTGTTGAGATAAAGCCCTGAGTACTTAGCTAAGCCCCCAAGGTCCTGTGCAATCTGACCCATCACAGCTCTGTAGCCTCACGCTCTCTGCACCTGATCATGAAACGTTTACTTTTCCCCACACACCTCTGCACCTTTGTACTTGCCTTCCCTTGTCTTCTTTTCATTTTTTTTTCTGCGGTACGCAGGTCTCTCACTGTTGTGGCCTCTCCCGTTGTGGAGCACAGGCTCCGGACGCGCAGGCTCAGCGGCCATGGCTCACGGGCCCAGCCGCTCCGCGGCATGTGGGATCTTCCAGGACCGGGGCACAAACCCGTGTCCCCTGCATCGGCAGGCGGACTCTCAACCACTGTGCCACCAGGGAAGCCCCCCTTGTCTTCTTTGTTGCACCTTATTCCCTCCTCTGGTCCTGTCTGCCTTCTTCATCCCTAGCTAATCCCCATTAGTCCTGCAAGGCTTAGCTCAAGTGTCCCCTCCACCATACTGGATGCCCCTTTCCTTGTTTTCTACAGTACCAGTAGGTACCTCTGTCATTGCCATCATCGCACTTCAGATGTCATTTGCTTGTTTGCCTGTGTCCCCCTCTAGAGTGTAAGCTACCTGAGGGCAGAGATCTTGTCATGTTTGCCTGTGCATCCCTCAGCGCTTAACCCAGTGACTGGCACATGGATGTTTGTTGGATGGTTGGATGGATGGATGGATGGATGAGCAGTGAGATGGACAAGTGAATGGATGACAAATAGATAGGGAGATGGGTGCTTACAGAGAAGTCTGGGAGGAAGACAGGGATTGAGATTTGATTGGAGGAAATGGAAACCATGCTCTGAGCCAGGCTCTCCTGTCCTCATCTCTGCCTCCTTCTGCCTCGCCCTTCCTCCCACAGCTTTACCTGAACCCTCTAAGTATGGATGGGGCTGTGTTACTTATCCTGTCCATCAAGAGGAACCCCAAATCCAAGATGGAGGACATTGACATTTCCGTAAGTGATCAAATTGTTTGCTTGTACTTGGGAGCAAGCCAGTTACCATGGCCACTGTGCCAGCTCTAGCCCTCAGGGCCCTCACAGAACTGCTCCATGAAAAGGCTACTCCTTTTAGAGTACATCTCTGCCCCTTCCAGAGGTCCTTTCCGTAGAAGTAGCCATTCGGTCAAAAACATCATGGTGTGAAAGTATTTACCAGATCCTGGGAACCCAGGACCTGCACCCCCAACAGTGGGCCTGAGGGCAGAGAGGAGGAACACCAGAAGCAAAGGCAGGGGGACCCCCAGAACAGACTTGTCTACCGTCAGCTTTGTCGATGGATGGCTTTGGGCCTTAGAATGCTTCCAGAATCACAGGATTTTTAGACTCTGAGTATTAAAACATGTGCAGACCTGTGTTTTCATTTCATGACTCAGCCTACTCAGAGTAGTATTTGAGTGTAAAAAAACCTTGATGGAGGAGGGAAGCCTGAGGAGGTGACTCCGCTCTGCCAGCTACTCTCGCCGGAATCATCCTAGAGGTGGGAGCTGGTGCCAACAATATCCTATACTTGTCTACTATTCTATACTCTTTTTTTTAGCCCCAAAGTCATTTTATAGACACCAGTTCATTTAGTCCTACCCTGGGAGGTAGGTAGAGTGTATCCATGACCTAGGGCTGCCATGGCAAAGTACACAAACCAAGTGGCTGAAATTTATTGTCTCACAGTTCTGGAGGCTAGGAGTCCACAATCAAGGTGTTGGTAGGGTTGGTTCCTCCAGAAGGCTGTGAGGAAGAATCTATTCCTGCTTCTCTCCTAGCTTCTGGTAATTTGCTGGCAATCTTTGCTGTCCCTTGGCTTGTAAAAATACCACCCTAATCTCTTATCTTCAGCCTCAGTGGCTTCTCCCCGTGGGCGTGTCTCTCTCCATATCCCAGTGTTCACTTTTTTATAAGGACACCAGTCATATCAGATTAGGGCCCACCCTAATGACCTCATTTTAACTTGATCACCCGCCAAGACCCTATTTCCCAATAAGGTCACATTCACAGGTACTGGAGGTTAGGATTTCAACACTTTTTTTTGTGGGGGATACAATTCAACCCATAGCAAGTACATTTCCTCATTTTCCCATTTTACATGTAAGGAAACTGAAACAGAGAGGTTAGGTCACTTGCCCAGGATCACACAGCAAGTGAGAAACACAGCAAGGAGTAAACACAGAGCTTCTGCCTCCTATTCTAGAGTTCTGTAAAGATACAGTGTTAAAGTCCTTTTACATTTGTTTAATGCCACACAAATGTGATGTTTTGTTAAGATTTTAATACCTTACAATTCTATCAGTGATGATGTTTTGAATTTGAAACCCAAGCTTTTTGGAACTGAATAATAAGTAAAAATTGCCACCAATTATAAAACAATACCTGCTTTTCTTTTCACTTTGTTCCCTCGCCCCTTCCTCCCCACCCCAGGCTCCTTCCTGCGCTCATGGGTCTTCCTCTTCAGAGGCCCTCTCTCTCCACCTTCATCCTGCAGCTGTGGCCTGCAGCCCGTAAAGCTGCCTCTGAATCTCAACCACATTTTTTTAGTGCAGGTTGGAAGGTATGAACCCCAGCACTGCCTGTCTGAGGAAACGTTAGAAATGGTGCTGTTTAGGCCCCAAGATGGCATATAAACCCATGAGCTGGGATCTCACTGCCACTCCACCAGCCTTCCAGAACAAATAGGTCTCGATTGGACTTTTCCTTCCCTTTTATCAACGATGCCGCCGTAACTCTAAGTGGTGTTGGAATCCCTTCATTGTAGATGTTTCTAGAACTTTCTCTAGAATGTCTCTAAAGGGGAGGGAGTAAGTCTTCAGCCCTTAAGCATGGATCTAATTCTTTGAAATGACAAAAGATACTGAGAACCACATCTGAGGAATGAAGCAGGTCGATCACACTGAGGGAGGCCAGGTTTGATCAAACACCGTTTCACAGACCACATGTTCTCCTGCAGCCTCCAACCCGGCTCAGAGGCCACTTTCACAGGGGGGCGTTCCCAGTGCGTTCTGAGCCGTGACGGGATGGTTGGAATGAGGGATGCTCTCTGCCACGGCACCTGCTCTGAAGACCAACACTGGTGTAGAAATGGGCTTTTCAGGGCCTTTGTTTGGGGACCAGTCTCGTAACCCCACAGCTGTGTCTCATCTGTCACACACAGACACTAATGCTCACCTTCTGAGAGCAGAGTGAGTTGACAGTATGTGACAGGCCATCAGCACCCAACAAGGACATCTGATCAAAACACATGGGAAACTTACAGGTCAAACCGCAAGCTCTAAAAGCGGTGAACCGTCCCAGTCTAGCAGCAGCACCGCAGAACCAACTAGAAAAGACAACACGCTGACTTTGCTTGGGAGAGTCCGCTGGTCTGGGAGGTGGCACGATGGCAGTACCCTCCCCCGGACGGCTCCCCTCTCTCCCTGCTTCAGAATGTGCTGGTGTCAGAGCAGTTTGTGAAAATACTGGATGGGGTGTGTGCCGTCCACCCCCAGCTGGACGTGATGTACAAAGCAGTGCAAGGCCTCTCTAACAAGAAAAACCTCTTCACGTGGACGAGCCCTGTGAAACTGATCCAGGTGAGCCCTGCTTTCCTCTAAGAGCCCCCAGGGACCCCTGGAAAGAGCTGACCTTTGGTTCCGCTTCCTAGAGTTTCTCCTCCCCCAGAGCGTCTGCACAGTCCTCGCTGACAAGGAACATCTCAGCTGTGGAATATTCCTTTCGGCTCCCAGAGGAAGGACTGAGAACTGGCTGAAGTGGGAGGGCCTTGGAATAGGATGGTTTCTACCAGCCAGGCTCCTCCATTGCAACCAAAGACGAGTGACTGAAGTGCTCTGTACTTCAGTCTCTTCACCTGTAAAATGGACATGATAATAGTACCCACCCCAGCAGGGCTGCTGTGAAGATTAAACTCTATACTACACATGACTTAGAACAATGCTTGGCAGGCAAGAAGCACACAATTCATGCAGGCTCTTTCCAATAGCTGGTAAGGATGCCACGACGTCCTGACCCTGCGGTCAGGATGGCTATCTGGTGGCTTCAGCTAACAAGGAGCCCTCAAGTGTTTTATACCTCATGGTCACCTTGCCCCTGGCTCAAGTCTTAGATTGTGTCTGACAGTCACAGGAGGCGGATGAAACAGTGGAAATAAAAACTCAGAGAATGTTAGAGCTGGAAGGGATGTTATAGCTCCTCTGGTCAGACAGCCTCACAGAGCAGTGACTGCCCAGGCCTGGTGTTTCTACCACCAGCTCTCACCTGCTGCTGGATGCAGGACCATTACCACCTGAGGCAGCAGGAGCTGGGAAGGTGCCCTGTAAACACGGTTCTTCATGGTGTTTGCCACTGGGGCTGCTTCCTGCCCCTGGTTGGTCTGCTCTATGCCTTAGTTTCCAGAACCAAAGAGGAGAGCTCTGGCATGAAAACTATCATTGTATGAAAAGTTCTAGAAGGCAAAGTGGTATCAAGTATCTTTATATCTTTTCAAGTAATATGATGGAACCGAGGGGAAACCTGTTTTGCAAGAAGAGTGGGAATGGGGTTATCTGATGCAAAGTGGGAGCTTGCTCCTTGTTTTAAAACAGTGTAGAAAAGGGACCCCAGAGGAGAGCCTCAACAATACATACAATGTAAACCACAGTCCTTCCCCTCGGGGGCCCGACAATCGGGTTGGGAAGATGGGACAGATACAGTCATTTCTAATAGAAAGTGTCATATGATAAATAATAAACAAGTGACAAAGGTAGCAAATACAATCCAAACTAGAGGCCACTGCAGACAAACAGAAAAGGATGCTTCCTGGCAGAGGTGGGGCTGGGCAAGGGCCTTGACAAGGGGAAAAGATGCAGGTGAGCGACAGAGAGAGGGAGGGAAGAGAATGCCAACCAGCGAAGGAGCAGAGCGGGAGTCGCTCGCAGTGTGTCTGAGGCGTGGGAACCGGACCGTGTGGCTCTGGTCTCACAGGGAAGCCTGGGAGTCAAGGCTGCAAAGAGAGGCTAGAGCTGGATGCAGCTGTCCCCGGATTTTAGGCTCAGAGTGAGGTCTGAGTCCACAGGGAGCAGGGAACCAGTGCGAGTTGTCGAGCAGAGGTTGGGATGTAAATCCAGCAGGACCGAGGGGTAATTTTTCTGGCAACGGGGAGGGAGATGAACTGAGGGGGTAAATATGAGACTGGGAAAACCAATGAGGACACTATTGTAGTATTCCAGATCTAGAACGGTAACTTGGCTGAAAATGACAGTGAGAGTGGAGGTACAGATGTAGGAGATATCTTTATGGAGCATCTCCAGGACTTGGTGAGTGGTTTTGTGTGTGTGTGTGTGTGTGTGTGTGTGTGTGTGTGTGTGTTGGGAGAAGGGAGGTGTGTGGGGAGAGGAGAGAGCCAAAGATAACCCCCAATTTTTAAGCCCAGTGGACTAAAAGAACGGTGGAAACATTGCCAGCAGTAGGGAAGTCCTGTGGGGAAAAGGGACCGCCCCCTGGCCCCGCCTCCCGCTCTGGCCTCATCCCTCCCATCCTCCCACCCTCCTCTACATTTCAGCTCCACTGGATTTCTCCCCATTCCTTTTTTTTTCTTTTTTAATTTAATTTATTTATTTATTTATTTTTGGCTGCATTGTGTCTTTGTTGCTGCACACGGGCTTTCTCTAGTTGCGGCGAGCGGGGTCTACTCTCCCTTGGAGTGCGCGGGCTTCTCATTGTGGTGGCTTCCCTTGTTGTGGAGCACGGGCTCTGGCGTGCAGGCTTTAGTAGCTGTGGCACGTGGGCTCAGTAGTTTTGGCTCGTGGGCTCTAGAGTGCAGGCTCAGTAGTTGTGGCGCACGGGCTTAGTTGCTCTGCGGCACGTGGGATCTTCCCGGACCAGGGCTCGAACAAGTGTCATCCTGCATCGGCAGGCGGATTCTTAACCGCTGCGCCACCAGGGAAGTCCCTCCCCATTCCTTTTTGCATCAGTTCTCTCTTAACATTAACTCTGAGTCCCTCTGCCTAAACACCCTTCCTCTGTGTCTCACTCACTCCTCCTCACTCTCTAGGTCTGCACCGGAGTGTCACGTCCTCGGGCAACCCTTGTCAGGTTTCCTGGTCAAGAGTATATGCCCTTGCCACACGCTCCTGCAGCCCTCTCCTTCACCCTTTCACCACAAGACTCTGAACTCCTCCAGGGCAGGAGCTATGTTGGGTCTTATCAAAAGCACCTACCAAAGTAACAGGCCCTTATGCCCATCAAGGCTCTTAGTTGCTGACCACAGAATCCACTCCGCTAGGTTAAGCAAAGAGGAATCTATTACCAGCGATAGACCCCAGAGACATTAGGAGGGCTGAAGAAAGACTCTACGTTTAGATTCCAGAAATGGCTCCCCAGACACCCCAACTGGCTAGCCAGGACGACTGCTGCTTCTGCCTAGGTCAGGAAGCCGCCGAATCAGGGATTGCCCGCTGAATTCGGAAGGCACCCCCATGGCTGCCGGCAGCCTGCTCTCTCCAGATCACAAGGGTCACACATATGCATCACCCAAGGGCTTGGCGAAACCCATCCCATTCTGACCCGTAGCTTCAAGGGGGCTTGGGGAATTCTGGTTTTTAGTTTTCCAGCCTCTGTGTTATAGAGAGGCGGGCTGTGAAGGAAGCGGAGTGGGTGTTGAGAGCCCGCCCATGGTATCTGCCGCAGCACTCAGTAACAGATTGCAGAATTCAGCTGACTGAGGTTTGCTTTAGACGTGTAGGATTGAGGTGTCGGTGGGGTTCAGCATGGACTTGCGAGCAGCTGCTGGGGATGCAGAACTGGAAGCGTAGGTGGGATTCACCCCGGGGTGGGCTGGTGTAGGCAGCACACACCAGAGAGGGAAGTGTGGGGAGAGGAGAGCAGGGACCAGGGACTGATCCCCAAGGACTTCCTCTGTGAGCAGGGTGTCTGCAGAAATATCTCTCGAGAAAGCTGGGCCTTGCCTATGGCCTTTCGAGAGTCAGAAGGGAAAAGAAACAAAAAGATACTAAAAAAGGACCCAAAAGAATATTTTAATAGTATTGGAAAATTCACAATATATTAATACTGTACACTTTATAAAACACTATGTTTAATAGATAGATAGGGAGACAGGTAGATATATAGATAGACAGACAGACAGGTAGATGAAAAAATATACATCAAGGTGCTACCTCTGGATGGTGGGGCTGGATTTATGGGTTATTTTTAATTTTCTTCTATTAATCTATACTTTCCTTAAAATGTGAGTAGGGAATATCTTTGAATTGAAAACAGTGAAATATTATTTTTAAATACTCTAACACAGTATGTCTCCATATAAGTATTCGTATAAAACGATGAGAATTCTGTGAACACCGGGAGCCTGTCCTGCCTGTCCCACTACCTGGCTGCGGTTCGGTCTTTTGGTCTCTGACTTAACAACAGCCCACCCACGTACATAGAGCACCATCTCTGCTAGTCTGAGCAGGACAACTTCAAAACTAAATAATACACGTAAACATGATCACCGCCCTATTCCCTCCAAACTGTTCCCGCAGTTCGCTCAGCAGTGTTGACTCCAGTCCTTCCGCCTGTGGAGCGTGGAATGGGAGGAGAGCCTGCTCAGTGCGGGTGGGGCGGACACGGAAGCATCGTGGCGT